>NC_141685.1:1495659917-1496234917 GCF_964263255.1 Lissotriton vulgaris
TGGATAGGTTTGTACCCAAAGAATTGTTTATGTTCAATTGTTTGTCTATGCTGTGCTTTTTTTTACAGGGTGTCTTCTGGTGACCAACATCGATGGACGAAGCGTCGGCTGCAATGGAGGAGTGGCGCTAATAAGAGGATTTTTTTTCTGCAGGCAACTTACTTACCACTTCCAACAGGACAACTACAACCACATAGATACAGTATCCCTTGCCTTTTTCTCTGACTGTGACTGCATTTCTTGGATCTCTCTCTGCTTCTAAATTGATCCCTTAACACATCACTTAGTCCACTCCACTATCACATCTGCACCACACATAGTCATTTGTAAGTGCTCCTACGTAATTCGCAAGTCGCAGCACGCCCCAGGCCGTAGAGGACTGGGATGGCCCCAATGATGAAGCATGTCACCAAGGGGCAACCCTGGTGAGTGAGGGGACACCTAGAAAAAAAGCAATTTCTCCTTTTCTATCTACTATACCTTCCAGACCAACCCCATTGAGTGTTGTTGTGAATGGTTTTATAGTGACCAGCAAGGCTCTCGGGTATCTGGCTACAGAGACCTTATGTTGAATATCGTTATCAATAATTCCACACAGGCCCTGTACTGTCGCATTCTTTTTTCCACAGTTGTCGAAAGTACTACTTACTTTTCACTGACATGCATGCAGTAGTGCATGCACTTTCAAAGATTGATGGATAGGTTTGTTGTACCCAAAGAATTGTTTATGTTCAATTGTTTGTCTATGCTGTGCTTTTTTTACAGGGTGTCTTCTGGTGACCAACATCGATGGACGAAGCGTCGGCTGCAATGGAGGAGTGCCGCTAATAGGAGGATTTTTTTTCTGCAGGCAACTTACTTACCACTTCCAACAGGACCACTACAACCACATAGATACAGTATCCCTTGCCTTTTTCTCTGACTGTGACTGCATTTCTTGGATCTCTCTCTGCTTCTAAATTGATCCCTTAACAGTACACATCACTTAGTCCACTCCACTATCACATCTGCACCACACATAGTCATTTGTAAGTGCTCCTACGTAATTCGCAAGTCGCAGCACGCCCCAGGCCGTAGAGGACTGGGATGGCCCCAATGATGAAGCATGTCACCAAGGGGCAACCCTGGTGAGTGAGGGGACACCTAGAAAAAAAGCAATTTCTCCTTTTCTATCTACTATACCTTCCAGACCAACCCCACTGAGTGTTGTTGTGAATGGATTTATAGTGACCAGCAAGGCTCTCGGGTATCTGGCTACAGAGACCTTATGTTGAATATCGTTATCAATAATTCCACACAGGCCCTGTACTGTCGCATTCTTTCTTCCACAGTTGTCGAAAGTACTACTTACTTTTCACTGACATGCATGCAGTAGTGCATGCACTTTCAAAGATTGATGGATAGGTTTATACCCAAAGATTTGTTTATGTTCACAATTGTTTGTCTATGCTGTGCTATTTTTTCTTGTCTCCCAAAACCTTTCCCAAAAACCCCCGTACCCATCCATTTTTCAAACCCTAACCCTCTTCCCCCGGGCTGTGTGGTTTTGATTGATGTGTGACTAAATTACAGCAATAAATCCACACACTTGCTGGGGAGGATAAGGTGATAGCAACAGGCTGGTGAAGAAATCCGAGGATATATTCTTACTCTGCTTGACAAAGAACCATGGCTAATGTCAAAGAACTTCAACCAAATTAGTAGTTATACTTTACCATTTGTTAGGCTACAATGTGGCACTGTTCTACTGTACTTCTGTCACCTCCTATATTCTCAGTTGTACCGTTGAATTGCTCAGGAGGACAAACCAGATTTCATTTTCTTTTTTTTCATAGGCATGCAACTGCCACTGTGTCACACCACTAGTACCACCGCTATGAGGAAATTTTATCCGACCAAGATTGCCAACCTTATTCGCTGTTTCCCGTGGAGCCAGCCCTGGGTCTAGCCCTACTTTCAAACACAAATTACAGGTAAGATAAGCGTTTGGTGGTTTGGGGGTATAATGGAGTATTAGTAGGAGAGACGAGAGACTGAAGGTAGTACTACTAAAGTCCTAGGACTCTTGGATTCACTTCACTTAGTCTGTGAGAGGCACTTAGTGTTGAAAACATTTGGGCATTTACACTTAAAGGAAGAAAATGGAACTAAACTTTCAGGAAAACAAAGTCACTGTTAAACCCCCACCCACCAGGCAAGCAGTAAGAAACGGGTATGCTCAGATAAAGTTTGAAAAAGTATATTTATATCCCTAACAAAATAATCTCCCTCAAGACCCTCCCTAACCCCAACGATTGTCCTTCAAAAGTCCCCAAAAACCCAACTCCCAATTCCCACCCCCCAAAAGTCTCTAAAAAAGGGGCAAGGGACACTATGGGTGGATGCTGTCAACTTTTTGGGCCAGGGCATCATGCTCCTGGCGGAGCAAGGCGTGCTCTACGCGGAGCCCCTCCAACTCCTTTGAAAAGTGGTGGAGCTCCTGCTGGAGGCGGGACACCATCAGGGTACTGCGGCGCAGGCGTGCCTTCAATGCCTTGTGGGTGCAACGGCTGTGAGAGGAAGCTGTTGTCCTTGCTACTCGGCGGTGGCGTTTGGCTTTGGCAGCCCGGCTCAGTCTGGGTGGACCACTGTGCTGGGTGGCACTGGCAGCCCGTGGGGGAACGGAGGCCGATGCAGACGACGTAGTTGTTGTGGTCGACTGCACACTTTCTTCGTCCTCCAGGGCCACCAGCCGCCGATATTCGGCCACAGTGGCATCGATCCTCCGTTGCCGGGCTGCTCTAGCCAGCTCCTTCCTCCTTGTTCGTTTGGAAGGAGTACCTATATGAAGAAAGAAAGACATAGTCTGTAACCAATGCTCTTTAAGATTAACTCAATCATTCAGCAGAAATTTGTGTTGCACTACAACTAGCAACTTGCAAGCGCATTACATAACTATTGAGGCCAGTATCTATCTAACCTCACACTTCTTCATCCTTGCTCTAACATTAGTGGGAGTTTAAGGAACAAATTCTACGAGCACTATGGACTTCCATTGGAGTCGACTATGAAAGTACACCAGTCTTATTCTTCTTCTTGTCTCTTGTTTAGGAAAATTGGTACGTTATCTTCTGCAAGCCGGCATAATGCCAGCGCAGTAAACTTGCACCCGAGAAAAAGAGACGCACGCCATGAGGAGTGACCTAGACTTGCGTTGCGTTACTGTACCCGTCCAGTACATGCAGGTGGTGAAGCTCTTACTTTTCTATTACGGGTGGCACTGAGAATACTCTGTTACAACTCAAGGGCTACTGCTTAATTAATTTAACTTTCACCCTACAGTGGAAATGAGTACTAGAAATGGAAAATTGAAGAAGATAAATAATCTGATTATCTATCACTTCACATGGGATGTTTTTGCTTATATATGGGATGACTTTAGGTGCTTTGCTTTTTATTGAGTGACCAGTGATACATCCACACATGAATGACTGAGTACTACTAAACTTATTAAGAGAGGTAGGGAGTGGCCACCGTAATAACCGGATCTATGCTGTGCTTGCAATACAAACTACTGCTACTATTGATGGTAGTATTTGGACAAAATTAAAACTTCTTTTCCTTGCCTTTCCTACACTGGAACGGACGTGCGGTGCAGTGTTACATGCTCTTCAAAGTTACACTTAGTTCATCCACTGACCGTCTACTCTCTCTAGATCATGGGTACTCACAAACTTTCTCTCAGGGGCTAAATTTACAGTGTAGTTTGTGGCCGAGGGCCGCACTGGTGGGGGCGGAGTCAGAGGGGGCGGGGCTAAAGCAAAACGATAACTTGTGACCATGAGGTTGCACACAGGTCCCTGCAGCAGATGCCCTCATCCACTGAGCCACCAGACCCAGCATTTACATACATCTCTCTCCCTCCTGCCCTCCCTCTCCATCTCTCTCTCTCTCCTGCCCTCCCTCTCCCTCCCCCTCTGTCATCTCACTGTGTGTGTGTCTATCTGTGTCAGCCTTCAGCCCGGGTTGAGACCGCTTCCTCAACGCGCACACACAGACAACAACACCAAAGTACTTAACAGGTCTTTAAAAGACCATTAACATATTATTGAGGCTTTGTTTGTTGTAGCGCCCCTGCATCTCCACCCTGACAATCACTGCTTGCCCGGCCCCACAGAGCAGAGGCTTTGTTCTATTTCACCTCTTTGTGGCCTTGCATCTCCACTCTGCTCTGTGGGGGCCGGGGGAGCAGTGATTGTCAGAGTGGAGATGCAGGGGCGCTAACAGGTGAAATACAAAAAAGCCTCTGCTCTGTGGGGGCCGGGGGAGCAGTGATTGTCTGCAAGGTCTGCGCACCGCCAAGGAAGGCTTGCCGGGCCACCACCGGCCCGCGGGCCGTACTATGAGTACCCCTGCTCTAGATACACATATGCTATCTAAGAGTCAGATAGTAGCATGATCCAGGTATATGGACACATACAGTTTCTGTGTCACCCACCCAGGCTGTTGTCCTTCCACCCATCATTGCTTCATCATTCACCCAGCCATGCATCTCATATTCTTGCCTTCCCAGCTAGTCTTCAATCTCAATAAGTAAGGAATATATAAGAGCTTACCTCTGGCCGCCACCACCACCGTCTCAACTCTCACAGCCGCCGCCTCCTCCCCTGAAGAATCGCCCTCCGCCTCCGTGTCGAGCACCACCACCTCCACACTGGCCCCGCCACCAGATGTTCCACCTACAAAGTACATTTAAGAATGTTAGAATAAAGCACTCACTAGTCTTTGGTCTAGGAATGAAGACATGTGAAAAAAATGTCCCTTTTTCCAGGGAAGGTTGTCTTGCTGCACTTTTTGGCACAACTGATGAAGGCTGTTTTTTTAACACGCACCATTTTTCTCCACACAGAAAGAAGATGGACTTCTAACAACAAGATCAAGTTGAAACCAGGTGAGAGCTCGGCTCGACCACAAGAAATGTCTTCAATTAATCGTCAGCACTAACCACTTTTCCATTATCAGTTAAACGTTTAGTTTTATTATGACTTCATTTTAATAAATGTGTTTACTTTTAATAAAGCTTTTAAACTTAAATACAATCTGTGTTTTTTGGTCCAGACTAGAGTGACTGAGCGAAAGGTTTTGCAATTTTTGCAAGCATGAGTCCAGATAGAACACTTCAAAAGACATTATGGACAATCCCAGAGGACTGCACTAAGTTGATAGAGCTATTGCTGACTAGAATCATGGGAGTTTCGCCAACCGGGCAATCTTAGTTAGCTACACAGACAGACTAATAAGAATAATCTAGTAATACCACAGGGAGTCATAGTAGAGGCAGGATAAGAATTTAGATACAGTCTACAAGAAGATCAAAGACAATTTTGAAAAAAGTCAAATGAGGAACGCTAGGAAAAATAGGTACTAGTCTAAAATGAAAACTTACTGGGGCCAGCAGAGGAGCCCTCGCCTGCCCGATCCTGGCCCTGTTGAACAGCATCCGCCGCCTGCTGCTCCTGTGTCCTCCTCTCGCCCCTGGGGGGAGCTGACGTACAACATGAAAGAAAGAACAGAAAACATGGATGATTGTTGCTTGTCAATGTCAACCAAATCAAACATTTCAAATGAACAATAACAAAATATTTCCGCGAAATTATATTGATTAGGGTTAGTTTTCATTTATTTGCGGACCTGTGACTTCGAAAGTCACGTAACTCACTAAACAAAGTACTGAAAGGTTCACCTAGGACTGGCAGGCAGCAGTCCGCAGGCAAGACGCAAAGTGACAGACAAACTCCATTGTGATTTCAGTCAGATCAGTGACAACACTAACAGTTGCCTGCTACATTACCAGTCATTTAAATAGTCAAACTATCAATCCACCGCCACTATTTTTCTTATTGTCAGGGGTACAAAGGAAGGGGCAGATTTAAGCCCCTTGCGGCTCTTTTGCGCCGTTCTTGCGTGACTTTTGTGACGCAGCAGCTAAACAAAAAAGGGCGCCATGGTGCGGCGTATAATATTATAACAACGTGACGCATTTGGGAGATGCATCCCGTTATAAAGCCCTGCGCCATCAGGGGGCGTTCCGGCGCAAGGGAGGGCATTCCTGCGCTGGAACACATCCTAAAAGTGGCTGAGGGAAATCTACAAAATTTCAATCAGTCACCTTTAGGACAATGATGCGTCACACAAACCCTGCACCTGCTTGAAGCAGACGTACGGCTTGACCCAGCATTGGGGAGATAGGGTACCCCAGAGCATTGCTGGAACTGCGCCATCGTTGCGACGCAACTCCAGCAGTAAAGCTTCGGTGACGTTTTGGGCCCATGGTGCGCCGCATTGCAAATACGGCGCACCATGTTTGGTGGTGGTAGCGGGCCGCACAATTAATGGCGCATCCCTGCTACTTTGCAGGGATGCGACGGTAATTGCAATTCTGCCCCTTAGGGGCATACTTACTTTCGCGTTCTGGCGCATCTCCAGAGATGCGCCAGATCAAATGCGTCACGCAAAACTACCCTTGCGACACGGCAGATGCGCCTCATTTACAATGCGGCGCGCCCTGGCGCAAGGGTAGGCACTTGCGTGACACATCTCGTCACGTAAGAGCGGCGCATCGCTGGAGTCACGTCGCCAACGCAATGCAACTCCAGTAATGCTCAGGGCCACCCAATACTTAACATGCTGTGTCAGTCCTTTCGCCTGCTTCGAGCAGACATAAGGAATTGAATTGACGTAGCAGCGTCGCAGAAGTGCCTGCGTTAAATCTTGTAGATTTCACGCAGGCAATTTTGCGAGGCGCACAGCCGCCGGACCGCCCACCCTGCGTACTAGGAACGCACCCATTGTGGTGCAGGCCCATGGCTTTATAACGTGACGCATCTCCCTAGATGCGTCATGCTGTAAATGACTCGCAGGGATGCGGCACGTTTACGCCGCTGTTGCGTCACGCAAGGCAACGTAAACGTGGCGCAAGGGGCTTGTAGATGTAATCTGCCCCCTAGTGTCTAGCATTACGCAGTTCTGTAAAGTACACTCATACATAATAGTTACTCAGGCCAATGAAACCACGAAATAGAAAACAAATAAGCATAGTAGCAACGCCACTGAGAAGGAGAGCAGTGCACCTGAAATGCACAGAAGATTTCGAAATATAATTTAACTACAATGTAATCGTCATCAGCGGCATTATTGGCTTGCTCCATGTAAAAAACAAATATTTGCAATACAACAACACAGAGCAGGAGAAAACATCATAGTAGTGAGTGATTTATTGGCTACTACTACTCACCAAGCCCGGGGATCTCCAAGCCGAGCTGGTCCAGCAGGTCGCGCTCGCGGTCCAGGAGGTCCGTCCAGCGATGGGTGACCTGGCTGTAGGTGCGCTGGACCCCGTAGAGGTGGGATATGGCCCAGCACACCTTCTCCCACCGCTTCCGGCGCTCCCGCATGTTGTAGACGCCGGCCGCGATCCTGCCGCCTCCCGCGATGGTCCTGGGCAGACGGCGCTGGACGAAGTAGACCAGCGCGCCCACTTCCTCCGGGCTGAATATCTCCCGTCGCGTCACCTGCTCCCCCCTCAATCTCCCGCATGCTGTCCTGGCACTGGGTCCAGCACTACTCCCCGCCGCCGCTGCGGCCCTCAAGTGCCTGGGCAGCTTCACGGCGCCTGGCTTGACCATGGTCTGGGCAGGTAAGGTAGGAAGAAGTAGAAAATTAAGAAAGAATAGGATAGGGAAGAAGAAAAGAAAAGAGTTTATAAAAGTAGTTTAAAAGTAAAGAAAAATAGCAGAAAAGACAAAAATATACAGCTAGGAAAAGAGAGTGATAGATAAGAAGCAAAATCGTAAAAAAAAAAACTGAAAACAAGCAAAGGATGGCAAAGATACCAAGAGGATTAAACACCATGCCCAGACACAGGAAATGAATGAAAAACAAGATGGCCGGCGCCCGTTCACGAGCGCGAAAGTAAGTTTGCGCGAGATTTTCCTCGCGATCTCGTGCGAACCTCTAGATTTCCCGCGCGATCTTGTGCGAACCTCTACTCGCAATGCGCTTACTGCGCGAGATTATACATAGCGGGCGGAAACGGAAATACGTCACGCAAACAAAATGGCCGCGCCCGTACTCGACCTTGGGGTAAATTCGCGTGTTGCACTGCAAGCGGCTCGCGAATACTGCAAAAAAACTCGCGAAACAACAAGCCGCAAAAAAAATAAAATGCTCATTCGCACAAATTGGCGGCTTCCGCGGTCGGTTTTGCACGACGCCGCGCCCCGCGAATAACGCGAAAAAAACGAAAAACGATTTTAGCAAAAGCAAAAGCAATGAGCAGGTGCAAAAGGTCAACCTCATGATTTGTAACGATTCTCTGTTGTGCTTCCTGAGGGGGCCCTCCAGAAATCGGTTGCCTGCTTGCAACTATTGTGTGACCCTGCTCTGACCTTAACTGTATGCCACAAAGGTCCTGATTTACAGCTAAAGGAGCAGACAAGCAGGTGCCAGGCTGGAACTTCAAATTCTTTCAGTGACACATTAATTAGCCCCTAATTCATTATTGTCAGTTGGGGCAGGGCAGGTGTTGTTAATAAACTAACCCCAAATTAATTCATGTCAGTTCAAGCAGGGCAGGTGGGCTTGCTTTTTCCCCCCATCTTCTACAGTGATGATGAACCAGAGGGTGGCATTGATGTAACAGAGGGTGGCATGGGTCAAAGAGAGGGTGCCAGTGGTGAAACAGAGGGTGCTGGGAGGCTGTGATGATGAACCAGACGTAGAAACAACATAGTCGCGACCGTTGCGAGCCGACAAGTAAGTTCGCAATTGCGAACTAGTACCAAATCCTCGCGAACTGGCAGAAACACTTGCGAACACAAAAAAAAAAAAATCTGCAAATTCGCGAGAATTCGCGGATTTTGCGGATTGCAAATTCGCAAATCCGCAAAATTCGCGAACGCGAGATTCGCAAAATTCGCCCATGCTTAATACTGTAGCCTCACAGCAAGTAACAAAGATTGTCAAAAAACATTGGAAAACATTGAATAATGGTGGCCTCAACCTCACCCAACCGATGTTTAGCCACCGAAAAGGAAAAAACTTGAAAGATTTGGTAGTCCACACACGTCCAAAAAATGTGGAAGGTCCAATCCGACGCTTACACCCACTGCCTTTGGGACACTATCCTTGTTCCAATTGCAGTGTGTGCCATCTGACTAATGCAACTAAACAAGTAACGTGTAACACCGGCCTGATTTGGAATTTAAAGTCCTTTTCCAATTGCAACACGACAGGGGTTGTGTACATGATCACATGTAGTTGTAATTTACACTACATCGGTATGACCACCAGGAAGGTTAACACAAGGATGGTGGAACACCGCAGCAATTTCAGATGCAAACACTCAAATACCAAAATGACTACACATTTCCTGGAAAAAGGACATACCCCCAATGATATGCGGTGGGTGGTCCTGGAAACGCAACAACCACATGCAGAGATGGAAAAGAAACTACTTGAAAAAGAACAACGCTGGGTGTTCAGACTTCGCTCTCACATAGTGGGACTAAACGATGACATTCCATGGGGGCAATTCACTTGACATGAATGAGCCCATCCCAGGGTAATTGAACTGTATCTGTAATGAGATAAACTGAACAAAACAACTGCGGGTATACGTTACAGAAAAACTGTGGCTATCTTGATTTATAGACCGGTACGTTCATTAACCTGAGAGTATACCACCACCAACCTAAGAGTACCTGTATATAATTTGATGTCCTGAGGGTTTCTCAGTTGACATTTAAATAATCAATAATCTACCCTTGAGAGTAATTTAAATGGACTGCCAAGAACTTGAAGGGCAGGTTGAAAAATAAGTTTGGATCAAAGAAAAAGTTGTTTCAAAAATTTTTTCAAAATTTGGCAATATGTCTGACATTACAGAATAAGTAATTATATAAACTTTAAATTAATTTCGGGACCAAGTCACTGCCTGTCTATATCTTTTTGTCCCTTTGAACACACGAGAAAGCATTTTTTACTCCTAAGATGGCCGCCACCCGCGATCGCTGAGGACGATCCATACGCACCAGCTCTTCACTGAGCGTGGGCACGTTTTGCGGAAGTAACCGGGATCGGGAACTTCTTTATAAACAAACTAAACCCTCGGTCGAGTAACATTCGGACCGGAGGGACACAAGTAGGTGCCTATAAGAGGGAGGTATCCACTACACAAGTAAGTGAAAATCGGACAAAAGAAGGGTGTTAACCCTTAAATGTAACGGGTCAATTTGCCATCGCTAGTTAAAAACGACCCTGTGGTTTTCTATTTACGATATCCCATCTCTCCTATCTCTATTAGATCTGCTGGGATACTGAACCCCTCCGAATCCATGGGGCCCAGTTAGGTCTCATGACATGTATGTAAAAACAAGTATGAGTGTGTGTGATAGATGAATGTTTGGGTGTGTCACAGATAGGTGTTTTTATCACGTTTTGATGCATGAGAACAGATACGTTTTGTGCATGAAAACAACCACAGTCAAACGTCCGTTAAGGACCACGGAAAATGTAATTACGTTTTCCGCAACAATCCTACTTTGCGATCTATGTGTGATAAGATTTGGGGTAACTCACCCCTTGATTTTTCAAGTTGTCTTTTATCTTACAGGAACCATGTGTTTGGATTAAATACGTAGGTATTACTGCATGCACTTATTATAGTTTGCTGCAATTTCACCTTATTTTATTATTATACCAAAATAACTCATTGGAGAGCTAAGGAGTGGCGAACACAGGGCTGGTCCCTGTGTAGTCCCGAAGAAGTGCTTAGGGTATGCACGAAACATGTCGACGATAGGAGTTGATAGGTACACCTTGACACATGACGTTTAGGGCGCCCTATCTATCCACCCCGTTTTTAATATTACCACCTAGAGGCAAACATAAAGTTTATTGTCAACCTACTGGGCAGGTATTTTTTAGATACATCACATAGTCCACTCCACAAATACACATGCACCACACATAGTCTTCTGAAAAGTCCTCCTACGTAACTCGCAAGTCGTAGCACGCCCCAGCCCGTAGAGGACTGGGATGGCCCCAATGATGAAGCATGTCACCATGGGGCAACCCTGGTGAGTGAGGGGACACCTAAAAAAGGAGCAATTTCTCCTTTTTTTTACATAATATGATTTTTCCACGACCGACCCCATTGTGTGTTGATTGTGGTTCATAGTAACTATCAAGGCTCTTAGGAATCTGGTAACAGAGACCATTTGTTTGACTATTAGTACAAAGGTCATATTTCAGATTGCATTGCTATCAATAAAAAGATCACTTTCATTTTCGCTGTGATGCGTTGACATAAAAGAGCACTGCTGACACAGCTCTCTTGTGTTCCAATACAAAAATATTTACTTTATCAATGTGGCTATAGAATGTCTTTAAAATATGTAAAGAATAAGTGAGGGCTCTAAACCAATCCCAAAAAAGTTCTTGTCGTCTAACAGACTTGAAATCACAAATAACCAGGTGGTGACTCATCCACTCCAAATACTCTACATCGCTCTTGCAAAAAAAAAAAAAACATTTTGACTGCCTAGCAATTTGCCTCTGGTTGTGCAATAAGTGTCTCCAAATGGGCTACCGACTATTTTCAGGCAATCTATGCAGAAACATTTCTCCTCCCTCCCTCTCAAGCCTGTCTTATTGATTTTGGGTTTTGTAAACGGAGCTCACGGCACACGCAGACATCCTGCCAAAGCATCTGCATTGCCTCGCAGCGCTCCCTAGGACAGCAGACAGTGCGAGGAGCTTTAATCCCGATTTGGTGTGCAGATCTATTATTACAGCCCTGGGTCACTCGTGCAGCGCTGTGCAGAAACGCATTTCTATGGTACTAGTTGATATTCCAACAGAATAACAAAAAATCAAACGTAATTGTATAAGCAATAATCCATGCATTTAGTTTAAGAAAAAAAATCTGTATAGTAAAAGTAAGTAAAATATTTACTTTATCAATGCAGACCCTACAAATATGGTCATTCCACGGCTGTTGCGTCAAATAAATGCAATACAGCCAGTGACTTCACATTTCGATGTTTTAAACTAAGAAGACCTCCAGTTAAATACAGAAGACCAGAGTCGGATCTACACAGTAAAACCCTAACATATGTAAAACAAATAGGCAGTATGCAAAGATGGTGCAAGAATCACAAAACCCGGGTCAAACATCGTGTCTGTTCACAGCTATCCCACATCCTAGGCAGCAGGTATCATTTATTCCTTCTGTCACTACGCTAAATCAATACACTGTCTCTAATGCAACAGATCCTTCCATTCTGTCCAAGTTGGCTGCCGAAATGCTGGCGAGTCACGATGTTACACGCCCTCTCCCAATTGCTCCAATTGTACCAGCACACTTAACCTGCTGCCTCGGGCACCTACCGACGCTCCGGCTGCCGGCAGCCTGCAGTGAATATTAGTAATGAAATTAAAAGCGGCCGCAAAATGAAATTAAAGGCGGCCGCGAAATGAAACTAAAAGCGTCCGGAAAATAAAACAAGCCGTGAGCGTGCACACTCCCGAACTTCCGGTTTCGGGATGTGCACGCTCACGGCTGTAGTGGGGCGGGACTTTCATCTTTGTGAGAAGCCCGCGCCCATGGAGTGGATGGCCCAGAGACTGGTGGCAGCAGGAGTGGCGGCTGAAGCAGCTGATGCGGTAAGAGGGGCTTGGGGGGCTTGGCACGTGTGTGTGTGTGTGTGTGTATCTGCCCATGTGTGTGTCTGCGCGTGCATGAGTGTGTGTGTCTGTGTGTATGGGCATGTGTGCATGTCTTCGCCACCTGCGTAAGCGCGTCCACAGAGCCTGGTCCGCTCGTGCACCGGTCTATCTCCCTTGAGGAGCAACTCAGCGACAATAGGTCGAGCAAGCTCGACCTAAAAAAGGGTCACAAAGCATCTGAATATACCATTCTGGAGGACCAAGGGACAGTTGTTACAGCACAACTTTGAAAGGCATGACAGAATCCCAGTTCAATAGTGCACAGAACAGTACTGAGGCTACAGTCTAAACAAGTCATGTTTAACTTTCTCTACCTACCACTAACCTGAGGCCTCTGAAGATAGAGCTGGGAGAAGTTGAATAATTCCAAGGATGTAAGGAAAGTTTTTTGGGTAGTGCTGAAGAAGAAATTTCAATAAGTGCTCCAAACATGAAACTTCTGGGAAGATGTTCTCAATGTCTATCTTGAAGATGATCACAAATGGAAAGCCAGGAATACAGGTGAGGAGCTGGACACAAGCAGAGGCATACGGTTGAAGCATAGAGCCAGAGCAGAGGCTTCCTCTCTTTTACAGGGAGGAAAGCTAAGCACCTGGTCATGCCTTGAGTCTGGCTTTTATAGACTGTAGTATCCTTGAATATTGAAGTAGCCTGTCACTCAGATGGGACACATGCTCACAGCTCTTGAGGTGCCCACATTGGGAAAAGATAGACTGTGCTGGGTTGCATAAGTGACAGGCATTATACTGCATGGCATGACTCCTGAGAGGCAGGGTTCACTGATAAAATAACGACTTACAAAATTATAGAGGCAAAAATATTGACAACAAAAATATCGACTACCTACACCTAACCCCTTCGCTGTGGGGGTTATTCTCCTGCTGTGCTGGTGGTGAGGGGGGCGCGCACAGCACCCCCATGCTCATGACGAGCTGAGCTCGTCATGAGCTACAGTGCTCCTGTGCTCATGACGAGCTGAGGTGCATTGGATCCGTGGAACGTTCAGCACAGCGGGGAATTCTCCCCGCACCTGAGCGTTCCACGGGCCATGACGAGCTGAGCTTGTCATGAGCACTGGAGCGCCGTGGCTCATGACGAGCTCAGCTACTCTCAACACAATAAATACAAAATTAGATGAAATAATATATTAAAAAATACTAAAATATACTATTCCCCAACAAATAATACAACACTAGTAAAAAGGTTAGATTGCAGAGAAATAAAATGTAATAGTCCCACTTTAAAAGCTGCAAAAGTATGGAAAGTATTGGATTGCGGAGGGGTACAATTTACTATTCCCACTCCACTGAGTGTAACAGTAAGGAAAGTGTTGGATTGCGGAGGGATAACATTTACTACTTCCACTCCTGTCAGTACAACACTAGGGAAAGAGTTGTATTGAGGAGGGGTACAGTTTACTATTCCCACTCCACTGAGCATAACAGTAGAGAAAGTGTTGGATAGTGGCGGGATAAAATTTACTATTTCCACTCCAGTCAGTCCAACAGTAGGGAAAGTGTTGGATTGCGGAGGGGTAAACATTACTATTCCCACTCCAGTGAATGCAACAGTAGGGAAAGTGGTGGATAGTGGACAGATACAATTATTCCCACAACAGTCAGTACAGCAATAGAGAAAGTGTTGGATTGAGGAGAGGTAAAATGTACTATTCCCACTCCAATAAGGGTAACAGTAGGGAAAGCGTTTGGATAGTGGAGGGCTAAAATTTACTATTCCCACTCCAAAAAGTGCAACAGTTGGGAAAGTGTTGGATAGCAGAAGGGTAACATTTACTATTCCCACTTCAGTCAGTACAACTGTAGGGAAAGTGTTGGAATGTGGAGAGGTAAAATTTACTCCCTAATCCAATAAATGCAACAGTAGAGAACGTGTTGGATAGCGGAGGGGTAACATTTAGTATTCCCACTCTAGTCAGTTCAACATTAAAAACAAACCAAAAATCTCCAACAAAAGAAAAATATTCTAAAAATAAAGTAAATAAAATATATAAATATGTTGGAAAATAAAATAAAAAATATTTAATATTACAAAATGTACAAATAAAAGCATATTATAATGTTACATCCATATTAAAAATACCTACAAATATTATTATAAATAAAATACAAAATTAATTTTCATACAACAAATATTTGTATTTAGAAATTATTTATTAGCAAAAACATTAATTATTACATAAATTTAGTTTAGGTACTTCCCACCCTTTAACACCACAAAACTCACAACATACACCCAAAATATTATTTACACTGTTAATATAAATATTATTCAACAAATGAATTTTCATTAATTAAATATTCATGAATAATTAATAATAATGAATGTACTTCCCACAATATACCCACACAAAGCACAATTATTTATTAAAATAACTAGCATTAATTAACAAAATATATTAATTACTTAAAATTGGTTTACTTCCCACCACATACCCCTACAAACCCACAACCTGACCCCTGGCCCTGCTTGCAGGCCAGGTCACCTCCCTGCTGCCCAGCAGCTCCACCTAGCCAGGCATCCCCGGCGTATGCGGGGGGCCGTTGTGGAGATGAGCCAAGCTAATGCCCAGAGTTGCCGAGTGTGATCCTTGGTTAGAGTAGCATGGAAGGGTATACTCAGATGTGAGTCCCTAGCTCATTGCACCATCAGGATTCAAGCAAGCCGGGCCGAAGACGGCTGAAATGCCAGAAACCGGTCCCCGGTAGCTTGTTTCCTTCCCAGTATAAGAATTGGCTTGGTAGTTTGGTCTGCCCTGTTCCCATGATGCACTGGGCCAGGGTCAGACTAATTTGCATATAGCCAAGTTCTGAGCTGGGATGGTGCAGTGAGCTGAAAAACGGTGATGGATCAAGCCCTGATCTTTGGACTGGGTAAGAGTGGTCTGCTTAATTCAGACACTCTGTTCATCACCACCCCCTTTTCTGAATCATTTTTGTCCACCATAAGCGTGGAAGGGTATACTCAGATGTGAGTCCCTAGCTCATTGCACCATCAGGATTCAAGCAAGCCGGGCCGAAGACGGCTGAAATGCCAGAAACCGGTCCCCGGTAGCTTGTTTCCTTCCCAGTATAAGAATTGGCTTGGTAGTTTGGTCTGCCCTGTTCCCATGATGCACTGGGCCAGGGTCAGACTAATTTGCATATAGCCAAGTTCTGAGCTGGGATGGTGCAGTGAGCTGAAAAACGGTGATGGATCAAGCCCTGTTCTTTGTACTGGGTAAGAGTGGTCTGCTTAATTCAGACACTCTGTTCATCACCACCCCCTTTTCTGAATCACCTCCCTGCTGCCCAGCAGCTCTACCTGCTCCACTGCCAGCTCGCATCTGAAACGATCGCGTGTTTGAGCCAGCAGTATCCTCCTGACTAGGATCGCCTTCTGACAGCGGTCTGCTTTAGTTTTTGTGCTGTTTTCTGGTATTTCTCACTGTATTCGCCGCTCTCTGTGCATAGTATTTTGCGCATTTTTCCGTCCAGCGCGCCCCCTTCCCCCTTGCTTCTGACCCTTTCACTCTCCGCTGCCCCCTGTGGCCACACCCCCTTGCCGCCCCACTCCCGCCTCCCCGCTGCTCCTCCAAGCCCAGCTGCAGATCCCCTGGACCTCACACACGTCACACCGCCAGACTCCGATACGACGCCAACACCCTCCATGCTCTCAACACCGGCCAAGACCACCGCTGCTTCCAGGCCGCCCCGAAACGCACCCACGGACCCTTCTCCTGCCACACCTGCAACTTCACATGCAACAGTACCACCAGACCTCCCAAGCCGGACCCAACCACCTACGCTGCATACTCCTCAACACCCGCTCCGCACGCAAACACGCCATCGAGCTCTGAGACCTGCTCGACACCACCACCCCGGACGTTGCCTTCCTGACTGAGACCTGGTGAAATGAGTCCTCGGCACCTGACGTTGCCATAGCTATCCCGGACGGCTACAAGATCTCCCGCAGAGACCGCATCAACGGGCTGGGAGGAAGAATAGCCATCGTCCACAAGTCCACCCTCCAGGTCCACACCCACACAGACGACTCTCTCAACTCCGCCAAACACCTTCATTTCTGGATCCACACCGACCTCAACACCACCCTCAGAGGAACTCTCATCTACAGACCACCTGGACCCCGGGCCCTCTGCAGCGACTCCGTCGCCGACCTCGCCAGCATCCACGCACTCACCTCCATGGACTACATCCTCCTCGGGGACCTGAACTTCCACCTCAAGAACAACAATGATGCCAACTCCACCTCCCTGATCGACAACCTCGGCCTCAGACAATTCGTCACTGAACCCACCCACACCGCCAGCCACACGCTCGACCCAGTCTTCTCCACAAGCACCCACATCGCCTTCAGCCACACCACCGAACTCCACTGGACTGACCACCGATCCATCCACTTCACCTTCAAGAAACCAACCACGCACCACCGTACCCAACAGCTGCCTAGACGCTGCTGGAGCAAAGTTACCGAAGACCAACTGACCTCCACCCTCACCCAGAACCCACCCACCGACCCCACTGACACAGATGCCGCCGCCCGAAACTTCAGACAGTGGATCGACGACTGCGCCAACACCCTCGCCCCGATCAAGAAACCCTCCACCAACCACCCCAGCAAGAAAGCCACCTGGTTTAATGAAGAACTCCAGATCTCCAAACGGACATGCCGGAAGCGGGAGAAGAAATGGCTCCACGACTGCACACCAGGCAGCCACGCAGCCCACAAGGACGCCGTCCGCAGACATCACCACCTCATCAGAACAGCCAAGAGATCGTCCTTCAAAGCCCGACTAGAGAACAATGCACACAACAGCAAAGAACTATTCAACATAGTGAGGGAACTCTCCAACCCCAGCGCCAACACCAACAGGATCTGTGTTACTCACTGGCCACCTCTTTCCAATGCAAAAATCACCGACATCCATGACAGCTTCAACCCCACATCCGCCCCAACCGCAACAGACCACACCCGAAACGCCACCTGCACCAACAAGCTGACCTCCTGGTCCCACGTCAACGATGAAGAGACATGCAAGATCATGAACTCCATCCACTCAGGATCTCCATCAGACCCCTGCCCACACCACGTTTTCACCAAAGCTGACGCAACCATTGCACCCCAACTGCGAAAGATCATCAACATCTCCTTTGACACTGCGACATTCCTGGAAAACTGGAAGCACGCCAAAATGAACGCCCTCCTCAAGAAGCCCAAGGTGAACCCCAAAGACCTCAAGAACTTCCGGCCCATCTCCCTTCCCCCCTTCCCGGCGAAGCTCATCTAGAAAATCGCCAACATGCAGCTGACCCACCACCTCGAGGACAACAGCATCCTAGACCCATCCCAGTCTGGATTCAGATGCAACCACTGCACCGAGACTGCCCTTATCACTGCCACAGACGACATCAGGCGCCAGCTAAACAACGGCAAAACCTCAGCCCTCATTTTCCTGGACCTGTCAGCCGCAATCGACACAGTCTTCCACCGCACACTGCGAACACGCCTCCAAGAAGCCGGAATCGAGAAGAAGGCCCTGGACTGGACTGGACCAGGTCCTTCCTCTCCGGCAGAACCCAGAGAGTCCGCCTCCCGCCCTTCCGATCTGAAGCCACCGACATCATCTGCGGCATACCCCAGGGCTCATCCCTCAGCCCGACCCTGTTCAATGTCTACATGGCCCCCCTCACACAAGTGGCCGGCCAGCACAACCTGAATATCATCTCCTATGCTGACGACACCCAGCTCATCCTCTCCCTCACACAGACCCGCACACCTCCAAAACAAACCTCCATGAGGGAATGAAGGCCGTCGCCGTGTGGATGAGGAGCAGCCATCTTAAACTGAACTCGGACAAGACGGAGGTCCTCATCCTAGGTCCCGCCCCCTCTGCTTGGGATGACTCCTGGTGGCCGACCGCACTGGGAGCAGCTCCGATACCCACGGATCAGGCACGCCACCTGGGATTCATCCCTGACTCCTCCCTCTCCATGTCGAAGCAGGTCAACGCCATCTCCTCCTCCTGCTACAACACCCTCCGCATGCTCCGCAGGATCTACAAGTAGATCCCGACCGAAACAAGAAGAACAGTGACCCAAGACCTCATCAGCAGCAGACTACTCTATGCAGGAATCCCGGCCAAACACCTACGACGACTACAACGCATCCAGAACGCCTCAGCCCGACTGATCCTCAACGTCCCCTGCCGCAGCCACATCTCCTCCCACCCTAAGAGACCTGCACTGGCTCCCCGTCAACAAGAGGATCACCTTCAAACTCCTCACCCACACACACAAAGCACTCCACAACACCGGACGAGCCTACCTGAACGACAGACTCAACTTCTACCTCCCCGCCCACCAGCTCCGCTCCGCCGGCCTCGCCCTTCCCACCGTCCCGCGCATCCAACGAACGAACTGTGGCGGCACATCCTTCTCCTTCCTCGCCACCAAGACCTTGAACACCCTCCTCACCCACTTACGGCAGACCCAAGACCTGCTCACCTTCAGAAGGCTCCTCAAGACCTGGTTTTTTGAGCAGTAGCAGCACTCCCCCCCTACACAGCGCCTTGAAACCATCACGGGTAAGTAGCGCGCTTTACAAATTCTCTGATTGATTGATTGACAACCCACATTTAAAATGTAATAAATAAATTTTGTATTTGCACAATTACCATAATTAATTGTCAAACAAATATTATTAAATAAAAACCAAATATAATTTATTAAAATAAATTAACTTCCCACCCTTTACTTCTATAATCCCCACAACCCGCACCTAAAATTAAAATAAAAAAATGTATTGCAAAAAAATGTATTTTCAATTAAATACCTAATAGTATTTATCAACTAATTATAAATTAAGTAAAATTAATTTACTCTCCACCCTTTACACCTATAAACCCAAAACTCACACACCAAAAAATTTAATTACACAATTAACATAATTAATTATCAATTAATTAATTATTTTTAATTATCAGCTAGGTATTTTTAATTAAAAATAAATTATTTCCCACCCTTTACCCCTATCAACCACACAAACCTCTCCTAAAAAAGAACTTACATATTCACCATCATTGATTATCAATTAAATAATAATATTAATTAACAACTAATTAATCATTAATTAAAAGTAAATTACTACCCACCTTTTACCCCTATAAACCCCACAACCCGCAACAAAAAAATTACACAATTGCCATAATTAACTATCAATTAGTTAATATTAATTAACAAGTAATTATTAATTATTACAAAAAATTACTTCCCACCTTTTACCCATATAAAGCCCACACCCACACATAACATTTACCCAAAAAATTAAAAGCTCAATTAACACTATTAAATATCAATTGAATACATTTAGTTAAATAAAAAATAATCAGTAATTTATTATAAATAAATTACTTCCCACCCTATTCCCCTATAAACCCATAACCCACTATGGAACTAAAAAAAAAAACATTTGTATTAAATTTAATGTAGTAACTACTAAAAATGTAACACATTTATTAAAAAACTTACAATACTTACACAAAAAAATTACATCACAAACATTTAAAATATATACTAAAATACATAACACTAATTAAAAAATCGATATTTTGAACATCTATATTTTTGCAAACAATATTAATGACTTCTATATTTAAAAATTGATATTACCTACCTTAAAATTGATATTTTTGTCCAGAATATTCTTGCTCACAATATTTCTGTCACGATATTTCCAACTCGATAATTGTGTCAGGCGATATCACTGACTCAATATTTTGTTTGAAAACCCTGAAGTACAGCTCAGATTGTGGTCTTAAGTATACTAAACAATGGCAAACATAATAAGCATCTAAAATTACATATAGCAACATTTGTGTTTACTCGTATTGAGACAACAAGCTTTAATACTATTTTTAGGCTTTTGAACACTAAGGGCCTGATTACAAGTCTGGTGGTCTGAGGCCCTCCTGCCTCATGGCCGCGTTGCAGTGGCGATCCAGCCACTGCTGCACCGGCGGTCGGACCACTCTTATACAACTAGGGCAATCAGAACACCATTGCACAGATGCAATTGGCAGGGATCGGGGATCCCTGGCGGTGGCGGTAGAGATCCCTGGTGGTGTCCCAGCAGTCTTGAGGCCGCAATATGCATGGCCGGACCACAGCAGTCCCGCCAAGCACATTACGAGTTTCCTCTCCTCCATGGCTTTCATGGCGGATCCATCTCCATGAAAACTGTGGTTGAACGGAAACAAAGGGTGCATCTGGGGCATGGGATGCATGCAGGAGAGCACATGTTGTTCCCCTCAGCGTGCATGCACTTCAGTACCTGCATGTCATGGACTGCACCAGTCCGTGCCATGCAGGGACTGTTGATGTTCCCATTGTGGTGCCTATTTTTTATCGGTACCGCCAAAAACTGCCTGCCAGTGACAAAGAAAAGTCATAATGTGGCAGGCGGTGTGCAAACAAGCTTGGCGGTGGGCTGCCGGCATGGTAGTCCCACTCCCGCACAGCCGAACTGAGTGCAGAGTGTAATAAATACCTTGTTAATACTAGCCACAGCATACAGTACCTCAAACAACGTGTCCCAAACAATGCACACACCTAAATGTTCAGTCCTTTGAACATTTTCCGTACCAAGAGGATAAATGGGGTGGGGAAGGGGGCCTGGGTACGAAAAACAAAGCCAAATATGCCTTGCATCTGTGCTAGAATAATTTAGACATATCTTCCGTATTTGGTCATTATTCACATCGCATATTCAGGCCAATATTCCTTTAAATGTAGACTGCAACCCAACTTTACATTGTACTATGTGCTGTCTGTTCTTCAGCAACCTATTGTAAGTCCCTCTGGCCTGAACGATAAACTGGTGCCTGCATTTGGGCTGTATTTTTAGACAGCGGCGTCACTAGGGGGGTGCGGGGGGTGCGGACCGCACCGGGTGACACCATTGCCTGGGGTGACACCGTTACGCTGTGTAGCACATCTCTGCAGCCTCACCTCACCTCTGCTCGGCTTTATAATCAGGAAGTCTCCAAGGAAATACCAAATACTTGTATTTCTTTTACAACAAGATTTTATTAGTTTCAAAAATTCCGTTCGTAACGAAAATGTAGTTGAGATTTTTTAGAAAATAATTATTTGAATGTGCTCGTCTCATATTCCATCAGAGGCATATTTTTATAATAGCTATAGACACCGACTTCAACTCTGAGAGTTTCCTCAAATGTCCTTTCCGCGGAGGGTAAACAGCCGCCCGAGCCCTCCTGTCTGAGCCGAGCCCTGAATCCTGCTGGGGAGAGGGAGACACCTTTAATATCTTCAGGTGATACAACTCCGTGTTTGCAGTTAGATGTTCCCAACAAACAGCCTTCGCACGTTGGCATTTTAATTTTGTCCCTGCTTGGGTGTAATAAATATCAGATGTTTCCCAGAGTAATATCTAATTGACCAGCTACAAGTGGTCGGCTCCAGTGGGTGTGAGGTTTTCCAAGATTAATCTTTCGCAATGCATGCAACAATTCTAGTTGCACATTTAGCGCCGCGAGGCAACACAACATGACAAAGTGCCAATTATACACTTGTAATATCAAATAACCATCGGTTTCAGTTTTCCAAATGTGACTATCCCTTTTCAACCCACACACAGCTGTCCCAAGGCCGTGCAACAAAGCAGCGTATTACTAACTCATCACTGAACGCCAAAATTAGAAAAAAGTGACTTCCTAACAGTTACAAGGAAAGGGTTAAAAGAGCAGCAGGCGGGGGATGCAGGCGGAGGGGGTGGATGGTGCAGTGGATGGTGCAGGCAGAGAGGGAGTTGGTGCAGGCAGAGGGAAAGATGGTGCAGGCATAGGGAGAGATGGTGCAGGCAGGGGGTGAGACGGTGCAGGCGGAGAGGAGACGGTGCAGGCGGAGGGGAGACGGTGCAGGCGGAGGGGAGACGGTGCAGGCGGAGGGAGAGATGGTGCAGGCAGAGGGTGAGATGGTGCAGGCGGGGGGAGATGGTGCAGGCAGGGGGGAGATGGTGCAGGCAGGGGGGAGATGGTGCAGGCGGAGGGGAGATGGTGCAGACAGAGGGAGAGATGGTGCAGGCATAGGGGAAATGGTGCAGGCAGAGGGGAAATGGTGCAGGCAGAAGGAGAGATGGTGCAGGCAGAGGGAGAGACGTTGCAGGCGGAGGGGAGATGGTGCAGGCGGAAGGGAGATGGAACGGACAAAGGGAGAGATGGTGCAGGCGGAGGGAGAGATGGTGCAGGCAGAGGGTGAGATGGTGCAGGCAGGGGGGAGATGGTGCAGGCAGGGGGGGAGATGGTGCAGGTGGAGGGGAGATGGTGCAGACAGAGGGAGAGATGGTGCAGGCAGAGGGGAAATGGTGCAGGCAGAGGGGAAATGGTGCAGGCAGAGGGGAAATGGTGCAGGCAGAGGGAGAGATGGTGCAGGCAGAGGGAGAGACGGTGCAGGTGGAGGGGAGATGGTGCAGGCGGAAGGGAGATGGAGCGGACAGAGGGAGAGATGATGCAGGCGGAGGGGAAATGGTGCCGGCAGAGGGAGAGATGGTGCAGGCAGAGGGTGAGATGGTGCAGGCAGGCGGTGAGATGGTGCAGGCAGGGGGTGAGGTGGTGCAGGCAGAGGGGAAATGGTGCAGGCAGAGGGGAAATGGTGCAGGCAGAGGGAGAGATGGTGCAGGCAGAGGAAGAGACGGTGCAGGTGGAGGGGATATGGTGCAGGCGGAAGGGAGATGGTGCGGACAGAGGGAGAGATGGTGCAGGCAGAGGGTGAGATGGTGCAGGCAGGCGGTGAGATGGTGCAGGCAGGCGGTGAGGTGGTGCAGGCAGGGGGTGAGGTGGTGCAGGCAGAGGGGAGATGGTGCAGGCGAAGGGGAGATGGTGCAGACAGAGGGAGAGATGGTGCAGGCAGAGGGGAGATGGTGCAGGCAGAGGGTGAGATGGTCCATGCGGTAAGTCGTGAGGGGGTGACACCATGAGTTACCCGCACCGGGTGACACCAACCCTAGTGACGCCACTGTTTTTAAAGTCAAAAGCTGGACGTAATAGTGTCCATTCTAACTATCGAATGGTGAAAGACATATATGGGCGATAAAGCCTTCCGGATGCCGATAATGCTTGCCTGAAGTTCAATTCTCCTATCTGGTGTGTTTATATCCATGTTTTTTGCTTCAAAGGCAAAAAAGTACTTTAAACAATGTGTTCATTGTGTTTATGCCCAAAAATTATAATAAAAAGTGGGATGTACTGTGACTCTGTTCTTTCTTCTATGTTTACTAGTGTGTTCCCTTGCAGCTCATCTCCTCAGTACTGCTCTCAATCATCTTGAGCACTTCTGATGTGGTATGCTGTATACTTTTTAGTATGCTCACAGTCACATTAACAGAGACTCTAACAGAGGGATTTATTGGTCATATGTATTTAGACTACCAAGCAATTCCATTCTCGAGCATTGTTGAACCCCTAAATATGTTTGAACAATCAAACTTTAAATATCCAGTGTTGTTTCTCTCTAAGTGGCCTATTCCGATGTTGGACAGACCAAAGTCTGTCCAACATCGGTCAGGAACTGGAACCAAACGACCTCTAGATGTCGGTTCCAGACCTGCAAGTAGGATGAGACCAAACCCTGTTTGGTTGCACGCCTATTCCTTTCAATGAGAGCATGCATTCCGAACAGAATGCATGCTCTCATTGAAAGAGCAGTGGTGTAGTTCATCCCTGCAACCCGTGGCAGGCATCTTGAGGTGCCTGCCATCGGACGCAGGGATCAACAGGGGGCAGGTGCCCCCTAGGTTGCCATTTGGCAGCCTCGTACCAATAGGGCCCTGCTGGGGGCCCCCAAAGAAGGTTTTCCACTGCCTTTCTGTGGCGGCAAGGCCGCCACAGAAAGACAGTGGGAAACTGCCATTTTACTCCCTCGCCGAAAAGAACTGGCCGGCGGAGTACTGAAGGGTTTCCGGATGGCAGACGGCTCTCTGAGCCCATCAGAAGCCATCTGGAAAACCGAGTCGGATTCCTTTCCATTCCAGCCCACCGGAATGTCTCGGTCGGAAAGGAATCCGAATCGGTGACTACGAGGCATCTAGGATGACTCTGACCGAGCGTCAGAGTAATTCCTAACCACATCGGAATCAGCCCATAAGATGAGTCTCTGTGGTACTAAAACCATGATGACTGGGGCTAACCATTGCTCTCACTCAGTTAGCTTTTCCTTCTTTCCATTTAGCAACAAGAAACAAGAAAGAAAAGTGCTGCAACCGCGGGGTGGCGCAAGGTATTTACAAGCCACTTGCGCCACCTGTACGTCAAATTTTTATATGGGAAAAGGTGACGAACCGGCAGCACAAGGGGCCTATAAATAAGCCCCTCAGTTACTTTGCTGAATGACTAACGATTGGCTGCAAGTTTCTTTTTATTATCTAGGGTTTTTATTACCAAGCAACAAGGACTCTTAAGCACTGTTCCCACTAACCTGCGCGCGTGGGCGCGCGCAGTGTCTAGGTTTTAGCGCGCACACCCCTACCAGACCGTTCGCGCTGCCGCTTTTAGAACGCGAGCAGCGCGAAATCCAGGCGGGAGGCAGAGGAAGAGACGCAAAGCCCACTGTGCTCAAAGTGCTTCAGACTTCACCTTCAGCCCTCCCCCCCTCCGCAGCCCCATAGCATGTGTGGACCCCCCAGGCTGAGACAGCTTCCCGGTCACCCAACAGCCGCACCCAAGTACTTCACGGGCCATTAAAAAACCATTAGCACATTAATGAGCTTTGTCGTTTTCCCACCTTTTTAGCCCTTGCATTACAACACTTCCTACTGGCAGAAAGGGAGAAAGCACGAACATGCAAAGAGTCTGATAACATTGAAAGAAGTATCTGGCAGGCAGTGAAATAAAGAGGCCGACATTAAATTTCACTGTGAGAGGACTTCAGAGCCAGAGCATCGGCATTCTTCGCGCACCACTAGTTTTCTATGTGACGGCTGTGGCTAAGGTTAGATATCAGCAGGGATGCACCAGTTATTGTGCGCAGCAGCTCCGCCACCATGGATGCGCCGCATTGTAAATGCGGCGCACCATGAGGAAAAAACGGCACAGACGTGTCACGCATCTCTGCCGTAAAAGCGGCGCATTGCTGGAGTTGCGTCGCAAGCGTGACACCGCTCCAGCAATGCTCTGGTGGGCCCTATCTCCATAATGATGCGTCAATCCTTACGCCTGCTTCAAGCAGGCATAGGGTTTTGAAGCAGCATGGGTCCAACAGTGACTGAGTGAAATCTTGTAGATTTCACTCAGCCACTTTAGGGAGGCATTTCTGCGCCGGGCCGCCCCCACCCCCTACCCTCCCCCGATGGAACACCTCCTTCTGGTGCAGGGCTTTACAACGTGATGCATCTGGGAGATGCATCACGTTGTAAATACCCCGCACCATGGCACATCTTTTGCGCCGCCGCTGCATCACAAAAGTGACGCAACAGCGGCATAAAAGAGGCGCAGGGGGCTTATAAATCTGCCACTCAATGTCCTGGACTGGAACACCGTGTGGAATGCAAACGTGCATTCCATGACACGCTCCCTGCCACGCTGTGGTACATAATATAATACATAACACATCCCACCTCTTTACAACACAAAGAAGAGCAAATAAATTAAAGCAAATATGCAACTTAAAACAATAACATAAAGAAAGAATAATCACATTACATTTTTCATCAACCATCACGGAAGAATCCTTTTTCTTTTTCCTTCGTCACCAACAACCTCATCCACAACAACTGGCTCATTCATTCCAGATTGCACCTCCTCCGAAGCAACCGCTGCTTCCAAAAAACATTGGCTCCCCACCACTCTCTCAGCAACAACCTCCTTTTCTGGAATAAGGTCAGAAGCCAGACTAGACTGAACAGCACTCCGAACAAAGAAATCTTCCACCCTCTCTGCTTTCTTCACCCAATTGCCACGCAGAATTATTCCTCGCATGACACCACAATTTTGTCCAGATCCCAAGGCAATACTTTTGAGATTCCAAACTCTGCCATCATCCAACCGCACAGCATTACGCAGAAGCTCCACGACTTCTTGTGGTGCTCCAAACTGACTCTCACCCTTAGGAATCTTACCAGGTTTCCTCACTCGAACCCAAACCCAATCACCAACCTTTACTTGCACGTCCTTCACACCATGACTTTTATCATAATAAACCTTGCTTTTATTGTGCACCTCGTTCAATCTATTTTTAACCGCTGCCGCTGACCACTGCTCCACCATACCATCAGAAAGCCAAACAGGAATGAACTTACATCTGGGTTTCCTACCTCTCATCAGCACAAAAAGAGATAAACCAGTAGCATCATGAGTAGTCACCCTATACGCCCAAACAGCCTTTTGCAACTCCAGTTTACAAAAACATAGCTGCCTTTGGATATTTAGTTTCCGTGGGCGAAAATGATCTTGATGCAAACAAAATCATTTTTTCACAACCATCAACACATTTCTGCGACAGAACTGCACCCAAAACCCCTGTCACTAACATTAGTCATCAAGTAGCATTCCAAATTGGGGACGCCAATTGTTAAAGGAACCAAGTACTCTGTAATGTCTCCAACAAGCTTTATTGAGCTAGTCATAAAAAGGAACAGCCGAGAGCCAGGCAGGTCGGCTTCCACTCCAAGACACCGCTTAAGACTCAATGTCCTGGGCTGGAACACCTTGATGAAACTCAACCATGCATTCCATGACACGCTCCCTCCCACCCTCTGGTACATAATATAATACATAACATCCACCCACACACATTCTTATTCACTGACATTCCCACTGATTATCTCAAATCACTTTACTCACCCTCTCACTGTAGGCTTTTTATTTATCAAGAGGCTTTACTGAGGACTGCATGCTTTATTTAGTCTCTTTATGTTGCTCCCCGCTACACGCTAATCTTCCCTCATTCACCTATCACTTATTTTCATTCACATACTCACCCACCTGAATTCAACAATTCACTCACACTCACCTAGAAGTTGTTACGACGACTTGGTGTAGGGGACTTGTTTTTGGACTGCTGACAAACTATCTCTGTGTACACAAAAAGGTAATGGGTCCTAACCACTGGCCAGCCTGGACCTCAACAATTGAAGAAACAGAACAAAGTGGCTTGCCAGGAAACTCTTGAATCCTAATTATAACCCACACAGCCCATAAGTACTGCGTGGCCAGGCTATTTGTTTAGCAAAACATTTATTTAGTTTTATAATCAAATTTCAAAATTCATGAAAACATGTCATCCAAAAAGGAAACACTGTTGCAAAACAGCCAAGTCAAATACAAAAACAAACAAATGTGTGCACAATAGGTCCCAAAAATACAGAAACATGAATACTGAATCATCAAACAATTACATGACACCAAAATGCACCTTAGAATACATTACATACATTTCAAATAAATTGAGATCAAAGAAAACATTCAACATATAAGCAAAAGGCCAGTCCTATAAACTAAAATACCAGTGGACAGGCGGAATTAAGGATGGAACACAACTGCCTGCGTGTCTCACAAGACCTGTGACTAGGTATTCAGTCTGGTTGCACGCAAGGGCCCACATAGGTGGAATTAATTTAATCCCTAGCTGCATCCCTCTCTCTTATCACAGGCTGGGGGTCAACGCGTTTCGAACCAGGATAAATGACGGTTCTCCTCAGGACGGGGACTGGATACAATCTTCACTGGAATTTTTTTTTAAAAGGGGGGTGTCAAACTGATAGTGTCACAATTGAAGGGACTAAAAAACACAAGAGGGTCAAGGGGGAATATTTAACGACCTGACTGCTCGCTCCCCTACTGCAACGATACAAAACACACAATAGAGCAAAACAGGTCTGGGAATGGTGTGTAGTTAAACTGGTGAGTGTGAGACCCTTGGGTGCATGTGTGGCCGTATGCTGTTGAGTAACAAGGCCAAAACAATTCCCCTCAGCCCACCCTTATGGTGGAATATCATCATGTGGGGAACGTTGATCACTAGATATCAAACCCAACTCCATAATGCCGGGAATGGATATCGGTGCGTAGGCCATAATGTTCCTCAAAAAGAGATGTGAATGGAGTGCAGTGCTAAAGTGATCGTGGTGAATAAAATTAACTACCAAGACTCAGAAAAATGTTCAGACAGAGATATCGGTGTCAAGAGTTAAAAACGCGCCAAGTAGTTATACATTAGGACTACCTTCTTGCGCTGTGCATCGCGGTCGACATGTTTCAGCCTATAGGGGTACTGCCCCGGCTTTCTTCAGGACCTTATAAACAGTATAGCTACTGCAACTGGCAATACTATTGTGAAAATGAGGAATAACATAAGATGTACTCAGGGGAAGTTACATATCTACCAGGAACTTGTACTCCAATGTCCACTGGAGGAAGAGGGACATGTCTTCTTCCTATCAAGAGATAAAGCAATACACAACAGCATAAGGTTACCCACATACAACCGCATGAACACACACAGACCGTAAAACAATACACACCTGCGTGAATAATTTACATTCCGCAATATAGAAAAATCATAATTGCTTAACCACTGAGAGGCATTTCCTCACAGTGATACTCACCCAGCTTTATGTGGGTGAAGACCTCACCTCACCCGGCAACCGCTCGGGAGAATGAGGCCCCGCTCTGCAGTGTAGGAAAAAGGGACGCAGTTAGTGCACAACTCAACTGTGCCCGGCCAAATAGCTCTACACATTTAAACCTAACACACGTGTGATAGAACCCATCTGTCAAACCTGTAGCTGACCCAAAAATAGGCTGACAATGGACACTCAAAAGATTTTTTCACATACTGGGATGTTACACATACCCATTGTGCAATGTAGACATTGAAATGCGCCTAAAAAAAAACTTACTATGTTGCTATAAATGCTTATTCAAGTTTACAGGTCTGAGTATAAATGGGATCTTGCCTATGAACCACTGCTTAGTGTGATATGTGGAACATGCTGATCAGCACCCCAAGACAACTATTAACACACCCCACTATGAAAGTATCTCTCTGTCCCACAATATGGACGAAAGTCCTTACATAAAAACGAGGACCCAGATCAAGACATGGTATCTGAAGAACCAGAGGACCGTAAAGGCTCCTGTCAGTCATGTCGACTCAGTAACACATAATTTAGTGAAAACAGCCCAAACACAGGTGTCTTATCTGTCCGTCGGTGCCCCTAGTTCTGAGCCAAGCGGAAGTGGAGGTATCGGTAGTACCGCCCTCCTCCCTTTTATGTGGGACGGCAATTGGTTAATTAGTCATTCATTCGTGACCTATCCGCCGCCGGGCTCCGTCTCCACGGAACGGACTCCGTGGGTCAAGTACCAGGAAACAGAACCAAATAAAGCTTCAGTTAGACTTTTAGTGATATTGAATGCGTCTATATCACGGAAAAGCAGACGCGTTTGATTAACGCCGGTATTTTGACGCGCATGCGCAGTCATCACAACAAACGGAACGCTGTTCCCATGCGCATGCGTCCGGATAAAATCACCAAACTCCGCTTTCCAATGGATAAAAGACTACGTGTCTACCGGCTAGGAGATATCCAGATAGCGAGGGTCAGCAAACCCATGCAACACTCTTTACATTGTTGCCAATAAAATGTAGAAGTGCCTGCCACTCATTTTTATAAAAGGTACAGCCATATTCAATGTGGGGGGTGTGTTTATAACTATTCTCATAGGTCATTAAGTTCCATGAGATATGTATTCAAAAATGCCTCGAAAAAATTAGTAAGCATCATACTTCAAAAGGCATGACTTGGGCTAAGTGCCACAAGGAAAGCAATTGTTGTCTGCAAGAACACATACACCAAATGGAGTCCCTGTATGGTGGAACGTGACATGTACAGTGTACCAGAAAATGGCTGCATGTTGAACATATGAATGCCATATGAGTCCTGCAGTTCCGAACATGGAATGAATTCAATGTTTTTATCATCGAGTGTCAGAGAAGATGGAGAGGGTCAGGTCAGGTCAACAGACAGGACATCATACACAATTGAGTTAGGTGAGCTTGTAGGGTGCAAACCATGATGTATTTACAACCATGACAAACAAACATACAGACCCGCAACTGAAAAGTTGCTCTCAATACTAAAAAACACAAGAGGGTCAAGGGGGAATATTTAACGACCTGACTGCTCGCTCCCCTACTGCAACGATACAAAACACACAATAGAGCAGAACGGGTCTGGGAATGGTGTGTAGTTAAACTGGTGAGTGTGAGACCCTTGGGTGCATGTGTGGCCGTATGCTGTCGAGTAACAAGGCCAAAACAATTCCCCTCAGCCCACCCTTATGGTGGAATATCATCATGTGGGGAATGTTGATCACTAGATATCAAACCCAACTCCATAATGCCGGGAATGGATATCGGTGCGTAGGCCATAATGTTCCTCAAAAGGAGATGTGAATGGAGTGCAGTGCTAGAGTGATCGTGGTGAATAAAATTAACTACCAAGACTCAGAAAAATGTTCAGACAGAGGTATCGGTGTCAAGAGTTAAAAACGCGCCAAGTAGTTATACATTAGGACTACCTTCTTGCGCTGTGCATCGCGGTCGACATGTTTCAGCCTATAGGGGTACTGCCCCGGCTTTCTTCAGGACCTTATAAACAGTATAGCTACTGCAACTGGCAATACTATTGTGAAAATGAGGACTAACATAAGATGTACTCAGGGGAAGTTACATATCTACCAGGAACTTGTACTCCAATGTCCACTGAAGGAAGAGGGACATGTCTTCTTCCTATCAAGAGATAAAGCAATACACAACAGCATAAGGTTACCCACATACAACCGCATGAACACACACAGACCGTAAAACAATACACACCTGCGTGAATAATTTACATTCCGCAATATAGAAAAAGCATAATTGCTTAACCACTGAGAAGCATTTCCTCACAGTGATACTCACCCAGCTTTATGTGGGTGAAGACCTCACCTCACCCGGCAACCGCTCGGGAGAATGAGGCCCCGCTCTGCAGTGTAGGAAAAAGGGACGCAGTTAGTGCACAACTCAACTGTGCCCGGCCAAATAGCTCTACACATTTAAACCTAACACACGTGTGATAGAACCCATCTGTCAAACCTGTAGCTGACCCAAATATAGGCTGACAATGGACACTCAAAAGATTTTTTCACATACTGGGATGTTACACGTACCCATTGTGCAATGTAGACATTGAAATGCGCCTAAAAAAAACCTTACTATGTTGCTATAAATGCTTATTCAAGTTTACAGGTCTGAGTATAAATGGGATCTTGCCTATGAACCACTGCTTAGTGTGATATGTGGAACATGCTGATCAGCACCCCTAGACAACTATTAACACACCCCACTATGAAAGTATCTCTCTGTCCCACAATATGGACGAAAGTCCTTACATAAAAACGAGGACCCAGATCAAGACATGGTATCTGAAGAACCAGAGGACCGTAAAGGCTCCTGTCAGTCATGTCGACTCAGTAACACATAATTTAGTGAAAACAGCCTAAACACAGGTGTCTGACCTGTCCGTCGGTGCCCCTAGTTCTGAGCCAAGCGGAAGTGGAGGTATCGGTAGTACCGCCCTCCTCCCTTTTATGTGGGACGGCAACTGGTTAATTAGTCATTCATTCGTGACCTATCCGCCGCCGGGCTCCGTCTCCACGGAACGGACTCCGTGGGTCAAGTACCAGGAAACAGAACCAAATAAAGCTTCAGTTAGACTTTTAGTGATATTGAATGCGTCTATATCACGGAAAAGCAGACGCGTTTGATTAACGCCGGTATTTTGACGCGCATGCGCAGTCATCACAACAAACGGAACGCTGTTCCCATGCGCATGCGTCCGGATAAAATCACCAAACTCCGCTTTCCAATGGATAAAAGACTACGTGTCTACCGGCTAGGAGATATCCAGATAGCGAGGGTCAGCAAACCCATGCAACACTCTTTACATTGTTGCCAATAAAATGTAGAAGTGCCTGCGACTCATTTTTATAAAAGGTACAGCCATATTCAATGTGGGGGGTGTGTTTATAACTATTCTCATAGGTCATTAAGTTCCATGAGATATGTATTCAAAAATGCCTCGAAAAAAATAGTAAGCATCATACTTCAAAAGGCATGACTTGGGCTAAGTGCCACAAGGAAAGCAATTGTTGTCTGCAAGAACACATACACCAAATGGAGTCCCTGTATGGTGGAACGTGACATGTACAGTGTACCAGAAAATGGCTGCATGTTGAACATATGAATGCCATATGAGTCCTGCAGTTCCGAACATGGAATGAATTACATGTTTTTATCATCGAGTGTCAGAGAAGATGGAGAGGGTCAGGCCAGGTCAACAGACAGGACATCATACACAATTGAGTTAGGTGAGCTTGTAGGGTGCAAACCATGATGTATTTACAACCATGACAAACAAACATACAGACCCGCAACTGAAAAGTTGCTCTCAATACTAAAAAACACAAGAGGGTCAAGGGGGAATATTTAACGACCTGACTGCTCGCTCCCCTACTGCAATGATACAAAACACACAATAGAGCAGAACAGGTCTGGGAATGGTGTGTAGTTAAACTGGTGAGTGTGAGACCCTTGGGTGCATGTGTGGCCGTATGCTGTTGAGTAACAAGGCCAAAACAATTCCCCTCAGCCCACCCTTATGGTGGAATATCATCATGTGGGGAATGTTGATCACTAGATATCAAACCCAACTCCATAATGCCGGGAATGGATATCGGTGCGTAGGCCATAATGTTCCTCAAAAGGAGATGTGAATGGAGTGCAGTGCTAGAGTGATCGTGGTGAATAAAATTAACTACCAAGACTCAGAAAAATGTTCAGACAGAGGTATCGGTGTCAAGAGTTAAAAACGCGCCAAGTAGTTATACATTAGGACTACCTTCTTGCGCTGTGCATCACGGTCGACATGTTTCAGCCTATAGGGGTACTGCCCCGGCTTTCTTCAGGACCTTATAAACAGTATAGCTACTGCAACTGGCAATACTATTGTGAAAATGAGGAATAACATAAGATGTACTCAGGGGAAGTTACATATCTACCAGGAACTTGTACTCCACAATGTCCACTGGAGGAAGAGGGACATGTCTTCTTCCTATCAAGAGATAAAGCAATACACAACAGCATAAGGTTACCCACATACAACCGCATGAACACACACAGACCGTAAAACAATACACACCTGCGTGAATAATTTACATTCCGCAATATAGAAAAAGCATAATTGCTTAACCACTGAGAGGCATTTCCTCACAGTGATACTCACCCAGCTTTATGTGGGTGAAGACCTCACCTCACCCGGCAACCGCTCGGGAGAATGAGGCCCCGCTCTGCAGTGTAGGAAAAAGGGACGCAGTTAGTGCACAACTCAACTGTGCCCGGCCAAATAGCTCTACACATTTAAACCTAACACACGTGCATACGGCCACACATGCACCCAAGGGTCTCACACTCACCAGTTTAACTACACGCCATTCCCAGACCTGTTCTGCTCTATTGTGTGTTTTGTATCGTTGCAGTAGGGGAGCGAGCAGTCAGGTCGTTAAATATTCCCCCTTGACCCTCTTGTGTTTTTTAGTATTGAGAGCAACTTTTCAGTTGCGGGTCTGTATGTTTGTTTGTCATGGTTGTAAATACATCATGGTTTGCACCCTACAAGCTCACCTAACTCAATTGTGTATGATGTCCTGTCTGTTGACCTGACCTGACCCTCTCCATCTTCTCTGACACTCGATGATAAAAACATTGAATTCATTCCATGTTCGGAACTGCAGGACTCATATGGCATTCATATGTTCAACATGCAGCCATTTTCTGGTACACTGTACATGTCACGTTCCACCATACAGGGACTCCATTTGGTGTATGTGTTCTTGCAGACAACAATTGCTTTCCTTGTGGCACTTAGCCCAAGTCATGCCTTTTGAAGTATGATGCTTACTATTTTTTTCGAGGCATTTTTGAATACATATCTCATGGAACTTAATGACCTATGAGAATAGTTATAAACACACCCCCCACATTGAATATGGCTGTACCTTTTATAAAAATGAGTCGCAGGCACTTCTACATTTTATTGGCAACAATGTAAAGAGTGTTGCATGGGTTTGCTGACCCTCGCTATCTGGATATCTCCTAGCCGGTAGACACGTAGTCTTTTATCCATTGGAAAGCGGAGTTTGGTGATTTTATCCGGACGCATGCGCATGGGAACAGCGTTCCGTTTGTTGTGATGACTGCGCATGCGCGTCAAAATACCGGCGTTAATCAAACGCGTCTGCTTTTCCGTTATATAGACGCATTCAATATCACTAAAAGTCTAACTGAAGCTTTATTTGGTCCTGTTTCCTGGTACTTGACCCACGGAGTCCGTTCCGTGGAGACGGAGCCCGGCGGCGGATAGGTCACGAATGAATGACTAATTAACCAATTGCCGTCCCACATAAAAGGGAGGAGGGCGGTACTACCGATACCTCCACTTCCGCTTGGCTCAGAACTAGGGGCACCGACGGACAGGTAAGACACCTGTGTTTGGGCTGTTTTCACTAAATTATGTGTTACTGAGTCGACATGACTGACAGGAGCCTTTACGGTCCTCTGGTTCTTCAGATACCATGTCTTGATCTGGGTCCTCGTTTTTATGTAAGGACTTTCGTCCATATTGTGGGACAGAGAGATACTTTCATAGTGGGGTGTGTTAATAGTTGTCTAGGGGTGCTGATCAGCATGTTCCACATATAACACTAAGCAGTGGTTCATAGGCAAGATCCCATTTATACTCAGACCTGTAAACTTGAATAAGCATTTATAGCAACATAGTAAGGTTTTTTTTAGGCGCATTTCAATGTCTACATTGCACAATGGGTATGTGTAACATCCCAGTATGTGAAAAAATCTTTTGAGTGTCCATTGTCAGCCTATATTTGGGTCAGCTACAGGTTTGACAGATGGGTTCTATCACACGTGTGTTAGGTTTAAATGTGTAGAGCTATTTGGCCGGGCACAGTTGAGTTGTGCACTAACTGCGTCCCTTTTTCCTACACTGCAGAGCGGGGCCTGATTCTCCCGAGCGGTTGCCGGGTGAGGTGAGGTCTTCACCCACATAAAGCTGGGTGAGTATCACTGTGAGGAAATGCCTCTCAGTGGTTAAGCAATTATGCTTTTTCTATATTGCGGAATGTAAATTATTCACGCAGGTGTGTATTGTTTTACGGTCTGTGTGTGTTCATGCGGTTGTATGTGGGTAACCTTATGCTGTTGTGTATTGCTTTATCTCTTGATAGGAAGAAGACATGTCCCTCTTCCTCCAGTGGACATTGGAGTACAAGTTCCTGGTAGATATGTAACTTCCCCTGAGTACATCTTATGTTATTCCTCATTTTCACAATAGTATTGCCAGTTGCAGTAGCTATACTGTTTATAAGGTCCTGAAGAAAGCCGGGGCAGTACCCCTATAGGCTGAAACATGTCGACCGTGATGCACAGCGCAAGAAGGTAGTGTATTTTTCATACAGTGGCGATGTCCTATGTGGTTGATATTACAAATGCGCTCTGGGGCGGAGCTTGTGTTGGTACATATATGCCATTGTTTGGTTGTTGTATTCTAAACTACAGTGTCTGTGCCAATCTTTCTTATGAAAAAATAATGTGAGACACTTTCCGTTTTGCGCCAGCATGTAAAGAATACTGCTTGTCTCTGTATATACTGAGGCAGTGCCCGAAGAATTAGTCTAAAAATCATGGATGCTTGTCGTATACAGAACTTGAGCACGTCCCTTTTTGATCAGCCTTGTGATAAATTTGTGCTAATTCTCTTTGCGTGCAAGCATGCAGTTAAAACCAATGGTGCCTTTGCAGACACTCTGGCAGTGTTCTTTGAATTTGCCAAATGTCGTTTCACCGTCCTAATCAGCATTTTTAGATTCACCAACCTAACCGGTAGGACTCTAAGCACCAGCATTCATAGCACCTCCCTTTGACCTTTGTCGCTTTCCGAGTTCCTATCAGTGAAGGATTCAGTCTCTTTCAAACCCACGTCCAGGAAGCACTGAACGCGTCTGGACGCTGCCAGGATTGAATCACTCGTGCACAAGTAAGTGCCGTTCTCGAGCTTGTTTGCCGAATGCAGCCGTTGTATTCCACGCGGTACCAGGCAATGTGACTCGTACCTCCTTTGTTTTTCACAGCGGCCCCGTGCGGTAGAAACTTTCCCGCCGCAAACCAAATTTGTACAAGACTCCGTGATTCACCTTCTTCCCAGCCGTCTCCACCAATGTACAGCGTGCAGGTAGGAGAAGCACAGCATATGGCCTGTTGGATGTACATCCATTTAATTGCTGTTCGCTGACTGATGTGGGCTTTAAATATTTTCCCTTCCCAGCTGATATAAGGAATGTGAACCTTGTCACCTCCCTACGGCGCACCGCTTTGCGGGCGCTCTGCTGTTGGACACCTACACAACGTGATCCAGGTATCTATTTTTTAAGCTTAAACATAGGAACTCGGTGAGGGTGCTTAAATTATGAATTCCATCGCCCCCTCTGCCACTCATCTCATTCATTCATTCATTTCCTTCACAGAATTACTTTCCGGTTCCACTTCCACTCCTGCAACCCCCTTTGCTCGCGGTGCAGGTAACTTTCTTGTTTTACGCACTTGTGGTTAGACAGAGAGGTTCCTTCAATTGTGACACTATCAGTTTGACACCCCCCTTTTTTAATTTTTTCCAGTGAAGATTGTATCCAGTCCCCGTCCTGAGGAGAACCGTCATTTATCCTGGTTCGAAACGCGTTGACCCCCAGCCTGTGATAAGAGAGAGGGGTGCAGCTAGGGATTAAATTAATTCCACCTATGTGGGCCCTTGCGTGCAACCAGACTGAATACCTAGTCACAGGTCTTGTGAGACAGGCAGGCAGTTGTGTTCCATCCTTAATTCCGCCTGTCCACTGGTATTTTAGTTTATAGGACTGGCCTTTTGTTTATATGTTGAATGTTTTCTTTGATCTCAATTTATTTGAAATGTATGTAATGTATTCTAAGTTGCATTTTGGTGTCATGTAATTGTTTGATGATTCATTATTCATGTTTGTGTATTTTTTGGACCTATTGTGCACACATTTGTTTGTTTTTGTATTTGACTTGGCTGTTTTGCAACAGTGTTTCCTTTTTGGATGACATGTTTTCATCAATTTTGAAATTTGATTATAAAACTAAATAAATGTTTTGCTAAACAAATAGCCTTGCCACGCAGTACTTATGGGCTGTGTGGGTTATAATTAGGATTCAAAAGTTTCCTGGCGACAAACTATCCCTGACGGGATATCCAGACATTACTCTGTAGCTTGCACATCTAATTGTAAATATGTTATGTAATTGTGTATATATGTGATCTTGTATAGGCTCCCACAATTCCCCATCCTATGAACAGTCCTTGAGCTGAGGATCTTCAGCAAAATCGTATTTTGATACCACTATTGGAGTCCTGTGCTTTTCTAAACCCAAAGTGTACTTCCCTGTGTAACCAATTGATGTCATTACGTGTGTATCTAAATTGAAAACCTGCTTTAAGACATTTCATGCGGCACTACATGTGTGGAAATGCACTCTCTTTTCACTTTTTTTAAGCAAAGGTTTGGAGTGATATTTGGCGCTGCCCCCACATACGCAGTCTGGTTCCCGGCGCACATAGCCTCAGTTGCAGCGCACAGAGACCTTATACTGCCGCACACAGAGGATAAAAATTAGAGGGAACATTGCTCTTAAGTATTCAACTGGCTGTAACAGTGCCTTAATTAACGAGTGTCCTTTTACCTCCTTCTTAAACTCTAGGGGCCCGATGTAGGTCGGTCGGTAACGGCCGAAAATCGGTATTTTCGGCCGTTACCGATCGGTATACATGATTTGACATGTAGGTGCACTATTTTACCGAATCGGTAACTTTACCGATTCGGTAAAGTTACCGATTCTGTAAAATACAGAATCGGTAACTTTACCGATTCGGTAAAGTTACCGAATCGGTAAAATACCGATTCGGTAGTTTTACCGATTCGGAGCCACCCATATGTAGGTGGGACTCTTCAGAGTCCCAGGAGCCTTAACGAATCGGTATTTTACCATCAAATCCTATTTGATGGTAAAATAACGATTCCGGTGTGCATGCACATGTGTGCATGCACACCTATGCCATGTGACAGGCAGACCTGCCCTTAGGGCAGGTATGCCTGCCACATGGCACCCGTGCCTGTTTTGGGGGTGCCAGAGGGTGTCAAAGTGACACCCCCTGCACCCTTGAGAAATTCGGTATTTACCGATTCGGTAAATACCGAATCGGTAATGTCCATTCATTCCTATGGGCTTCAAAGCCCATAGGAATGAATGGGCATTACCGATTCGGTATTTACCGATTCGGTAAATACCGAATCGGTAATGTCCATTCATTCCTATGGGCTTCAAAGCCCATAGGAATGAATGGGCATTACCGATTCGGTATTTACCGAATCGGTAAATACCGAATTCATCCGATTCGGTATTCCAGCACATCTGGAATACCTACATATCGGACCCATTGATTTACCGATTTTAAATTACCGATTCGGTAAAATTCGGTAATTTAAAATCGGTAAATCAATTTTACCTACATCGGGCCCTAGGTGTGTTAAACAACGCGGCAGTGCTCTTGAAAATGCTTATTTTTGTGTTTTATATTAAAATCCAAAAAAGTGATATTCTTCTCAAATGTTCTTCTTTGTTGGAACAGTCCTGGCGTGCTTTGTTGATTTCATTTATAAGAGCCTTAGAATCTCTATCCTCTTTGTGGACCCCTGAAATACTCCCGGCCTGTTTGGCAAATGGAGATCTATTTTTCTGATTAAATTGCCTTTTCTTAAAATATATATATTTCCATCTTTATTTCTCCCTTTCCTTTACTCTCTATATCTTTCCTACATTAAATAAGTATTCCAGAACAGTAATTTTATTTTGAAGTTGTGATTCCTGACCTGGCTGGATAACGTATTGCTTTGTCTGGTTGATTTAAAAGAAAACAACATTCCAAGTACCTCCAATTTAAAACTAAATTGTTGCTTAAAATCGCACTCATGTTAGTATGCCCTCACCTGGCCATAATTTACCTGTCTTGCAAATAGCTCTGCATTGAATCACAGTTTCAGCAAAGTAACTTCCTCATGATGTCATTTTTAAATGCATGACTCTGCCCACTTTTCATTTCTTGAGTTTATTTAAATTATAGTCAGACTTCCAGAAAATGTATTTCTATTTAAGGTTGTGTTCCTCTAATGGCTCTACCTGATAGTTGATTCACTGTCATGCTGTTTTATTCTAAGCTGGCGTTTCAACTTCTCTGATGTCAGACTCATGTCACTACTAACCTGTAGATATGAATGTTGCCACAGGAAAGATGTGGAACCAGCTAATCTCCTTCTTCGTCCGTAGTATGAGATATGACTACGACTGCGCTCAGAGCTGATGGAGTAGGGGGGGGGGGGACAGGGATAGGGCTTTGAAAGAAGTCTTTACAAGAAACGCCATCAGTTTGTAATCACACAGCTCATGCTTTCAGATGGTGGTTCTCTCAGATATTTGTGCGGTCTCTGATGAGTGACTGCTCTTTTATACTACACAGAACACAAGCCCTCTGTTGCTCTCTGCTCTTAAATCAGCTTAAAATACACTCACCTTATTTATTTACATGGATTGTGCATGCATTGTAATAATCTGCAGGAAATTATACAAATATAACATTTACTCTAGTAATTGATGCACTATGGTAAACATTCAACAAATCAATGGCACGGGACATTTATCTTGTTAGAGCTAAAATAATCATCCGAAGACTGATCTTATTCCGATGTCCTATAGCAGTTGCTTATGCTCCACAACTTGAGACACCAATTAGAAAAAAAGGGTCACACAGCATCTGAATATACCATTGTGGAGGACCAAGGGACAGTTGTTACAGCACAACTTTGAAAGCCCTGACAGAATCCCAGTACAATAGTGCACAGAACAGTACTGAGGCTCAACAGTCCAAACAAGTCATGTTTAACTTTCTCTACCAACCACTAACCTGAGGCCACTGAAGATAGAGCTGGGAGAGGTTGAATAATTCAAAGGATGTAAGGAAAGTTATTTGGGTAGTGCTGAAGAAGAAATGTCAATAAGTGCTCCAAACATAAAACGTCTGGGAAGATGTTCTCAACGTCTAGCTTGAAGATGATCGCGAATGGAAAGCCAGGAATACAGGTGAGTAGCTGGACACAAGCAGAGGGATACGGTTGAAGCATAGAGCCCGAGCAGAGGCTTCCTCTCTTTTACACGGAGGAAAGTTAAGCACCTGGTCATGCCTTGAGTCTGGCTTTTATAGACTGTAGTATCCTTGAATATTGTAGTAGCGTGTCACTCAGATGGGACACACGCTCACAGCTCTTGAGGTAATAAATAAATAAGCCCCTCAGTTACTCTGCTGAATCACTAACGATTGGCTGCAAGCTTTTTTTTAATTATCTAGGGTTTTCATTACCAGGCACCATGGACTTCAACTGGCTGTAACACCGCCTTAATTAACAATATGACGTGTTGACTCCAGTTTGGAGTGCTTTATCAAAAATATTTGCACATTTCTTTTACCTAAATGCATATTTTTGCACAAATATTTAGGGGGTCATTAGGATAGCGGGCGGATTGCCGCCGCCCTTATGGCGGTGGCGATCCGCCCGCCAAAATCCACCGCCCACATGACTTTTCTCCCTGCCACATTACGAGGGCGGGGGGAACCTGGCGGATGGGAAGACCTTCTGGCGATTTTTCGCTGGTAGGCAATCCGCCCGGGCGGAAAAACCCAGGATTATGGTGCCAGTGCCTTGCAGGCACTGCCATCCATATTAGCATCATAGTGATGGAATGCCTTTCCGTGCGGTAACGCCACCACGGAAAGGCATGCAGTCTTCAACATTGGGGGCCCGTAGCGGGCGCCCAGGGATTCTGGGGGATGGGAGGTGCACATGGGGTACCTATGGTACCAACAAAAAACACTACGGTAGGGGAGGACTTCAGGGAAATTTATAGACCTAGCTCTGGATACAATCCCCAAAGAACCTGAAAACAACAAAAGGTACCAGAGGGTCTAAAGCCAAACACAGCTCAAAGGTGTACGCTAGCCGCCTAATCCACCCCAGTGCCCTGATCACCCAGGGTTCAGAAATTATTCGGCACAGAAAGCTCTCAAGGGATGAGGAAAATACCCATCAGTCACCATACGTATCCGCCCTTCATCATTTGGGATTTTATCCGGACCACCCGTCTGAGAAAATCAGTGCCACAATCAAAGGATGACCTGGTGGTAAGGAGGTCCCTTACGTGGTTCTTGATTACAGTGTGGTCTACCACTCGATCTTAATGAGTGGAAAAAGACATGGGACTGGGGTGTAATTTTTATCCCTACGCTATCCAGCGCTTTCCCTACTGTTGCACTCTCTGGAGTGGGAATAGTAATTTTAACCCCACGCTATCCAACACTTTCCCTACTGTTGCACTCACTGGAGTGGGAATAGTAATTTTTACCCCTATGCTATCCAACGCTTTCCCTACTGTTGCACTTTCTGGAGTAGGAATAGTAATTTTTACCCTCCCGCTATCCAACGCTTTCCATACTGTTGCACTCTCTGGAGTGGGAACAGTAATATCTACCCCTACGCTATCCAACGCTTTCCCTACTGTTGCACTTTCTGGAGTGGGAATAGTCATTTTTACCCTCCCGGTATCCAACGCTTTCCCTACTGTTGCACTCACTGGAGTTGGAATAGTAATTTTTACCCACCCGCTATCCGACAACTTCTCTAATTTTGTACTTGTTCGAGTGTGATTACTAATTTTATTCCCTTAGCTATGTAATGTTTTTAATTTTGTTATATTTAATGTAGCGTAAATTATTAATTAACATACAAATTATTACTTTAATTAATTTAATTATTATATATTATTTATTTTATAGTGAGATAAGATGTTTATTTATATATATGTAAATATATGTTTAATAATGTTCTAAATATTTTATAATTAAGATGAATAATTATTTTATAATATTAAGTAAATATATATGTTAAAAAATCTTTTTACATTACATGTATTATTTTTACATTTTAAGCTTTTTACATTATTTTAACCATGTGTTATTTAATTGTGTTTATTTTTTGATTACTTTTATATTATTTTTAATACATTTAAAAAAGGCAATATTTTAGTTAAATATATTTTAACTTTCTTTATTTTGGAATCGATATTTTAGTACTTACCTGCTTATAGATAGGCATTCTATATTCTGTGCCTCGATATTTTGGAGTCGATATTTTGGGTAGTCTATATTTGGTCCCTCGATATTTAGTCACTGAACCGTGAGATGTACCTGGAACCAGTATCTGCCTAGTTGATTTTTTGGTAAGCTGTGCCCATGGTGATAGGTTCCAAGATCACAGTAGGTTGGCTGTAGCCATAAGCGATAATCTGTTGGATCGCAATATGTGGCCATACCCAGAGGTGACAGCCCCCCTAGAGCTCAGTGACAGTAATCCTCACTCACCCTGTGGTTGTACATGAGGGTTTGTACCCTGGTCTGCTAATCCCCATAATCCCAATAGCAAGTATCCACTGGACTTATGAGCAACTGCTTACCTGGTGGACCAGAGGTAGATAGGCTGAGCTTTTTGCTCCGGTCCCTTTCCAAGTTCGAACAGACACCATTACCTATTGCCCTTTCTCTGGACACTCTGGATGCTGTAAAGAATTTATTGAAGTAAAAGGTAAAGTTAGAAACTGGGTGGCCTAAAGCTAGCTAGGCTGAGTTTGAACCCAATAGTCATGTTCACCAAGTGGAGCCCCATTGCTGGGCAACACTTCTTAGTGTTGAAAATGTACTAAATGCTCTGAAACACATTTTAAAAACAATGTCATAAAATCTAAACTTTTTTGGCCACTATAAACAAAGTACAGAAGCCATAGGCAGCACTCTGAAATAAAGTTTGTTTCTGGTCTCAGGAGCAGGAAGGTAATGTTTCTAGAACAGTCCTCAGAAGGACGACACCACTCCAAAATTGAGCTTCCATGGATTGCATATTCAAGTTGCCTGTGGTTACAGGAAGATGGAAGGGTACCCTGGTGATAGGGTGAACTGGCTCCAATGGCAGCCCAAGGAGGGATAGTCTATGCCAGGGCTCTCCAATGAGTAGCTTGGGAGCTACTGGTATCTCACCAGCACCCATGATGTAGCTCTCACAGGTGGAGTCAAATCCAATACCTCATTCAGAGAGTCTGCATGTATTAAAGGCAGCCAAACTGCTCATCTCAACACCCTTAGAGTGACAGCCAGCCACACCAATTGCAGTGGCACATAACACTCAAATTTACACTATGTTGGCCTATGGGGTGTGCCACGTGATTATTTTAGCTAAGTTACCAGTGGAGTGGCTTTGCTGTAGGCCCTGTTCTCTGAGTTGTATCATATGTGTAAACAATGGGTAATGAAAGAAGAGGGCCCAAAGTAGCAGGAACAGTAACTATTCTTGATCCACTGATGTGTGGAGCTACAGACGCCATAGTGAAAATGTGTTAGTTGCGTGCAAAATCACTCCAAGAGCTGGGGAGAGTACGGAATGGATCCATATCTCAGATGATTAAGGGCCTCATGAGCATTCTTCTGTGTGTGTGTGTGTATGCATGTGTGCCCATTTATGTGTGTGTCTGTGTGTGTGTGACAAATGCCTCTCCATAATTAAGAGTGTTGCTCCCTGGAAGCTGGGCCTGGTGCTAAAAGTGTATGCTACCTCTCATCATAACGGGGCTTTCTCAGGCAGAATTGTGCACGTTCATTGCATAATAGTGCCAATGGAATACAAATTAACATACTAGACTATTTTGGGCATTTGTGGTCTACATGTGGCATACAGGCATCCACATGTCATGTTAGGAGAAAGAATGACCGACTTTTAGCAAACTCTGACATAGTAATTGACATGAATTTTTTATGCTGGGCAAATTTGCTGTTACTGTTTCCAGCTTTGGCACAGTGCTGAACCTGGTATATTGGTGGGCATTATTGACATACTACAAGCATCCTTGGATTTATGATGATAATCATTGGTCTCTATTTGTAATATCTGGTCATGTAGCACATAATCTTCCCATGTAAGTGAGTTATTTGTTGCATGTGAGTATGTGACAAAAATTTACATTTGTGTCCTTCTTATCACGACTGATATTCCTCTTTCGGGTACTTATAATGTATTAACATATGTGGTCACTGTTTTACAGTGATAAAATGTGCTAGTAGTTTGAGAGGAATTCCTTGAACGGAAATAGCCCCCACTACAAAAAAGGTGGGAGACTCCTTGGTCTAGGTTGTCTTTAGCTTGGTTCACTATGAACCCAATGCACATTTTTGCCAAGTGAATCCCTCATTGCTAGGAAACCCTACTTGGCTAGGAGACAGCAGAGAGGAAGAGGGCGAAGTTGATCCAATTGCTCAAAAACACAATGCCATTTCAAAAACATGTCCATTTCAGAAATTAAATGTTTGTTCAATTTTAGGGCTCACTGAGCCTTAGTCAATGACCGGCTAAGCCAATGACTTATTTTTTTGAAACACGTATTTGTGAAAATTGAATTAACTAGAGGTAAGGTTGTTATGGGAAGACACAATTCGCTATGAATGGTTAATGTTCTAGCTGTAGGGGCAATTGTACCATAGGAAAATGGACACTGTAACAGTAGGTCACTTGCAGGATACTCGAATGGCTGTTGTTTATTGTAGAATCACCATTTACAATTACTTTCCTAAGATGTCGGGGATGCCTTTGAGCACACGACATCAGAATCCCTAAAATCCCATTTGTAATTATCAAATCATCATCATCATTTTCAGAAGATGACTTCCTTTTACAGGTATTTGATGCAAAAAGAAACCTTTCTACATAATAAAGACTTCCTGCCAAAGTCATTTGTGATCTCCTAAAATCCTCGGGTATGCTATGAAAAACGATGAATTGACCACTTAGTGCCACAAACTAGACGCATATAATAATAAACCATTTATTGAGCGCCTGGTTACACAGAAGACAGTGTGTCCCCGCGCTAATTGCTGCAAAGATTTCAAGAAGGCAGATGGTAGGAGAGCCATAGGGAGGAGGAATTACGTGATGGGAAACAGGAATGTCTTAAGTTTACCCCGGAAAATGGTTTCCGAGGGTTCCATGCGCAAATATAGCGGGAGTTCGTTCCACTGTTTAGAGGCCAAGTATCTATATGAGCAGCCACCCATCCTGGCCCTCTTGACTCGAGGAAGTTTGAACAACATCGTGCTGGAGGATCTTAAATTCCGGGTGGGACGATGTATACTGAAGAGGTTCTGGAGATAGTTCGGGCCTTTACCTTGTGCGATGCGATGAGCAAAGCAAAGGACTTTAAATTTGATCCGCTCCCTAACAGGGAGCCAATGAAGCTTTGCCAACGCGGTTTTACCAGAGGCTCTGCGAGGAAGTCCAAGCACAAGTCGTGCAGCAGCGTTCTGGACACACTGTAGTTGATGAAGTCCTTTTGCACTCAAGCCTGCTAGCAGGGCATTTCCATAATCGAGGTGGGGGGTCACCAGGGCATGGACAATAGTTTTTCTGGCACCAATTGGGAGGAGATCCAGAACCTTCCGAAGGACCATTAGTACGCTGAGACACCTCCCTGTCACCTTGTTGATGTGTGACTTGGAAGAGAGATCTGAGTCAAGCATCATGCCAAGATTTCTTACCGAGTCCACAGGGGTGGGTGGGCTACCCAGTTCAGTAGGCCACCTCCTATGAGACCAGGCAGATACTGCTTTCCCCACCACTAGCAGTTCTGTTTTTTCGCCATTTAGGCGAAGGCAGTTATTGTTCATCCATGATGCCACTGAAGATAAACAGTTGGAAAAATTAGTGGCATCATCACTGTGGTCGGGCATATCACTGCTGAATTCCCGAACAGCAATTCACATTCTTCCACTACATCTTACTCCAGTGGCCAAATTTACAAATGAGCTTTGAGGTTGTAAATTCCCTGATTCTGTAAAATACATGGTTTGAAATAACAAAAATAGCTTAACATATGTACAAAGCGAAGTTTCCAATGCCCTTTTTTATCCGAATTGCAAATTTGGTTTCGAAATTATCATTAACAAATCAGAATTTGGAAGGGGCATGTTAAGGATAACGTTTCCAAATTGATAGTTGCTATCATTTCCCAGGTCGGTGTAGTAACTGATTCACAAATGGAAGGAGTCCCCTTTGTACCCCTTGCCTTTGATGTGTTAAGGTAGCAGCTTCTGGGAAACCAAGTGAACACTGCATGCTCTAACTGAAAAAGCCACATATGTTTCTTCAAGGAACTCAGGCTGCTGCTTTAAAAAACGTTTTCACTTTGGAATACAATCCGAGGATGGTGGTAAGCTGTCCCTTTCACGCCCCATCTGTTTGATTTTAGCCAACCACAGGGGTTCTCACATTGTTACCTGCCCAATAAATATATTAGTTAGGATGTACATTCTGAAACCCTGCACAAGTCACTATTTTGTGAACCAACCTATTAGTACACATATCGGTTCGAAAATGGAATGGTGGTTACAAAAAATGTGTTACACAATTTGTGATTGCTTTTTACGTACACTATTATGGTAAGTATTATCTTAAATAGCAAGTGCAGGCTTCCAAGGAAAGTACTATTTGTTCAAGTGGCCATTTCTTCAATTAAAGCACAGGCCATGGCATTGCACCCACTTTGACATGGGAGCTTTTAATTGGACCATGCTCCTTTGTACAAAGAGCCCTAGTTGGGTGAATTCATTATGCATGCCTTGTGTTTCCAATCCTGTGGTTTTTAAAAACGATTTTGATGACAGGTTATGTGTACAAGTGGGGGAGTGAAAAAGAATGTGGGCACTGAATTGCTCCAATTATCAAGCCTAACTGTTAATAATGATCATTTATCCCTATATTTACATTTAAATTGCCATAATTGCTCAAACAGCATATTAATAACCTTCAATTATACATCAATTAATGACTTTTCAAGCAGAGGTGCTGGCATTATATCCATCTCTCTTTGCAGGTAAAAGGGCATTCTAATTGCTTGTAGGAGGGGAGTGACCTGAAAGCTGCAGCTTGTCAGCTGAAAGGTGCTTGATGCAGCTGGGAGAAGAAATGCGAGAACAGAATACCATTTTTAAGCATAGGAAACTGAAGTGATGCCCGCATAATACTCTGCGGTGGAGCAAAGGAAGGGAAGAAAGATTTGTCTCACGCAAGATCTGACATTAAGGGGGTTCATGTGACAGACCATCCACGCCCCACAACGAAAAACCTGCCGTCAACCTAATGCCCTTGACATGATCTGTACATTCTACAACTGAATTGCTTCGAAGGGGATAGATTAATCTCCTTTGTTTGTCATTCTGAGGTTACTGCTGCCATACTTACTTGTGTGTGTAATCTAATTGGGCTGTGCCTGTTGATTTCTCTTGCTGTGGGTGTCTGATTTTCTCTATTCCATCCATCTGGAGGTATGACGAATGCTCTGTCATGCGTTGCTTGAAGGAGGCAACATCCCATTGGGTGGTGTGGTGATAAAGTACCCATGACTGTGGTGACTCAGTTGTGACGATCTACTAAGGTTGGTTGCTGAAAACTAGTGGTAATATATTTTGAATAATAGAGTTCATTGCAGTATCTGAGCTGAGGGGCATTTATTAATGGTGATGTGTGGAGCACCCCTTTGGCCTCTCAGCTATTGGCATACCATTAGACGCAGACATTTGTTTCCCATTTCAGGCGTGTGAACGTCGTTTTAGAGTTTTTGAGGAGTCACTTCCGCCTTTTTTGTCAATCTGTTTGTGTTAAGGCCATAAGTTGGTGCTTCCTGTGTTACAGTCCCAGTTGCTGGGCAGATGTACTGAACCCCTTTTCACTGGGAAGGCCGATGGTCTTTTTCATAGTCTGTTGGGTGCCATATGTCGTGCATACCTTGACAGATGTAACCATGACAACTTCTGTGAAGGTGGAGTTTATTTCTGGAAAAAACAAGCATTTACAATGCAATGGTTTCGCCTTTGGAAAAGTTAGAGCTATTGGCATTGTAAATGACAAACTTTGTATTTATGTGTTGGTTTTGTCATTTACATTGCCATTAGCTTAATCTCTCGCAATGTGAGACCTATTGTACCCTACGGACGAGCTCAGCAGACAGCAATTACTACCACACACACACACCCCGAGCCACACACACACACAGAGCCACACACACACACACAGACACACACACACACAGAGACACACACACAGAGACACCCACACACCCAGAGACACACACACACACCCAGAGCCCCCCCCCCCACACACACACACCCAGAGCCCCCCCCACACACACCCACCCAGAGCCACACACACACACACACACACCCAGAGCCCCACACACACACACCCAGAGCCCCACACACACACACCCAGAGCCCCACACACACACACACACACACCCAGAGCCCCCCCCCACACACACACACACCCAGAGCCCCACACACACACACCCAGAGCCCCCCACACACACACACACACCCAGAGCCCCCCCCCACACACACACACACCCAGAGCCCCGCACACACACACACACCCACCCAGAGCCCCACACACACACACCCACCCAGAGCCCCACACACACACACACACCCAGAGCCCCACACACACACACCCACCCAGAGGCAGGGCAGCCCACATCTCACTTCTTGCTGTTTGAACAATATATTTGGGGACTAAGAGTGTATTGCTACGTTCTCCCTACCTCTCTTCACAGAAAAATCTAGGACTAACACAAAAACACACAAAATCTTTCACTCTGAGGAAAGGCAAGTAACCATATACATTGCTAATCCACGGTTTCTGAGGAAAAAGCAACGGCCAGCCACCCCGTTATTGTCATCTACCACGCACTGAAAAATACTTAGCCAACAATTGCTTTTCCATCAAAACCTGAACAGGAATGAGACTTATAGGCAAAGACACAGAAACTCGATCCATAAAGAATGGAAGAATACCTTGGCTAGCACCATTTTCTTGCAGGAGAATCAGTGATTACACAGAGAATACAAGGGTGTGGAAATGCAGGAAGCTTTGGGTGGTGTGACCTATTTACAATCAAGGATAAGGGGGAAGGTGAGCACATTGTAGATGGTCCCTAAAACCTCAATTTGATCTACACACTGTGGGACAAATAGATGCTGCAATCCACATGCGAGGAAAAGACAGCCTGGTTTCTGACCTAACCACCAGACAACTTTGCAGTTCACATTTTTTTCTATCAAAGGGCAGCGCAAATTTACATTGTCTGCTAGCTGCAGTTACATCATGCTGCTGGCTTCACAATAGCTTAGCCCAACAAGAGGCGCAAGTTTGGCAAACTGTATTTAAAACTTTGTTCTAAATGTCATACACTGCTTACTGCAAGGCACCGCATTAGGGAAAGGGGTACTACTTTTTATTAGCCTATGCAGAGCATGTGCTCTACTTTTAAACATCTAGGGGTATACCCAAATCACCCTACAACACCTGGGCTTCGAACATTCAAAATACACTCAAGAGATGCAGTTTTCCTTTGCATTATAGGACATATGGTCCTTGAAAAGATGTAAATAAGTATCATCGCTTGTTGTCTCTACTCACACCTAACTAGTGATGTCCAATGTTAGACAGTCTGCATCAGTCGAGTGGCCGGGTATGGCATAATAAACAGTACCTTGACCAGTATTGGAAATCTTTGCAAAAACAATAGAAGAGGGCCCATCGGACAGCAGCAGGCGCTCCGCGCTTCGAAAGAACAGCTCCAGGCATCGCAAGAACGGCAGACCTCCACAGAGATTTAGGCTTTGAGATATAAGATGGCCATCTCCCCAACCTCAACGAGACACTCTACAAAGGACTTGCTCAAAAGGAAAACCCACTGAGCAAAAAACTTGCTGATATTTCTACAAACCGTTTTGACCGGTATTCTTGACCCATCAAAGTGTTGACCCTGCGCACCAGTTGACCTGTGGCAAAGTGTCACAGATCAACAAGAAAACAAAACTGTGCCTTAAAAAAAATAAACGTGAGACTGGACTAATGCGGCTAAAGTCACTGTCAGTTCAAATCTTACAGACAGAGAATGACAGACCTGCCTGTACTTACAGCCCTGTTATCAGAATCTACTTTGTATCCCTAGGGCGCATTGGTAAGGACCCTTTGCATCTGAAGAACCGAGACTGTGCAGGGGACGGGGCAGGCCAGCTCGGGTTTGCTATGTGCGTGACAACTGGGCTTTGAAAAGGAAACTGGGATTGACCCCTTTTGATTCCCCATGCCAGCTCTTCCTCGGCCAGGATGAGCCTCGCCACGCCGCAGTGTGTGATGTCACGCGGTGCTGCTTTTACTCCATTACATGTCACGTTCAGTATATATATCACCACATCTGTCCCAACGAGACGGCGAGAGGAGGAAAGCGACGGAGCAAGTCGCTTTTCTGCTCATCTCTTCGGGGTGCAGTGATGCCCGAGCTCTCACCCCTTTCAAGCAATTCTGAAGGACATTTTGGGGCAAATTGTGATACTGAACGTATTTGTGGACTATATAACGTGGGGCCTTAGAAATAAATAAGGACAGAGCAGACAAAATATACAGTCACCAAAAATGAAGCCTGACCCTCTTAAATCAGGGTACGCATGTGACATTTCGGTGCGGCCCCGGTGTCTGCGTCCTCGCGCCCCCACACCCCCTTGTACTCGGCCCCCAGAGAGGTATTGGAGCGCTCTGCAGCAGTGAAGGTTACACCGAGCACAGTGGACCATGCGGGACTGCAGCATCCCCTCCCCCATGCCAGAGGGAGGGGGCTTCTTCTCCGCCTGGCCCCGGAGGAGAGGGGCTACCGCACGAGCCAGGGGCTATATGGGGTGACCATACAGCCTGCTACCCACCACCCCCCAGGCGCAGGCACCCGCACCGCCCGCCCACAGCGCGTGCAGCCAGTACTTGCCTTGACTTTGCCTGCTGTGCGCCCGCCGCTGCATGCTGCACCTCCTCTGCACTGCACCGCGCTGCACACTGCCCGGCAGCTGAAGTTCCCTGACGGGTGGGCGCACGGGGGGGGCCAGGGGAGGGGCAGGGCGCTCCCTCCGACCTGCTGTAAATGCCAACTCGGCCGGTCCTCTTCTCGAAGCAGAGAGGCTCGCTGCGCCTGGAAGAAGTGCACGAGGGAGACTCCTACCAAAGTATACACCACGATGGATGGACTGAAAAGATAGGGGAACTGCAGTGAATTAAACAGATGTCTACTAACCATTGACATCTGCTCCGAGTTACCAGGATTTTTCTCATCCAATGACAAGTTACAAGACCTTGCTACCAAATGTAGCAATGTTTGTAGGAACAAAGGACTGCAGCATAACCTCACAGATTAGGGTACTGTTATTTCACACTTAAAGAATGTGTAAGGAAAGGAAAAAAAATGCCCAAAGTTTAATTCAAAATAGACTGTTGGGAGCTTCATTGGGACAATGGAGTAGCTCCGGGCTTATAATGGCTGGGAATACCCCAGAGCTCCAAGATTCCAATGTTTGTCTTCCCTTCCTAATTTAGAACATTCTTTCCTTAGTGGGTGGAATGTTCTAATAGCCTAACAGCCCTTCTGCCTCTGTTTATATCGGATCATAGACCTTTCGTTAGATGGATATGGATTGTTACTACACTAGAAGGGGAGGGGGCAGGAGGACGACGACAGCTGCAGGACCGTTCTTTTTAGGTGCAACTTTAAGTCCCCATCTTTTAAAATTAGAGCTGTCTGGAAAGTGCCAAAACCAGTTCAACAGCTGTCCAAAGACCCACTCATGGTAAGCTTGGCTAAAACGGTGAACGTACTTCCGCTATTTATTAGCATAACCTAACCTTCACAAGGTAGGAGAAAAATATTTTCTCAAGATTTAACAAAATACGTGACACTGCTCGCTGCTGGCACACACGTCCTCCTCCCAGCCCCCCTCTTCCGGCCCACTGCTGGACTCTCCCAGCCTGGGACTCCGCCTCCATGGAATTCTTTTGTGGGGGGGGGCTAGGAATTAGGAATGCTCAGCTTGTTGGGTTTAAAGGCCCTGGGCAGGGGGGATGGGCTGGAAGCAATCTGAAAAGATAGCAAGGGGGTTGGGGTGGGTACAGGGGGGGTTAAATCAACCTGGTGGTCTGTTCTAGAAGAACGGAGAGCCCTGGTGGCAAAAGAGAAGACAGTTCATGCACGTGATACGTGGGCTACATACACAAGCGGTAATGTTTATGATTATAAATCGTCCACATGGGAGCCAACGTAGCCCCCCCCCCTCCCATCTAACCACTTTCTGTCTGGGTAAGTGTTCTGCAAATAAACCCTAAAAAAAACGAGGAAGCACGGTAGTGGGCTACCACAGACTACTCGATACAAACCAATGCGAGCCAGGCGATAAAGGTATCCATTTACAAGACAATGCCAAATACAGTAACAGCCATAGATGCCGAGGATCACACAGCAAGACGTCATTGTTCACTAGGATCCCTGTCAGGGGGTCCATTTCCGAGGTTGCTAATCTGCGATGGTCCGTCCGCTGATAGCCACGCCCAGTGCAATGTGTACGTGTTTCACCGCCGGCTATGGTGCAGATTCTGGGGTTTACGCCCGAGTTTACGGTGCTTCGAGTACATGGGATGAAACCCCGACCATAAAGGACTACATGCCGAAGCCCGTTAATGCATATGGGGACGAAGAATTTCCCGGGGAGACACAATCGCATGGAGGGATAGACAAGAATGTCTGATGTAGGGTTGGGTTCGGGCGGGATCGGCTCGCTTCCTCGGATAGAAATCTCTCCAGAGAGCTGCGAGACAGGAGTTCGTGAGGTACAGACTAGGGGAAGCGGTGGGCGAAGTCAGCTCATTTCTGGGGTGGAACCGCATCACGTGGCCAGCGGCGTCACCCTCTGAAGTCTCCCTCCTCACCCAATTACGCATACACCACTAAGCGCTACACAGCACAGGAGCTGTGCGCGGCACGGATCTCATTGCTTTTAGGGTTAAAGCTTACAAGAGCTAGAGACGTGTCACCTCTATGGAGAGGGCTTACATAAAAGACCCAGCGCTTCACAGTGCGTTACAATAGGAATTAAACGACGGAAGTGGTCTCATTTTTAAAAACCCACTCTACCCCAGAGGGGTGAATATCTTGAAAAGCGAACATAGTTAAGGCTGTAGACGCACGCTAAGATTTTTGAGGTCCCGGGCCGCGCTGTGATTGGCTGACGTCACGGGGGTGTCCCGGGCCGGCAGCCAATCACAGCGCGGCCCGGGAATGACGTCACGGGGGTGTCCCGGGCCGGCAGCCAATCGCAGCGCGGCACGGGACAAAGGGGCGGGGCTTAAAAAAAGCACCAGAAACGCCCCCGAATCGCGTTTTCAAGAGAAAGCGCGATTGACAGCCTCTGTCTCCCAATGGCTAGCCTCCATTTATGGAGCTAGCCAATGAGAGGCAGAGGCGGGGCCGACATCCCTACTGTAGACAATAGTTTTCGATCTGGGAGGGGCTTTGCCCCTCGCCAGGTCGAAACCTAAAAAATTATCCATGATGAGCATGGTTTACTTGCTTTTAAGACACTGACACAAGTAATCTACTGCCAACGCTTTCCGTATCTCACCTGATGGAGGATACGCAATCATCTGTTCTGGCTTTGTGGTTATATAACTAGTAAGGCACAGTGGGAATGATGGAAATTAACCTTCCAAAATCTTATCGACTGATAGGCGCAGCATACTTTGAGGGATTGAATTTTAGTGGTCACCATGCCATTTACATGTGTAATCTGTGTCTAAATTATCTTATTGAAGTATTATATTATGGCATATTATGTGCTCTTATTACTGTCTATTCTACTGAAAGATAACATTTCATTTGTATTTGAAGCATGCATATTCACTATGATGTGAATTTAATATGCTGTACTGTGTTCCTTACCTGGGGAAAACAGCTCTCCTACACAACATTAGTGGCATTTATTTTGCATGAGCTACTATTAAGTATTTCACATCGGGAGAGCAAAGGGATCTACGTCTTTGCTGACTGCTAACTTGTCTGCTTTTACCTTGCCCAAATCATCTTGTCTTCCACTATGTCACCTGCATATTATTAAATTGCTTTTTAACATTTCCTCTACAACTTTACCTGGTGGAGTTTAATCTTTATTGGAACTTTATCCCTTACCCCTATCATAAACCTAAACCTTTCCCTTACTCCTAGTTTAACCCCAACCTTATGCCCTTTGAGCCTTAATGTAAACCTAACTGTAAACCTATCCATCAGCTCCCACCCTAACCTATCCCTTTTCCCTAAATCTAAGTTTCTCAATATATTTCAGTCGAACGAAATGTCATGATTAGTAAATAGTTTCAAGCTAAAGATACGACATCAGGTGAAATTGATGAAGTAATAGTTTGGAGAGGTAATTTATGCAAGGTAATGCTAAAATGTTTCCTTCGGGCTTTGGGGAACCACATTAAGTCTTTGCAGTATCATCATATGGCCCATAGGTACAATGTCGTTTTTTTCTCTAAGTTAGCATGAGCCCGCTCCAGCTTACCTGCTGCTTTGTGCACCTTACTACACAACTTTATTTTTGCAATAACTTCTATAGTCATTTTCACATGAGAACTCATCGCTGTGTTCACTCTCTGCAGGTTCCTGTGATTTTGACTGAACATTGTGAGAAAGGTCGAACAACAATGCCTCTTGTTATTTTGTTCTGGACAGGCCTTAGCACCTAGACAAAACATACCGATGCAGCTGTTGTTTGGGACAATGTACTTTGGGCTTATTGGGATACACAAATAGGTAGCACACACTTGGAGAGCGACCTTTCTAGGGAGAAGAGCAAGACAGCACCTATGATGTAGATCTACCATCTATAGACTAAGGTATGGGGTCTGCTGACAAAGCCCAGAGATCTTCTAACATATAATAATACTGCTTCTTGAAAAGGGGAGGGAGGCTAGGCTCCATTGTCTTTCCATGATGACATCTCCCTTCATGACTTATGGACTTGCTGCTATACTATGCTGACTATATTTGTTCTATGCATTTTCCTGCTTGTTGTGGCACGTACACTGCATGTTAGGGAACGTTAGTTAAAATAATTATTTTAAACTGTTTTGTGTCTCTGTCAGCTCTTAATGTGGACAAGTACAAGAGTGCGAGCGAAAGGGTGTGTCTTGTTACAGTGATTCAGGAGAGATCTGGGAGTGATGTGTTCTGCGGTGTTTAATCATTTGTATCTCTGTGAATCAGTAGGAGAGCAAGTGAGACACTATGGCTAGTTGGTCCTGGGCTCATGGATACTAAGGTGGTAGGATGACCCAATCCCTATGCACCAAGGTCCTATAAGCCTATGCATAGTTGTGTTTTGGGCAGAATCCCTGCTACAATATAACACTTCTCATAGGAGTTTGGGCAGCAGACTTCTCATTTATAAAGTGTAGCACTTGAAGGAGACAGAAATCTGGCTATGAAGGTATCTAGTGATGCAGTGTTTCCAGAGCCATAGTGGTCTTTGGAAAATCCTCCAACATATCTTTGGTAAGCACAGGTTTTTGACCATCAGTGACATAGTCCTCATGGCCCCATTCCATACATTTGTATTTCATCCAATGATATTTATAATATAATGCTTTGAGTATGCTATTGTGAGTAAGGCAATATGAGTTAACGACACACTACTGTCTAGAATGTATGAAATAGGTATTTCATTAGGTGTAAGTCATGGTAGATGGAAGAAGAACTGACTGGCCAAATATTCCAGCCTATACACAGCATGCAGGGATGAATAGTATAAATACTTTCTGCCAATCAGATATGTGACCTTCTACCTAATCCACCAGCTTCTCAGTGAGTTTTCTTTTTGGGTGGCTGAGCAGCTGTGTGTATGATCTGTCAGCGTGCACATCCAGAACACAGATAAAGTCACCAAAGATCTACAGGGAGTCTGACAGCAGTGGTGATATGCGGTCTAAGTTTGTTTCCTTCATTTTGTTTGGGCCATAGATGCCAATTAAATCGATGTGTATGCCATCTAGCCCCTAGCTAGGTGAACATTGCACCCCTCCTCATCTACATTTGTTCTTTATCCTAACAGAAACCTCACAACTTGATCTAGATCAGCACGCCCCTAGCGTATACAGAATCAGTTGTGTAAAATAATTACTCTTTGGATGCAAAAATGGAAATTCTAAGCCTCCGTTCTATTTAGATGCATTTCCAGCAGGAAGTCAAAATGGATCTCCAAGATACATGTATACTCTTAATGGCATGCTCCAGGTCTCTGACATTAAAGTTAGAAATGTGCATTGTTTTTCACCATTCATTCACTCTTACTGTGCTGTGTGTTTGGTACCTGCCTTTTTATCCCCCCTCAAGCCCCAACTACCGTAAAGAGAAACTGATCTCTTCTGTGTGGTTTACTAATGAAGCATTGTGCATCACTGTGCTACCCGTTTTCAGTTGAAGTCTGCATGCTGCATTCCAATCTTCAACTTGATAAAGCAATTGTCAAAAATTTACACAACACACTTTCTCCTAAAGCCAGACCAAACAACATCTTCAGCCTAATATAATCCCAGAGTCTCTCAGATTCCACAGACTCGTCTGTAGGCCAGGTTCCAGAGGCAATAAATATTAAAAAGAAGAAACATTAGTGGAGATTGCTGCAGCAGAAAATCCCTTCTAGTCAGGCATTCTCGTTAAGCTGCCCTGTGCCCTGAATCCATGCTTCACCTTATGAAACATTAGTGACGTGCCCTCAGCTGTAAGGTGATGTTCTCTGAAGCATTGGGCATGAGGTGAGGCATGTCACAATCATCTACATTGATTCCAAACAACACTTGAGTCCTGTGGTGTGGAGACCTTGTCTATTCGGCCAGGGACTCTCAGTCCAAGGCCTAATACAGAAACTGTTGTCATTGCCTTATTGAGTCTCCCTCACCTGTGGAGCTGATGGTCTTTGCAATGTACAAAGCTCCTCCTATTTTGTTTTCTTGGCCATTGTGATTTGAATGTATGACTGGTTCAGAGTACTTCCTCCACCTCACGTTACCTGGCCCAGTCCCTGGCCTCCTGAAGTCTTGTGAAGAAGGCTGCACTGCTGTCTATCTGCATTTGTAATTTTGCCGGTAATAGTAGCAAGGAGTGGCAATTCATCTTGATGAGTTGCACCTGAAAGAAGCACACAAGAAACACTGCTACTGTTGTTCTTCTGTTGTGTTGGTGGATACAAGAGGGGTTCGGTGCTGTCCATCTCTAAAAGGCCATGAACGCAAGCCAGCTGTAGGAGTAAATCTTGGTCTTTGAAGTACAACAAATTCTCTACCATAATTTATGCAGGCAAATCTGAATTCTTAGCTGATGCAGGGACCCTATGGACTTTTTCACTGCTACGAAGATTGTCAAGCCTCTTGGGGCCATGGTCAAGTGAAACCAGCCTTCCAGGAACACCTCTGAATCGTAATCCTACCTGCAGGGGAACCCACTATTTGGATGTTGTTTCGACTGATCTGATTTTCAGCATCCTGTGCATGCTGCACTAGGAACCCGATTCTCCTCATCATTACAGCCATTTTGTGTGTGCACCTCTGTCAATTCAGAAAACAATGCCTCAATTGTGAATTTAGCTTGTGTGAATCTTTTTGCTAATTTCCTCTGGTCTGTCCGGTACAAGCTTGTTGCAACAGAGTCTGTCTTATTTCCTGTTAGAACCTGGCATCTTTTGGTGTGGTTTAACCCTTCTTTTTGCTTCTGACCTCCTGTTTTTGACTTTGTTTTTGCTAGTTCTAGGCCTCTGGGTACTTTACCACTGCTGACCAGTGCTAAAGTGCATGTGCTCTGTGTCTAAAATATAATGGCACTTAGTTTATCCATGACTGGCACATTTGATTTCATAATAAGTCCCTAGTACAGCATACAACATATGCCCAGGGGCTGTAAATTAAATGCTACTAGTGGGCCTGCTGCACTGATTGTGCCACCCACATGAGTAGCCATTCAAACCTGTCTCAGACCTATCACTGTATGTGCAGTTTTTTAATAAATCTTTTTATTGCAACAATATTAAACCATCAGTACATCAGTGATACAGTTTACAGAAGTAATATTTTGACCAGTTGTTTACATTGTCATCATTTGTTATCTTAGAGGGTGTGACATTACGCATACAGTGCTCATCTCACCTGTTCAGGACCCCCTCACAGCCTCCGGAACCCCCACCATTGATCCCAAATGTTCTCCAATTTTTTAGGGCATCCCCTACTTTGGTATATCGTACCTTCTGCTAACCAGCACCAATCCATATCTGTTTGCCAGTCCCTCACTTGTGGTAGTGCCCATGCCCCCAGCACCTGGTCATGTTACGCTTTGCCATCACACCTGCCAACAACAGCCATATTTTGGTGTATCTAGGTCAATCCTCCTCCCCGTCTATACCCAATAGAAACCATCATGGTACCATGGGGATCGTCAGCCAGGCCACTTGTGACATGATGTCTTTGACTCTGCCCCAATATTACAGAGTTTCTGGACACTCCCAAATGAGATGATAGAATGTGCCCTCTTGGCTGCACCCCCTGTGACATAGAGCTGATTCTACATTGCGCAGTTGGCACAACAGTCCCTGGGAACAGTATACTCTGTGCAGAACCTTTAGTTGTATTAAGCGAAAAAGGGAGCTTATTGCAACTTCCCTAGGGCTTTGAAGGGCTTCTACCCAATCTAAGTTTTCCAGTGTGCCTATGCCCCCCTCCTACACTGTTTGCAGCAGTCCCATGGGGTCTGGTGCAATATTCACCAGTTTGTTATATTTTAACGAGATGGCCTTCTCTACTAGGGGATCTGTCAACAGTCTGTTCTCTAGAGGGACGCTTCTGACTATTCCTCTCCTTCCTTGATGTGTCTACGTAACGCATGGCCCAGCTATAGGTATCGCAGCCACTCTTCAGGGCCCATTTCATACTCTTGTTGGAGGACCTAGAATGTCACAAATGCCCGGCCTCTCCAGACATCTCCCAATTTTTCCAGCCCCAGTATTTCCCATTTGGTGAAACCCCTTAACTTGCACATTTCTGCCAGTTGGTCACCCAACCACAGGGACGTCATTCCTGTCAGTCTGTCCCTCGAGCCCAGAAATGTTCCCCCTTCCCACCATATTTTGGTCACTGTTTGTGTGTGTGTCGGCAGGTCCTTGGTTCCCTTTTTGTCATAAAGTAGGGAGCTATATTCGCTGTTACCCATGTATAATCTCTCTACAGTATATGCTGACTCCGTCTGATCCCCGAACGGCCAGCCATTTACCTCAACCAGCTGAGTAGTATAGTTTCACATCTGGGATCCCCAGCCCCCCATCATAACACACCTTTGCAGCTTACGAAGCGCTATTCGTGATGCCTCTTCGTTCTACAGCAGTGAGCGCAGTTCTGCCTGAATTAAGTGGAAGAATTTTGTCTGAATCTAATAAGGGGAATTCTGCAGGGCATATAACAGCCTTCGGAGTGTCATCATTTTGAAACATGCCGCACAACCCATCAGAGTCAGTGGTAGCTCCTTCCATCTCTGGGCATCCTGCCGAAATCTATCAGCTGGGACAACAAATTCTGGTCATAGTAATTTTGCGGATTTCTTGTTATGTGTATCCCCATCTGGAGGTTAGTTTTGAGACGTCCCCTGCCAGTGGAAACAGTAAGTACTTATCCCAGTTAATAAGATAGCCTGAGAAAATCTCCAAAAATGCAGAATATTTGCAGAATTCTGACTATTGATTGTCGTGGTGACTGTACGTATAGCAGGATATCGTCTGCATACCGGGATATGCGATCCTCCGACTCATTGCCTACTGGAATACCCCATATTTCGGGGTCTTGGCAGATCCATGCCGCCAACAGTTCAAGGGCCAGGGCAAATAAAATCGGGGACAGAGGACAACCCTGCCTAGTCCCTTTCTGCAGGGGGAATTCTTATCCAACCAATGAACTTCGGTCCGAATCCCATGTTCTCCAGCACCGCCCACAAGTAGCCCCACTCCATGCTATCAAACACCATTCTGGCATCCAGGGACAGGAGTGCTGCCGGCACCGAAGGGCTCAGGTTCGCTACATGCAGGATTCTGAACAGTGCGCAGAGATTAAGTCTAGTGCCTCTGTGTGACATAAATCCTGACTAGTCTGGGTGCACCAGTGATGTCAGGTCTATATTCAGCTGCGTCGCCAGGACATCTGCTAGAACCTTTACTTCGAAGTTAAGCAGTGATATTAGTCGATATCAATAAAAGATGGGGCATTGTCTTGTCTAGCATATATTTAAACAATTTTACCGGAAGACCGTTTGGACCCGGGGCCTTCACTGAACCCAGTGAGCCGGCGGCCAGTGTTATCTCTTCCGCCATCAAATCTTTTTCTCGGTTATCTCTGTCTCCAATGGTAACGCCCAAAAGCCTGATATTCTTAAGGAAGTCTAAGCAGTCCACCTCAGTGTGTCTCGCTGTGGATGTATTTGTATCTTCGTAGTATGAGGCAAACGCCACCGCGACTTCCCATCCCATCATCTATCCCCCCTGTCTCCCATAATTTCTGGGACCCGCCTAGCTGAAGTTTCACACCGTTCAAGCTAGGCCAGCTGCCTTGTCACCAATTTTGTAGACCCTGAATCTCTAGGCTCTCACCTGGGCACTGGCTTCCCTTTCCACCAAGTTTCTAAGCTCTTTTTGCCTCAGGGCGAGAGAGGGTTTCAACTCTATTAACTTACTCTCTTGCTCTATCACCCTGGTCTCCAAGTCCAGGATCTCCTTTCCAACCTGCTTACTTTTCAGTTTCTGTTCCTTATTGGGTGCCCCAATTTGCGACTGGGCGTGCCCTCTAAAAACTGTTTTGAATGCTTCTGACATTGCCACCTTGGAATCAGCTGAACCCTAGTTCTTTGTAAAGAAACATTCAGCACATTCCCTAACACTGTCTGTAAATTTCGGGTCCTTGAAGGTGCAATGGGTCAATCCTTGGGGGCACAACATTCTCTCGGCTGGGGCCCTCCAGTACCACCACCACCGGGGAGTGGTCAGATATCCCCCAGGCCACATGAATGGCATCTTTGAACTGGCCTATGTCATGCGTGTGTGTTATGAGATAGTCTAGTCATGCAAAACTGCTGTGTGCTGCAGACTGGTTTGTGTATTGTCGCAGCCCGAGGTGATGATGATGCCAGACGTTGCCCAGCCCCATAGTCTTAAGGAAAACCCCCAGGGCCCCAGCCCTCCCCCTGGAGGACTCGCCTTCTAGTACACCCAGCTCCTCTGAAAGTATATCGTTCATATCCCCCCCTGGGGTGAGAATTCTTTGCAGGAGCTCTTGCAGGAGAGATCCCAGCGTGTCCAATGTGGCAGACTGGAGTTTCGGCAGGACACATACTGAGCATCATTTAATGGTTTGGCCTTCCCATTGTCCACTTAGCACCAAGTATCTGCCCAGGGGGTCTGCTCGAGTATTCTGAGGATGAAAGGGAATGCTTTCCTGCTTAGTACCTTTACCCCCCTGGAGCCCGTAGTAAATCTCGCGTGCGCCCGCATGGTGTACCAAATCTATCCAATGCTTTACATTGGTTAACCTTAAAATGTGTTTCCTGGAGTAGGACAATGTTGGGAGCATGACACTTAGTGAATTGTAGGCTGATCGTGCGTTTCAACCTGCTATTTAAACCATTCACATTCCAAGACCATATCTTTATGCAATTAGTTAGAGTACTGGTCATTGGTGTTATTGTTCCGCATTGCCTTCCTGGTGGGTCTCTCTGGCTGGGTGACGGCGTGAAGGACTCTTCCCATTCCTTCTCATTCCAACCCGGTCCCTGGCAGACTGCACACTGCCTTAACTGCTTAAAACATGAAACATCACAACCCCATCCATACCTCCTCCCCCCACCATGCCACCCTGTGAACCTGGATGCCAATACCCCTACTACCCAGCTTGCAGAGCACCTGTCACCCATCTTTCATCATTTCATAACTTTAACCCCGCCAAGCCAGGCAGCGAACAGACACACTTTCTCACCCTCCCGTTCTAGCTCAGCACTGAATAGCAATCTCTATGTGTCCCTTTATTTATTTATTTATTTATTTGAACGTTTTATATAGCGCGAACAAGATCTTTGCAGATATCAGAGCGCTTTACGTAGAATGGGTACATGAGGTAGCATAGTCAGACAGATAAATCAATAGATCAAACAGTACAAATAAGTGGCTGCAAAGCCAGTCATGTGAGTAATAAAAACAATAATACAAATAATCAGAGGGGTCAAACATGTAGTATAGGTCGATGCAGAGTAATAACAGAGTTCGAGATAATAGTTCAAGTGTATTTAGCCATGAGGATAGCTTTTACTTTATTTTTAAAGAGAGTAGTGGAAGAGATAAGCCTGGTTTCGGGAGTGAGTGAATTCCAGATCCTAGGCGCCATTCCTGAGAAGGAGTGTTTATATGTTTTTTCCTTCCTGAATCTTCGAGGTTTCAGCAGAAGATTGTTTGTGCCTCTGGTGTTTCTAGCTCCGCCAGAGATTGTCAGCTTCTGAGCGAGGTAGCCGGGTGAGTTTAGGTGAACCGCCTTGTGTGTCATGCAGGCGATTTTCAGATGTATTCTGGCTTCAAAGGGTAGCCAGTTCAGGGATTTCAAGTCAGGGGTAATATGGGAGTGCTTTTTTGACCCAGTGATGAGTATCGCTGCAGCGTTTAGAGAAGCTCTTAGGGGTGCGGTTGTAGTTAGGGGAAGTCCACAGAGGGCGGTGCTGCCGTATTCTATTCGAGGGATGACTAGTGCTTGTACTGCGGTTTGGAAGTCTTTGGCTGGGAGGAAGGATTTAAGTTTCCTCAGAGTATTGATTTGGAAGTTCGCTCCCTTTGTTGCCTTGCTGATATGTTGCTGCATGTTGAGATTGGTGTCGAGTGTTATGCCTAAAGATTTTGCTGATTCCACGATGGTGGGTTGGACATTGAGTGCAGTTAGGTGTTTAAGCCAAATTTGAGTGGTGGAGATCTTCGCTGGAGGTGAGATCAGAAGGAACTCTGTTTTCAGGGCATTGAGTTTGAGATGATTATCGGCGAGCCAGGATTGGGTGCCTCTGATCGTTGAGTTCAGGAGCAGGATGTCTTTGGGGGATTGTAATTTGAGATAAAGTTGGGTGTCATCGGCGTACATGTGAAAGTGTACATTGGATGCTTGTAGTAAGGTGGTCAGAGGTTCCATAACTAGGTTGAACAGTGTTGGGGATAGAGAGGATCCTTGGGGGACTCCTAGCGTTACAGGTATTGGCGAGGACATCAGGTTGTTGCTCTTGAATTTCTGAGACCTGTTGTGAAGAAAGGAAGTAAACCACTTGAGAACAGTTCCAGATAAACCCATTCTTGTGTTTAGTAGTTCTAGTAAATTCTCATGTTTAACGGTGTCGAATGCTGAAGAGAGATCAAGAAGGATGAGGAGGAATGTGTCGTTTTGGTCTAGCATTTGAAGTGCGTCGTCAATTATGTGAGTCATAGCAGTTTCTGAACTGTGTCCTGCTCGGAAGCATGACTGGTGAGGGTTGAGGAGATCAAAATGTTCAATGTGTTTAGTCAATTGTAGTTGTGCGCATTTTTCCAACAGTTTGGCGAGAGTGGGAATATTGGTAATGGGACGGTAATTGTTGAGATCAGAGGGGTCAGCTGTGGGTTTCTTTAGCAGAGGTGTGACTTGTCCAACTTTGAGGGAGTCAGGTATGATTCCTTGTTGGAGAGAGCTGTCCAGAGAGGGAGAATCAAAGGGGTAAAGTCTTTTACTGCGGTAGCAGGAAGGGGGTCCGTGAGGTGATTGGATGGTTTCAGGGTGCTGAGCAGTTTGCCAATTTCTTCTTCCGAGTATGTGCCAAAGGTTGACCATGTAGCATTGTTTTTTGGTTCAGTGGGTGCTAAGCACTGGGGTTTGGAAGAGAGGCTCGCGTCAATGAGGGGATCGCTCTTTATGTTGTCAGTTTTTTGGATAAAGAAAGCAGCGAAGTCTTCACAGGAGGGTGCTTCACGAATAGTGTTGAGTGGTTGGGGTTGGTCCTTGGATTGTGATCTGATTAGCTCAAACAGTTTTCTCGGGCGGTTTTTTGCTTGGTCGAGCTGGAGGCTGAAGAAATCTGATTTGGAGCGTTTTATTTTCCTGAAGTAGGCGTTTCTCTTTTCCTTCAGAGCTTTTAGGTGCAATTCAGAGGGAGCTGATCTCCATGTGCGCTCTGCCATTCGCATGTCTCGTCTATCTTCATTGAGACTCCCGTCGTACCATGGATTGGAGATTTTAGTAGAGACTATTTTTAGCTGCAAAGGCGCAGCCTCGTTAATTATTGAAGTCATAACGTTGAGATAGTGGTCAGTCAGGGCTTGAACGTCCGTAGCTCCTGTCGGTGGGAGCAGGAGATTGCGACTGTTAGGGGGCAAAGAGCCTGGGTTGAGTTTTTTCATGTCTCTTTTCCAGACTTTGGGCTTGAGGAATTGAGCCGGGTTAACTTTGACTTTTTCATTGATGAAGAATGTGACGATATGATGATCTGACCAGTCACAGGGTTGGATGGACTCAAGTTGAATAGCGTCCTCTTTGGAGATGATCAGGTCGAGGATAGAGCCTTTCTCGTGGGTCGGGCTATTGCATATTTGGGTGAGGTTAAGGGCATCGAGGAAATTTTTAAGACTTTGGGAGGGGTGAGGGGAGACATTGCGGGGGAAAAAGAAGAGAACCCCTGATCTATAGTCTAGGGTCAAGTCCGTCCCTGTGGCTTGGTTACATCACCTCTCCCAGCACTTCTTATGTGATTACCACCGGACATACTCAGTCTTACCTCAGCAGTGATCTCAACCCTTCATATTCCTTTAGACACCCCATTTGTGGGTGAGCTCTCAACTCCCGGGGACCGGCTTCCCCCGGCATCATTTTCCTTATCACCCATTCTCTCTCCTCATCTACAATGCAAATCTTTGCCTTTGTCCTGGGTGACAGTGTGCCAGCCCTCCAACCAGGCCCAGCCTGCTCCGGGGATGTGAAGTGCCATGTTTTCCACGACTCAAAGACGTGCTGTAAAGAGCATCATATACTTAAGGTTTCTGGCCCTAAGTTCTTTTCTCACTGGCTCAAAAAATGTTCTTTGTTGCTGCACCTGCAGGGTAAAATCCGGAAAAATTCCGATCAACGTGTTTTCGTAGTGAATATCCCCCTTCGCCATGGCTGCCTGGAGGATGGCATCCCTGGTCCTGGAGCTCTGTGCACCTTCTCGATGGAGAAGAACTTTAACACACTCAAGGGCTGCATGCTCTTAACCAGGGAGTCTTCCAACAATTCTGCGCTGGGGCCCTCGCCCCCCTCTGGGTCACCAACCACCCTTATATTGTTCCTGCGGGCCCTCCCTTCTTGGTCCTCCAGCCTAGCTGCCATTTGCGTGGCTTGTTGTGTTAGCGTTTGCACATGGGCCTCCAGGTGTTTGGATGTGGACTGGAGTTGGGCATTTTGGGTCTCAGCAGTGGAAAGTTTCTTGTTTAATTTGGAGAGATCTGCTCTGTTCAGCATGACGTTTGTCGAAACTGAGTCTATTTTAGGCTCTAGGGAGCCCTTGACATCTCTGATTGCTTCCATTATCGCCACCAGTGAGGGCTCTTCTGCCCCCCTTCCTAGTTGGGTTTAGCGGGTTTTTGGATTGCATAATTGTCCATCTTGTTAACTTGTGTGGGGCCCGCGCCCCTAGGTTTCACCATCTTCTCGCCTGACCCTTCCAGAGTTGGCCTACTTTATTTTCTCCTAGATGTGTCTAGGGATCGCCAGGCCCTCACAGTTCAACAGTGAACCCTCATAGTCACACGTCCACCTCCATGTGGGTCAGTGTTCTTAATGGTGTTGAGAATACACTGTAAATTTGTGCCTGGAGCTCCCTCTCTGCTGCTTACGTATTCCATGATGCTCTGTGCTTCTGTTCACCCTGGAGTTCTCACCGCGAAATGCCACAGGATCTTTTAAATTCTTCAAAACACACATGGGTCACATCCTAATTGAAGAGAATACAATTTCAATGTCCATTTCCATTGTGGACTTTTTATCCCTGGTATTATATATTTTATTTTCACTAGTGCATGAACAGCATCTGTGGGAGAATGGGACATTTCTGTGCACATCAATTCCTTGGATATCAAGAACATGTCATTTTATGCCATTGAGTCATGAACCAAGAAATAGGAGGTGTATGGACTTTTGCCAACCTAAAGTTCGATCTAAATATCAGTGATCAAATTAAACGCCATATTGCTCCAAATAAATTTTGCAGGCTTAGATTGTTGCTACTCTCTGGCCAACTCTTTTATTTATTTATTAAAAAAGTTTTGCATTGCGCGAACATGCCCCTAGAGTGTATCAGAGCGCTTTACAGAGAAATGCGACACACATAAGGGGAAGCAATTGTGGCAAAACGTCAGCAATAGACAAAAGTAACAATAGGTACTTAACAACATAATAATGGAGGGTATCGATAGGCAAGCAGAGGAGCAAGACAAGGAGGGCAAAAGAACATGTAAGTATGATACAGCAAGAAGAGTTGTTGTGCCATTAGATGAGGTGTAGCAGATCAATGGGCTAGGAAGGTTCCATCAGTACTAGGCTGATATAACGTCGTGCCCCGGCTAAACTTCTAAGTCCGAAAAGTACTCATCAGTAATGCTTTCACTTCCTTTTTGAAGGACACCGTTGATGGAATCAGCCTCGTTTCCATAGGTAGGGCATTCCAAATTCTCAGGGCAAATCCTGGGAAGGAACAATTGTTAGTTTTCATTTTTCTGAATTTTTTCAGTTTAAGCAACAAGGTACTGCAGCTCCTGGAGTAACGTACATCGCCTGAGAGCAGTTTTTTGCGAGGTACAGAGGAGTGTTGAAGTGAAGGGCTTTGTGGGTCATGCAGACAAGTTTTAGTTCTATCCTTGCTTCGAAAGGTAATCAATTTAGAGATTTCAAGTCAGGGGATATGTGATTGCTTTTCTTGGAGCCTGTCATGATCCTGATGGTCCCATTCAGTGAAGCTCTGAGGGGGGCCAGTCTGTACCTCGGAGGACCGCAGAGGGTTGCACTGCCATATTCCAGCTGTGAAATGACTAATGCTTGCACAGCGGACTTGAAGTCATCAAGGGGAAGGAAAGGTTTTAGTTTCCTTAGAATGCTCAATTGGAAGTTTTCTCCTTTGGTAGATGCGCTGATGTGATCCTGGTGTTCAAGTTCTTATCCAGCACTATTTCCAGGGACTTTGTAGAATCTATGATATGTGGTGTGCATTTGAGAACGGAAAGATTTTTCATATATTTCACCAAGATGGGGGCTTGCTTAGGCAGAGAAATAAGGAGGAATTCATTTTTAAGGGCGCTCAGTTTGAGATGGTTGAAGGTTAACCAGTTAAGTTTTTTTTGCAGGGTTCTGTTGGGTGTCTTGATATCGTCAGGCGAAGAGATTTTCATGTACAACTGGGTGTCATCTGCAAACATGCAATATTGGATTTTAGACGCTTTGAGGATTTCAGTAAGAGGTTCAATGAATAGGTTAAAAAGTGTGGGGGAAAGAGAGGAGCCTTGGGGCACCCCCAGGGTGCAAGGAATGGGATTGGAGAGGGATTGATTGGTTTTAATTCTCTGTGGTCTGTTATGGAGAAAAGAGGCAAACCACTTTAGTACTGAGCCAGAGAGCCCCATCATACATTTTAGAAGGATTTATGACGTTACAACGCATGCTTTTACCACGCATGCCTTTACAACGCGGTTTTTACAATGCATGCCTTTACAACGCATAGTGCTTTGGGGCACTGGATAGTGAATAGTTTAATTTACTATTCCAACTCCAGTCCCCGTGGATAGTAGGAAAGGTGTTGGATAGTACATTAAACCTATTCCCTATCCTAGAGCGCCCCCCAGCGCAATGCGTTGTAATGGTTTGCGTTGTAAAAGTTGCGTCATAAAGGCACTGCGTGGTAAAAGTTGCGTTGTAAAGGACGTTCCCCATTTTAGAAGGCTCGCGAGATTGTCATATTTGACCGTATCAAAAGCTGATGAGAGGTCGAGTAGGATTAATAGACAAGATTCGTTCCGGACGAGCAATGTAAGAGCGGCATCAACTATATGAGTGATGGCTCTTTCGGTGCTGTGCCCATGACGGAAACCAGATTGGAATTGATCCAGCAGCTGGAATTCCTCAATGTGGTTACACAGTTGTACATGTACACATTTCTCAAGGAGCTTTGCCAGAGTAGAGATGTTTGTGATTGGTATGAAATAGGCAGAACCAGCCTGGACTTTAAACAGCCAGGGATCTCACCTTGAAGTAGGGAGGCAGTAACAATCTTGGTCCAGAGTGTAACTAGGGACCTTATCATATCTTTAAAGTAATAGGAGGGAAGTGGATCGTTGAAGTGTTTTGAGGGTTTCAGGGTAGATAGAATGCTGAGAATGGATGTAACATTGAAGGTTGAGAATTGATTCAAACGAGCATTGTTTTTAGTGGTGTGGCATGTAGGAAGAAGGACCTGCTGGGTTATGGGGGAGTCTGGTAAGGATGATAGCTCGAGCAAGGCAGACTTTAGATCAGATTCAGTCTTGTTAGACTTTCCCCAGAAGAAGGCAACAAAGTCCCCGCAGTTAGGTTGTGGACCGGCAATCATTGGCCATTCAATGGGAGTGGTATTGGATTGATGTTTTACCAGATCAAACTGCATTTTGGGTTTAAAGCATTTTATTAAGACAAAAACATAGGGAGAGGGAACAGGAGGTTAGAGTTACATACATCATAGCAAAGAAAATGAGCTGATATCACGAGTGCGACGGTGGACTAGGCCGCTGTGAAAAAGGAAGCAACAGCAAGTGAAAAAGGCTCAATATAAGCAATACCTCCATTCCGAGCATAGTCAACACCATCAGTCTGAGCATTGAAAATAATAAGCAGTAACACAAAGAAACCCAACCCGCCATCCCCTAGAACCCTCCCCCAAACACCCCAACTCCCCCCACCACCCCCGTCCAATGTACCACTAGAACCACTACCTGCACCCCACCGCACCCCACCCCTCCAGGAACCCAGTCCCTCTACCCCCCTAGTCAGCTGGAATCACCGGTGGCGTCAACCTTAGGAGCCTGAGGTACCTCGGACAGGTGAGTTCCCTAAATTCAGTAGTTAATAGTGCCCGAAAGGGTTGCCACAGCTCGTCAAATTGGTCTATCTCCCCTGCCAACGTGAGTGACAATTTTTCCATACCTAGCACATGCCAAAGCCTGTGCAACCAGCCAGTGATGGAGGGGACCGTGGTAGTGCGCCAGTGGATGAGGATGTTCTGAACCGCTGAGCCCAGCGCAATCGCGATTTGCCTGCCCCTACGGGACTTCAGCGGGTACATCAGGCCATTAGGAAGGCCCAGTAATACATACGCCGGAAAGTGCGGTAACTCAATTTCAAAGTGCGTATCCACCTCATCAAGAACCTCCTTCCAATATGCGGCCAACAAGGGGCAATCCCAAAGAATGTGCGTAAGGGTCCCCACCTGACCACAACCTCTCCAGCACTCCTTCTCAATATGCCTATTCATCTCGTGCAGTCTCTCAGGGGTGTAATACCAGTACGTGGACACCTTGGTGAATGTCTCAGTGAGGCCGGTGTGATACGCTGAATGTCTCGCCCGGTGTGCAATCTGGTCCCACTCCTTGTGGCTAAGTGTCCTACCCAATTCCCTGTGCCATCGCTCCCTGCCCGGATTATAATAGTGAAACGGAGGAGGCTGTAAGAACTTGTAAAGATCAGTGATCAGTTTAGCATCCGAGGCGCGGGTCACCAGCCCCCGCTCATATGGTGTTATCTGACGATCAGCGGTGTCCCACACCTGGGGTTGAAGCGCCCAGTGCCGGACCTGCATATATCCCAGTCTATCAGACTCTGTCAGGCGGAACTCCTGTTGAAGCTGCTGAAAGGGGACCACCCCCTCCGGCCCATAAATCTGAAAGAGCGCTCGGCAGCCCGCCAACCGCCAATGGGAGAACGCGCCCGGCTCCATCCCTGGGGAGAAATCAGGATTATCCACAATGGGCGTAAACGGCGAGGGGAACATGGTGAGGTCCCGAGTCTCGCAAACCGTGTCCCATACCCTCAGGGGGACCCTCGTGACAAAAGAAGCATAAAGGTTGGGAGGGCGGTGAGCTCGACGCAAGAATGGAATTTCCTGGAGGGTGTGCCCCGCCACCGCCTGGTCCTGAAAGTGCCAGTGCTTATCGGATTCCCACCTGCTCCACTCCACAAGGTATCGCAACTGCGCCGCCTGAAAGTATTTCCGGAGGTCCGGAATACCAAGACCCCCCGCCTCCGGAGCAAGCATGGAGAGAACTCTCTTCATCCGTGGCTTGCGTCCCTGCCAGACAAAGCGCGCGATGTCAGCTTGCTTCTGCCTGATCCAACCCACCGGAGGCTGAAGCAGCAAGGCTCAGAAAAGATATAGGATCTGGGGCAGAACCGTCATCTTGACCGCCGCAATCCTGCCAAGCCAAGACAACAGGCCCTTGCTCCAGCGGCCAAGTTCCTCCTTGATCTTCTTACTGAGAGAGGTGTAATTAGCCATTACCATCGCTGGCAACGTCGGCGCCAGCAGAATCCCCAAATATGGCACCAGGGACGATTATTTATTTATTTATTTATTTAATTATTTAAAACATTTATAGAGCGCGGCTGTCACCTGGCAGGTATCCTGGCGCTGGTAGCTTACTCCTGGGTTTTTTTAGGCGGGGGAGTTGACTAGGGGCGGGCGGGGTTTGAGGGGTGGGGGAAGAGCCATGTTTTAATTCGCTTCCTGAAGGGTAGGAGGTGAGGGATTTGGCGAATATCGGCAGGCAGACTGTTCCAGAGCTTGGCCGCAGCTACTCTGAAGGATCTTTCCCCAATCCTGGCCTTCTTGAATCTGGGTACTTTCACAAGGCAGGCGGTTGCGGACCTAAGTGTTCTGGTGGGGATGTACCACGAGAACAGATGTTGAAGAGGTCTGGGTCCTGCACCGTGTAATGCCTTGAAGACCAAGCAAAGGGCTTTGAAGGCAGTGCGTTGCTTCAGAGGAAGCCAGTGCAACTCGGCCAGGGCAGCGGTGGCCGAGGATCTCCTGGTCCATCCAAGTGCCAGTTTGGCTGCTGCCGACTGAACTCGTTGGAGTCTGTCCAGCAGTGTCGCAGGGGATTCAAGCAGGAGGGCATTACAGTAGTCAAGGCGACTAAGAATAGTACACCTGGCTATCAATGCTCGTGCTGAAGGTGGTAGCAGTGGCTGGATTTTGCGCAGTGAGCGCATAAGGGCTGAGCAGGTGGCGACTGTTCTTGAAACCTGCGTTTCCATGCTCAGTTGGTGATTTAGCATGATGCCCAAATTGCGAACTCTGGTCACGGGTAGCGGGTTGTTAGAGTTTTCCGGGGGCCAGAACTCAGCAGGCAGAGGGCGGGGTATGCGGCTCGCGGGACAGAACAGAACCTCGGTTTTCGAGGAGTTGAATTGGAGGGAGTTCCGGTGTAACCAGCCTGCGGTGTCTCTTAGGCAGTTATGGAAGGCTTCTAAAGAAATGGAATCTTCGCCCTTCCAAGAGAAAAGGAGCTGGGTATCATCCGCATAGTTTACTGTAGTCATATTATGGGATTTAATTAAAGTGACTAGTGGTTTCAAGTAAACATTGAAAAGGATCGGACTGATAGAGGGGCCCTGGGGAACACCGTGAGGGACAGGGGAGAAGACAGATTGGAAAGGAGGGAGGGATACAGCCTGTTTTCTATCACTGAGATAGGAATGAAACCAAAGCAGGGCCGTACCGTCGACCCCTGCCTCTCTCAGCCTCTCAAGCAGGGTCACGTGGTTGACAGTGTCGAATGCGGCAGACAGGTCTAATAAGATCAAGGCCACGGCTTGGCCCCTGTCTGCACGCATTCGAAGCGCTTCCATGGCAGTAAGCACAGCAGTTTCTGTGCCATGGGCTGGGCGGAAGCCAAATTGGCAGTCGTCCAGAACGTGATGCTGCTCGAGGTGGGTTGAAAGGCAATTGCTGACCCAACGTTCAAGCACCTTCGCCGGAAATGGCAGAAGTGATATGGGGCGGAAGTTGGAAAGGCATTCTGGATTCAGCGTAGGTTTCTTCAGTAGCGGGGTAATGAGCGCTTGCTTCCAAGGGATGGGGACGAGACCACACCCGAGAGATTGATTACATATCATCCGGAGGGTGTGGAATAACTCATGCCCGCATGCTTTCCAGATTTTCGGGGGCAGAGGGTCAAGGGGAGATCCCGAGGTAATGCCCAGTGCCAATTTCTCAAATTCTGCTTGAGAGATCAGGGGGAAGGCCAGGAGACTATTCATAGGAGGGCACGCTGACCTAGGAGGATCAGGGTTGGTGGAGCCAACTCCGGGGGGGGTTGGGTGGTTATGTGAAGGGGGCGTTGCCAGGTTGTTGATGATGGTCTCAATTTTGTCCGTAAAAAACTGAGCGAGGTTGTCACAGAGGGTCTGAGATGGGGGAATAGAATTCTTGACGCAGTCAGGATGTAAAATATTATCCAGGATTTGAAATATACTTTTTGGGCTGTTAGCAGCGTTAGCTATAGTGGAGCAGTAGTAGTTCGATTTACTCTCTGCAATGGCCGATTTGTAATCACGGAGTGAGTTTTTCCAGAGGGTTTTATTATTATCACAATATCCGTGTCTCCACTTTCTCTCGGCCTGTTTACAGGCTGATTTGCGGGTTTTCAGGGAGTCATTGTACCAGGGAGCAGGTGCTCTACCTTTGGGTTTGCAGTGTTTTAATAGGGCAACCGAGTCCGTGATGGCAGTAATTCTCGAGCTGAGGGATCTGTAGTTGTTTTCCACCGAGCTGGTAGGAGAGAAACTATCCTGCACCTCAAAGACTTTGGTGGTGGTGCTGAGTTTATCTAGGGCTTTCCAGTTACGGTAAGAAAATTGTGATAGAGAGCTATTATTGGGCTTTCTTATTGTGGGGTTGGTGATGTAGAGTTTAATGAGCGAGTGGTCCGTCCAGCTCATAGGCAGAATGTCACCTACTTGAGTTAGATCAGGACTCGAGAAAATAAGGTCAAGTCGATTGCCTGCGGAGTGACGATGACCACTGCATGGGGAAGAGCCGCTGGAGGTCCCGTCTAGTGTCCGCAGCCAGAGACACGTCCAAAGCCACCGACTTGCCCATGTTCATTTTGAAACCGGCCACACGCGAAAAAGAATCCAACTCGTGGATGCAGGCGGGAAGGGATCTCCTGGGGTCATCCAGAGTCAGCAGGACATCATCCGCATAGAGGCTAACCGCGTGAACATACTGCCCCATCTTGATCCCGATTGCGTCCGGGTTTTAGCGGATCCTCTGGGCAAACGGCTCCATGTAAAGAGCAAAGAGGAGTGGGGAAAGGGGGCACCCCTGCCTCGTGCCGCGCTCGATTGCAAAACTACGGGAGCTGCACCCGTTGACCCTCACCACTGCGGAAGGGTGCCTGTAGCAGTTGAAAACCATCGAGCAGAATTTATCACCGATGCCAAATTTTTTGAGCACCTGCTCGAGATAAGGCCAGTGAACCCTATCGAAGGCCTTCTCGGCATCCACCGCCAGCAGCATCCGCTCGCCCGGGATCCGCGAAGCCTTCTCCAGAATGTGCGTCACTCGCTTGGTATTGTCGACAGTTTGTCTGCCGGGCACAAAACCAGCCTGGTCGGCCTCAACCAGGCCCGGGAGGTGCAGGGCCAGCCTGGACGCCAGAATCCCCGTGTACAACTTGAGGTCGACATTCAGGAGCGAGATGGGCCTATATGAGCCGCATAAGGCCCGATCCTTCCCAGGTTTCGGAATCACCGAAACCGTCGCTCTCAGGAGATCCGGTGGGATGGCTCCCGATTCGGAGAAGGAGTTAAACAGCCGAGCGAGGATAGGGGCCACAACCGGGCAAAAGGTTTTGTAAAACAGGGACGTGTAACCGTCCGGGCCCGGGGCTTTCCCGTGCTTAAGTCTGGCAATCGCGGAAATCACCTCCTCAACGTGGATATCGCGCTCAAGATATTCCGCCTGAGCGGAGTCTAGCGCCGGAAGGGCCACAGATTCCAGATAGTCCACGGTTTCCCGCGGCGAGGAGGGCTCCCCGGTGTACAGCGCCTCATAGAAACCACAGAAGGCTTCCGCCACCTCCGCGTCACCCGAGACGGCCACCCCGTCCGCACCCAAGAGCTCCTTCACTACGTTTCGCTGTTGCGCGACTCGGAGCCTATGCGCCAAGAGTTTGCCACACCTATCCCCCCCTGTGTAGAATGCATGCTTTAAACGTAACGCTGCGTATTCCGCCCTGTCCATGTCCAGCGCCGACAGTAACTTCCTGGCAGCCTTCAACTGCCTCCAAACCCTTGGAGCACACGTACGGCGGTGGACCTGTTCGAGCTCCCTGACCTGGGAAGTCAGCTCCTCCCTCTTCCGTTGCCGCTCCCTGTTTTCTGCTGAGGAGATAGAGATAAATTCCCCCCTGAGGACTGCCTTCAGCGCCGCCCACTGTGTCGCCAACGAGGTGTCCGAGTTACTATTGTGTGCCTGGTAGTCCCGTATCGCCTCCTCAATGTGTTTTACCACTGTCTTCTTGTGCAGAAGGGTGTCCCTAAGGCGCCACACCCCTCGAGAGGGGGAGGACGCCGGCCACGCAAACTCGCCCACGATCGGCGCATGATCAGACAGTGTCAGGACCCCAATGTCCGCCGCCGTAGCAGCGGCACGCATCGGTCCACTAACCAGAAAGTAGTCCAACCGTGCGTAGGTCCGGTGCGCATGCGAATAATAGGAGTAATCCCTATCTGTAGGGTGGAGGGTGCGCCAAAGGTCATGCAAATCCATGTCGGCGATACGGGCCTTCCCGGCCTGGGAAAGTTCCCCAGTCTGCGGGGACCGCTGCGCCGACCTGTCTACTGCAGAATCAAAGACAATATTCAAGTCACCCCCTAGTATGACATGACGATCGGGGGAAGCAGTTACATCTACCAGCACTGAATCCAAAAAGCGTTCCTGATGGTCATTCGGGCTATATAAGGAGCCAATAGTGAACGATATGCCCCCCAGGCGGAGGCGGTATGCCAAAAGCCTCCCCTTCTGTTCAGCAAATTTATACAACACCTCCCCCTTAAAGGAGCTCGCTAACAGAATAGCCACCCCGCAGTTTTGGGCGCAGCAGAGGAGAAAAACTGGGTGGGAAACCTGGCAGAGCGCATTCTATGGCAGTCGCGGGACAGCAAATGGGTTTCTTGCAGGAGGCATATATCAGCTTGCGTCCCCTCTAGCAGAGACAAAATCGCCCTACGCTTAACAGGGTTATTCAGGCCCTTAACATTAAGGGTCACCACTTTCAGGGACGACATATCTCCCAGAAGCCGGAGACGCTACGTCGCGGGCAGGCAACCGGAGGGGAAGGGGCGCAGGGCAGCAGCGCAGGACAAGCAGAAGTAGGCCAAGAGTGTACACAGGAAACATTGGACGGTTCTTTCCCAACCCCAGAACAACACCCAACCCCACCCCAAACGAACCAATGGCAACTAGCCAAATACCAACTCAAACAACCCATTGTCTCAGTCATGCCCCAAAACGGACAGGTCTGCAGAAAGTACCAAAAGTGGACGTCCGGCCACTCACTTCTCCCGCTCCCCCCCGACCCTCCCTCCAACCCCCGAACCTGGCACCGAAGAAGCTATGTCCATCTCCCCCCGGAGTGAGTTTAGGCCGTCAAGGCCACACCGTTCGAGTCAGCTGAATCCCTGGGCGCTTCTCTCAGGGCACTGGCCATGTCCGCTCTGATGGTGGGCGAGTCAGGCCGCCCAGCGCTCGCCGCCGATCTCCGTCTCGCCGACCTCCGTCGTCCTCCTCTATCTGAGCGCCTCCAAGACGGCGTCGCTCCATCCTCTTCCGTAGCCGTGAGCCCCAAGACTCCGCAAATGTCCTGCAAGGAGCGCAGCTGGTGCAGCACCCCGTTCCAACGAAATATCAAACGAAAAGGGATGCCCCCAGGAGTACGGCGTCTCGTGCTCAAGCAGGAAATCGGTCGCAATCTTGAAGGACCTGCGTTTCTGCAATGTGATGGCAGACAGGTCCTGATACAGCGCCAAAGGTCGCTCTCTAAACATCAGTGGCTGTTTCCTGCGGGCCTCGGACATGATGCGCTCCTTCATCGGAAAGTCAGGAAGGTAGGCCAAGATGTCTGGCGGAGGCGCCGCCGACTGTCGCTGTCGGCCGACCGTGTGGGCCCTATCAATGCGGATCGGAAAGTCCGCGGCCTCTCCTAGAATGTCCCGGAACAGGTCTCGCAAGTAGCCCACCAGGTCCGTCACCTCATCTGAAGATGGTACACCCCGTACCCGGATATTATTCCGCCTCGACCTGTTCTCCAGGTCTTCGGTGTGGGCCTGGAGTTCAACACACTGCTCCCTGAGACGGAGAACGTCTTGTTGCAGGTGGACAATCTCGTTGGGCCGCTGTCTCCACCGTCTCTATCCGCTCACCAAGGCCCTCCACTTCCCTGCGGACCTCGCGTACCTCGCTGGCCACCTCCTGCTTCAGCGTCTGGAAGTCCGCTTTAAGTGAGCTGAACAGGTCCTCCATGAAGGATCTCGTGACGGGGGGCTCACCCCCGCCCGTGTCCACAGTGGCTCGGGAAGAGCCCGGAGACGGTTGCGCCCTGTCCCGTTGTTGCTGGGCCCTGCTAAGCATGTCCGGCAGGGTACGGTCCCCCTTCCTCAATCCTCCTTTTCCAGCCATTCGTGTCTCGCACCCTGTCGCGACCAACTGAAGCAGGGACACAGGCTCCGGCCACTTCGAGGAGTTTCCAGCGGGCAGCAGAGTCCCTCCAGAAGGAACTCCCGGCCAGATAGGGAACCTGCGCCACAGATGACAAAATGGCGGGCAGTCCAGTCACAAAGAGCCGATCGGCGCCCAGCCAAGAGTTCAACAGGGGCCCCCGTCGGGTGAACTCCGGCCGGAGTGTCCCGCAGGAAGGGAGAGGCGTGCAAAAGCGGAGGTGCAGTAGGCGACTTCAAGCGACATTAAAGGAGGGCCGCCTCACCTTCGCTGTGAAGGCAAGATGGCGGTTGGGCGGGGCCGGGAAGATCGTCCAAGCCCGGCGATGTCTCCGGGGACACTCCAGAAGCCAGGCCCATGGGGAAAAGTTCCAACCAGGGCCGTCGGGCAAGGAAGGAGAAACAGTAGATCTGGCTCCGATCCCAAGCGTTGTCGTTAACCGGCCACGGGGCCGGGGCTTGCACCCCTTGGGAGGCCACCACCGCTAGTCCAAGCACCACCTCGCTCACACGGCAGGGTCCCCGTGTAGGGAAGTCACACAGTCGATATCCCTCAGGCGATCCCCGTCGAGCATCGGGCGGTCTCCACACCAGATCGCTAGACATCAGCACCAGGCCCCAGCCGGGATGTCCGGACAGCGCCCCGATCAGCTCCGCCTCCAAGGCGCTCCGCCGTCTTGAAATAGTCTTTTAAGGTGCTTCCACCGGAGCGTTCGGGGCCAAAGTAGTATCAATACGTGCCCCAAGGTCTCCGCCGTCCGTCTCTCATCCGCTGAGCTTCAGCGGGGGGAGAGAAGCTGACGAAAAAGGGCTCGGGCCTAGTCGGGTCGGAGGAGCTGCGGGAAGAAGCGTCCGCTCACCCCGCCATTTTGGCCACGCCCCGACTCAAACTGCATTTTGGGGCGATTCCTGGCTTTGTCCAGTTGGCTTAGAAGAAGGTTGCTTTTGCAGTTCTGATGTGTTTGGTATACAGACTCCTTCTCAATCACAAGAGCTTCAGGAGTTCAATAGATGGAGAGGATCTCCATGAATGTTCTGCTAATCTCAGGTTGTGTCTGTCTGAGTTTAAGCTGTCATTGATCCATTTTTTGGAGTCTTTGTTGGATTTTCTTTTTAGTTGAAGGGGGCAATTGCATCCAGAACTTTTAATATGGAGTTGTTGTAGTGCTCAGTTAGTTCATGAACGTCTGACATGAACATGGGAGGAGGCAGGGACAGATTGCTGCATGATATGAGCTCATTCACGTTTGCATTTTGCAGCAATCTTTTCCAGTGTCTCAGTTTCTTGGGTTGGGGTCTTTGGGTGTTCCATCATTCTAGGATGAGGAGGGTGATATAGTGGTGATCCGATCTGTCACAAGGGGCAATCGATTCCATCTGAATGGCGTTGGGGTTGGAGATGATTAGATCAAGGGTCGAGCCCAAGTTTTGCATTGGGCTGTCACAGAATTTAGTCAGGTTGAGGTCAGCTAGGAAGTTTTTTGAGGCTTTTCACTGCCAGATCATTCGGGTCATTCCAATGTAGGTTGAAGTCTCCCAGGAAGATCTGGGGGCAACGGAGACATAAATTGGATGAGACAGTTTCCATAGTTTGTTTGATCAGCGGAAGGTTTCTGGGGGATGGTAAAAGATGTGCAGGTTGCATAAGGGTCTTTGGCCTAGATGTAGGTAATAGCAATTTACCGAATGGTAAATACCGAATTTTACAGATTCGCTATTCACTATTCGGTAATTGCTATGTAGGTAAAATATTCGGTAAAAATACCGAATCTGTAAGATTCGGTAATTACCGATTCTGTAATTACAGAATCGGTATTTGCCATTGATTCCTATGGGCCTTGAAGCCCATAGGAATCAATGGCAAATACCGATTCTGTAATTACAGAATCGGTAAAATTACCGATTTTGCAAGGGTGACAGGGTGTCACTTTGACACCCTGTTGCACCCCTGTTTCTGGCTTGTGTGCCATTTGACACACAGACATGCCCTTAGGGCATGTCTGTGTGCCACATGGCACAGGTGTACATGCACAGATGTGCATGTACACTGGAATTCGTTATTTACCATGGAATAGTATTCCATGGTAAATAACGATTCGGTAAGGGCCTGTGGCACTGATTACAGTGCCACCTACATCTTGATTTACAGAATCGGTATATTTACCGATTCGGTATTTTACCGATTCTGTATATTTACCGAAATGGTAAATATACCGATTCTGTAAATAAAATGCCCCCTACATCTCAAAAGCCAAATACCGGTCGGAAACGGCCGAAATTGGCCGTTTCCGACCGGTATTAAGGCTCCTACATCTGGCCCTTTGTTTGCTGATGATGTCAATGCTCAGGTATTCACAAGATGAGAGAGTTGCAGATGGAGACTGTTTTGTTGGAAGACTTTTATGGTATGTACAGGCGATGCCTCCACCCTTTCTCTTAGCTCTGTAAAGTCTGATAATGGTGTGTCTAGGAGGGACTAGGATCTCAAGGACAGGTCCTGAGGAGACATTGAGCCAAGACAGGCGATGCCTCCACCCTTTCTCTTAGCTCTGTAAAGTCTGATAATGGTGTGTCTAGGAGGGACTAGGATCTCAAGGACAGGTCCTGAGGAGACATTGAGCCAAGTTTTGGTGCGGATCAGGTGGTCGAGTTCCTGATCAAGTATGATGTCAGCGATGTCTGCAGCATGTTTCAGAGCTGATCTACAATTGAGAAGCATGCATTTCAAGTGTGTTTTGGAGTCAGTGGAAATAGACTGTGTGATGTGAACTTGTATGAGGGTTAGCAGTGTTTAAGGCTTTAGAATTATGTCTGGGAGCTCTTTGCGGGTTTAGTGTAATAGTTTGAATAGGCTCCGGAATGACAAGCTTATGTCTAAGCGCACTAAAAGGGTTTAGAGACATAGTTTGTGTAGTTCCAGGTATGTCTGGCTTGTCATGTAGAGTAGAGTTGTATGCTATAAGAAGCGAGAGAATGTCCGGGTCAGATAGGTAGTTCTTAGATCTAATGGGTCTGGAGGGGGTGTCAGGGAAGGGAGTGGTACTCCAGTTCCGGACGGGTGATGTCTGCTTAGGGTCCCTCCTCTTCTCAGAGGGAGAAGTTGGCATCTTAGGGTATTGGTTGGTCACTTGCACTATCAACTTTGAAGCCTTTTTGGATGATAAGTCAGAAGTAAGCATGGGCGAATTTTGCGAATTTGCGATCCGCAAATTTGCTGATTTGTGAATTCGCGATCTGCAAAATTCGCGAATTTGTGGGAATTCGCGGATTTTTGTTTTTTGCGTGTTCGCGGGGTTTTTTGCGTGTTCGCGGGATTTTTTGCGTGTTCGCGGGGATTTTTGCGTCTTCGCGAGCCGCTTGCATAGCGAAGTTACCCATGCAGTCGTTTATGGGAGAGGGAGAGAGAGATAGATAGATAGATAGATAGATAGATAGATAGATAGATAGATAGATAGATAGATAGATAGAAAGAGAGAGAAAGAGAGGGAAAGAGAGAGGGAGAGAGAGAAGGAGAGAAAAAAAGAGAGGCCGGATCTCTGAAGGGCCAGATTCCTGAGTTGCCCCTACAGAACATACAGCTTTTTATTTTTAGCAAAATGCATATGAAAATTGTGCTGTAAAGGTCTCTTTTAGTTTAACCCCTCCTGACAACTCAAAATGGGTGTATTTGCCATCCTCTCCCTTCTTCCTGTTTTTTATATCTGTAAGTGCTTCCTGATGAGGTTTAATTCCTTGGACAGGTGCCTCGTTGCCTACTTGTAACTATTCTCTGAACCTGCTTCAAGGGTCAGAGCAGGGTCAGAGAATAGTTGCAAGTAGGCAACTAGGCGCCAGGAAGCAATTAGCAGCAGGTGTCCAAGTTGAAGTTAATTTGTTTGTAACCCTTTTGTAAAAGGTTACAAAGAAATTAGGTTCAACTTTTGAACCTGCTGCTGTAACCCTTGCTTGGCTGAAAATTCGTCCCCGCTGATTCGCGGATTTTACCGCGATTTCGCGAGATTCTCGGATCACGAAATCGCGGAAAATCCGCAAATTCGCCCGCGAAACGGATTTTACGCCCACCCTTAGTCAGAAGCCAGCTCTGAGGAGATGTTTATGAGCTTTTCCGTGTCAGTGTTGAGTTTTGTAGCTCCCAGTTGATTTCCTCAAGTCTGGTGGCGGCACAGGGCTAAAGATCATTGATGGTTGAGGGGGAAGGAGAAGGGCCATTCATGAGGAAGGTAGATGTCGAGGAATACGAAAGAGGACGATAAGAAGAGGGGACATCCCCGCAGGGATATCTCTGTCAGTGTTAGCCAGGCGGGAGCAGCGGGGGGAGGGTGTTTTGGAATGGTGAGGGAGCTTGGGAGGCAGTGGAGCTAGGTTCAAGAGATGTGTGCTGTTCAAGGTATCAGGGGAAGTCATTAGGTGATGTAGGGGGTTCCCTTGATGGGCCTGAGGAGTGTGTGAAGGACTAGAATCCTATGATGATATTAAAGGGATACTGTTATTGGGGAAATTTCTAATGCCAGAGATGGACATGTGAGTGTTGTTCAAGTTTGCCGGTGAAGTTGTAAGGTGATTGGGGTTAAGTAAGGAGACTTCATTGGAGGTCCTGAGGAATGGGTGAAGGGTTAGAGTCGCTTGATGGTTTGGGGGGATCACTATTGTTAAGGGAATTCTTAATGATGGTGAAACTTTCAGCAAAGATTGCTAGATTACGATCAGTGGCATGTATGAGGATAGTCCCATTGTTATAAATGGATATGATATCAGCCGCTCTGAATGCGGATAAAATGACTGCAGAGAGTCTTAAGCCATGTGGAAATTTCTTAGCAGAGGAGATCCTGAGTAATGAGTAGAAAGCCTTCCTCCACTGTGCTCTTCTTTTAGTGTAGAAGATCAGGTCACTGGTGATAGCTCCTTTTTTTAGGCAAAAATATGGATCAGAGATTAGGGTTTCTGGGTTAGATTTGAGAAGTCTGTGTTTAAGGCATTTTGTTGCATTTTTTTGATAGGTTGGGTGAATAGGTAATTATGTAGCTATTCTGACCTAGCCTCTCAAGTCTGGAGTCCAGACTGCTCTGTGTACAGGAGGCCATGATTTATGATGATGACGTAGGGATCTCTGGTATGGAGACTCATGAGTAGGACAGCAGAGAGTGTGGATTCTCTTTTGCCCCATGTGTAACTTTAGTGGAGTGCCTATGGGGACATTGGGAGTGTCAAACTAGTGGAGGTTTGAAAGAGAGGAAACTTACAGTGGTATCCTCTTACCAGGATGGATAATATGACTCAAGGAGGCAGCAGCAGTGAGCCACATCTTTCCAAGATGGCCACCGCATTAGGATATTGAGGGTCTGAGTGAGTAATGAAGAGCTGTGTGAGAAAACCAAGTTGTTGGTGCAGGACATCAAAAGGAGGTTGAAATGGTAGGTGCAGAGATTCCTCAATCGTAGCGAACTAACAGAAAAGAAAGCTCACGTGGACTGCAGCATTGATCTGTACTTTGCCAGGATGGATATTGAGATTCAAGTAGATGCCAGATCGTTCCAAGATGGCCACTGCATTGGAATATTGAGGAGCTGGGGAGTCTAAGATATCCACACAGTGAGGAGCAATGTGAGGAATGTATAGTGGAAGTCAAGTGGAAGTGATGGAGAAGGGTTTTGAGAAAATGCAAACTGCTCGGATTGACTCCTCAAACATTTACTAACGGTGTGCTGTGAAAATAATGTGCAAAAATACGAAAATATGGGGAAAATGCTTTGCGCATGCGTGCACTAATATGTGAACCAATGCATGAAAGACAAGGCCGCATTTGCATTCTGCTTTAAAATAAAATTAAAAGAATGCCGCTTTGCACATTAATGCTTTTACTAGGAATATAATGTGGGATAGTGCAAAGGTGAGAAATACATTTTGTAAAATTAATAATGTCTGTGTTTTTATCCATTGTAGTTGAAGCACGCATGGGCCTACATTTCTGCATGACAGTTGAGAGTTAGAAAGAATAAATACCAATAAATAAGTTGAAAATTGAGCTCCGAGAGAGAGTGGAGAAAGGCAAAGGCTGATAACCTTCACGGAGTATTTTATGACAGCCAAGTAACGGAAGGATGGCTGTGATATTAAAAGGAAGTGTACAAACGTCTTTCTCAGAAGCGGTGGAGATGAACAATGAAAGTACAGAGATTTGCAACATGTTGCTTATTGAAGGAAATATGTATTCATGAATCGTGGTTAACGTAATCTGAATTGTGAAGAACAAAGAACACTGTGTAAATTTTGATCGTGACATGGTGGTGTGAAAGAACACCCCCTAAATTAGCCAATGAGAGACTGAGTTTCTGACAATGTTTCAACAACTGTGGAATGGACATGTAGGTTTTAGGGTATAATTGAGGTGTCTTGGGGGGTGTGGTAGAGAAGAAGCACACAACTTAGAGAGAAGGGGAGATCGTCGCTGTCCATCGGTTTTGCCGATAGAGGTCTAGCTGTTTCCTGGTCCTTTCCTGTATCCAGTATCCTGATGTAATCTTTGCTCCCTGACTCTATCTCATGGGACCCCGCTGTCCCCATGGCCAGGGGGTGGTATTTCACTGATCTGAATCTTTTGGGTTAGTATAGCTAAATGATCTTAGCTTTGCATAATTATTTGCAAATGTATTTTGTCTCTGAAACGTTTGTCTCTACTCCTATCCACTCCTTCATTTGCATTTATTCATTGTGATATGAGTTTGACACTGTTTGCATTGCTAATGTTTTCTCTCTCTGTGAATAATTCTTTGTTTGCCTTGTAAACCTGTACGTTATGAGCATTTTATCTTGACATTATTTCTTGATAAACATTTTTAACCTTACACTGAGTTTGTTATTATTTAGTAATATAGATAGATAGATAGTACTCATTATTACCATCAACTTCTCAACTTTTGGTCCACTGACTAGAGGAAATAGAATTGATATATATAGGTTCAGTTATGTATTTAGAGTGTTGGATATGAGTCTGTATTTGGAACAACTGATTTATAATCAAACTTGAATCACAGTGTCATTACAGGGATGTATGTGTGTTGTTATTGATAATCGATCCTGATTGGCGCTGGATCAGAAGTCAGGGTCAGGGATCAATTGAATGAGCGAGCCCGCACTGTAGGAGCACAGCACCTCCACTTACAGTACACACATGAGCCATATTCTTGAAAGGGAGGCAGCTCTCCTGTGGTGACAGCACTATCGTAAGGCTGCGGAAAAGCAGTCGGCCGGCTGGTCTGGACAGCTGGGCAAGGGTTCTGTGCAGCTATTGCATGTGTCGAGTCAAGGACTGGCTCTTGGGAGGCAGAGTTGGTCCGACCAGCCAGGTCCCAGAGTCGAGCAATCTGCTCAAAAGGAGGTCAGGTAGGAAAGTCAGGCCTGGCCAGTCCGATGCAGATCAGAGTGGCCGGGCCTCTCCAAGAGGCGGCGTGGCAGTTCTGCCAAACAGGGCTCATTGGGAACCCATTGTGGACCATCTCAGTCACGGCAGCCATGGAGAGGGCTCACCCTTAGCTTGTCCCTGAGTCGGTAGCAGACTAGGATTTCGAGCGGAGGGCGGAGGACGTGGGCGGTTCCTGTGAAGTTAGATCGTCCTCGTGAGGTCAGCTGTGGTTGTCCCAGCGAGATTATGAAGAATCCTGGCTGATGTAGCTCCCACGAGACGAGGAAGGATCATGGGTGGAGGGTGGAACAAGGCGGGCACCTCTGATGTAGGATCGCCCTTGGAAGGTCGGCTGACTTTGTCCCGACGAGGTGAAGAAGGGGCCCACCAAACCTCAGGACCAAAGCCAGAGGGCAGAGGACAAGGAAGGCGTCTCCAGGATTGGATCGTCCTCCTGGGGTGAGCTGTCAAGGGGGACGGAGACCAAGGCTCGAGGGTGAGAGAACATCCTCAGGGAGATCCCTTCAGAGGCAGTCGGCCAGCACTGGAGCGACTGCTGAGGTGACTGCAATCGTTGCGTAGTATCCACTGCCGAGGTGCCAGAGATCACAGGTTGTATCCTCTGCAATGTGGGTCCGGTGAATAAAGGTCGCAGGTACAGATCTTGTTTATTTCAAATATTAACTTAGCTTGTTTGGATCGATGGGCTGGGTATCCCAGGGATTTACGCCGATGGCGATCCCTTACCCCTGGACCCTTCGGAAAGAGCTCCTTCTCCAACAGCCATCGTGGTTACAGATGAGCCAAATGTATAATTAAAATCCAACCACAAAATCCCAAAATCATCCAACGCTTCATGACACTGATGGAGTGGTAAATCTTTGAGATGCTGATGTGTGAGAGTTTGAGTATCTGCCAGGACCCTTCTCTCTTGAGCAAAATTGCCAAGCAGGCATTTGAGTAAATGAGTTTGTTACCATGTGTATCACCAGCAAACCCCCTTTAAATGGTTTGTGAATGCAACAACTTTACTTGCTTAATCTGGTTCTTCAAGCGTAGCTCCTTCTACATTCTGGCTATGATTCTATCAATGGCATGTCTAGTAAGACACAGCAACCATTTTTCAAACTCTATGTTTCAGATAAAACCACTTTGTTGATCCAATCACCCAGTCTTATCCACTAGATATATATACATCGGGCGACATGTGTTGGCTATAGAACCATTACCAAAAAGACCCCATCGCCATGCAAACAGTGAGATAGGAGATGGATAACACACACCAAGAGGAAGCAGGATGAGAACACACGCTTAAGATCAGCAGGATAGAAACAATGGTCATTGCAAAACAAGATGCATACATATAACCCCAAGAGAACAGTGAAAATGTTACTGAGTTCATGAGTGCGGAGACTATAAGGAAAAAGGTGATGGTGTGTAGCGAAAAGACTAGGGCATACCAGATCCAGGTCAGCTGGCCCTTTAAGAATGTTAGGTTACACAGCAATTCCAGGTCACTGGCAGTAGGAGTAAAAAAAGGCTGCGCTCTATTAACATGGTGCCAGGTGACAATTTCTGCGGTTAATTGTGGCTCCCGCTATTCACTGTAGTTTATTTACTGGCATTTCATTCACTCACCTACTTGTCGGCTGGTTGTTTTGTACTCAATGTTCCAATCCACAAATGTACACTAGTCGCGCTTGGATTCCAGGAGGTCTTCAGATATTCCATGGGGTTCATCACAATTTGCCTTTAAGCACACACACACTGGTAAGTAAATATTTACCTTTTATTGTATTCTTACCAGCCTTCATATATTTGTGCATGATAACGAATACCCTGCCTCTATGTACCAGCTGCTGATGAAGTGTGATCTCCCCCTCGTTGCTTGTTTTGTTTCCTTCTTTCCTTTGTGGTCTGACCTAGGGAGCCTGATAAAGTCCTGGGGGCAGATTCTGTAGGAAGGGTGGCTGCTGATGAGCTCCCGTCTTACCACTGGTCGTGCCATCCATTCGCGCCTTACCCATGCTGGAACAAAACTTGTTTACAACATAAAAAGGTATAGACCTGCATTTACTGTGAAACAAAGCATTACTCCATTTCTGTAGGAAGTGAGGTTACAAACAACCTCAGAAACTGATCTTACCACTTTCAATGGTCCTCTTTGCCTCCTTGATTCACAATATCAGCAATATCCAAGAATTCTATATCGTTCCATAGAGGAAAATTAATTGGTTTAATTAGAAAAGGGCTCGTTTCACCAGGCAGCTGAGAAGTCGATCTATCCTGTTCATGTGGCCAAAATTACTTTAGCAGGCAAGACACTGCCTTCCCATTTCATTGTTTCTTCCAAAATATATTCTTGCTACAATCCAAGTTCATTAATTATATTGACCTCCACACGTCGTTATCACGAATGTGCACTCAGTTCAAGGTATATGACCTGCAATCTGCAGTGAGTAGTTTCCCCGTGCACATGTTACTGAAACAGCAGGATGGGGTGATGGGAAGATCACCATGTACATAGGCGCCCGGGTCTCAGATGAGCAGCTATGCTTAAAGCAAACTAAAGTGACCTTCATCAATGACATGCTTCGTCCTAAAGCAGGGTGAAGATCCCTCACACAAATCCCATGATGCATCATGACAATCCCAACACTCCTCACGTAGTGGACGGCATAACAAATCCTGCAGTATCAGTTAGAGCAAGAAGCACAGAATAGATCCATTAATCCACAATCAAACCTTCCCCCATTTATACTCATACACAGTTAACTTCCCATGCAAATACCACGCATCACCACCCTCACATCATTCATGGAGACACACAAGCATTCTGATCATCTGCCTCCAGGTTCTGGAGCACTGAAAAGTGAGAGCAAGTGAGCTGCAGAGATCCGTGCGTCTGACTGTCATCTAGTTATGATTGAATGATCATTCCTATATGTCACATGCAGCTCTGGTTTGATTTCTCAATTAGCCCTTTCATCCTTCCAACAAACAACAAAGTAGTCTCCAGGCTTGGAAGAAGTATGGGGCATATTACCAACAACTAGCGATAATTTTTGTCTCTAACTTGTTTAGAGACAAAAATTATCGCCGCACATCGGCGATTTTTATCGCAGATAAACCTTGCTATTAGCAAGGTTTATCGCAAATGCGATAAAAAACGGCCGCAATGCATGAATATCGCTGAAAAGTCAGCGATATTCATGCATTATCGAGCAAATGCTCTTAGCCATGTTATCCACCTCCCATTGGATAACATGGCTAAGAACTGCTCAGGGCAGGTGTTAGCTTTTGGAGATATTCGCGCTTAGCGCGAATATCTCCAAAAGTTGGTAATAGGAGATAGCGATGTTAGGGACTGTTTCCAGTCGCTAACATCTTGGCACGCCCACTTTGCATGTCATTAGTGATAAATATCACTGACATGCAAAGCGGGGCCCAAGATGGTCGCTATCTCCTATTAGCTGTCACTAACTGGTGTTAGCGACAGCTTGGTAATAGGGAGATAATTTAATCTCCGCTTTCTTGGCTTTTAAAGCCAAAAAAGCGGAGATAAACCCCCTTGATAATATGCCCCTATGTTCTGTCACTGATGAGGATTTACACTTCAGCTAAATAAAGCTGAGTATATTTTATCTGCTAGGATCTCAGTCCTACCTTGAGGTACTTAAAAGGGTCCCTTGTTTCCTGCTCTGCTGTAGAAAAATCAGGATATGAGTGATCGTCACATTTTAATTTGGGATGAGCCTCGCTTCTCCTGCAGTTGTTGGAGTTGCATCTCAAATCTGCTATTTAAAAAAGTGGCAATGATGGGCTGGTAGTGGGAAGGGAGAATGGCTGTTGATGTGGTCCTTACGGTCATTGGGTATGTGCCATGAGAAAGGACTAAGAGCACCATGGAGAGTCTCAGGAATAAACGTCTCCATGTGTTCTCGCTCTCTATTTCCGGGGACACGCATCCAGCTGTTGCTCCACTGGGAGCAATCCTTGTATTCCTCAATCCTAGTCAGAGCTAAATTCTGACCTGAGTGAAAAATGTGTGCAGTGTTCTCCTTTCCCTTCATGTTGTCTTTAAGTTCTCCAACTCTCTGTTCATCATCTATAGTAATATGCGTCGGGCCCATCTTGACGTTGATGACATTCACCTTATTTCCAAGCCATCTTGATCTCTCTGATATGTTTTAGCATATAGACGTCTGAGATCAGCTCTGCTGAAGGATCCTTGGATGTCTGGCCTTCCACGCCTCCATAATAACATAGTAAGGACCAAGAATGGTCAATGTATAGAGCTTCCCAGCTGACCTACACAACACACATGTAACCCAAACCTATGCTTGATGCACCTGGTGAGGAGTGTTGATTAATGACGTTGTCAAACTCACACATTTTATATTAAATTAAAAGGACCGTTTCCTACTCTATTACTGACATGCGTCATCATCAGGTCATATCCCATTATATTAAATACTTGGATGGGCTCGAGCTCAGTGGAGGGTGCATTTAGATATTTATTTTTTAAGAGTATGCATAGAATAATGAGCATTTGCAATGCAATAGGTCTTGCATTTGCGAGATTTTGAGCTATTGTAAATGACAATGCCTTTTATTTATGTATTTAAAAGACCTGCAATAATAAAAGGCATTGTCATTTACAATACCAATAGGTCAATGTTTTGCAAATGCATTGCAAATGGTTGTTGATATAGGGAAGATTATGACTGGAGTTGAGCTGGAGTAGACAGGACTGGAGGTGAGAAGAGCAAGAGCCAACATGTAGCATAACACGAATTAGCAGAACAGGAGCTACAGCAGCGCACAACAGGAGCTCGAGCAGCACAGAGCAGGAGTGAAGAATACAATAGCAGAAGCAAGTCAAAGGATTGGCGATGCCCAGGTACACTGTTCAGAGGCTCTTGATATACTATTAGGACAGGGACTGATGGAGCATGGATTCGCACATTTAGCGACTTGCTTGTATTCATGAACCCCGAGTAACCTTAACTTTGTAATCAATCTGTTTGTCTTACTAATATTGCACATTTTACACTACACGGGGTGTCCCAGAGACGCTTGCCTATGTGTTTTCTAAAACGTAATACGCTTGCCTCTAAAATGCTGCTTTGCGGGAATTTAGTCTGCGCATGCGTCGGTCATACCCATGTGATGTGACGCACTCGCAGTTCTGGTGGGAATTTGTTGCTCATGCGCAATGCACTTAAAGATGGCTGCTTTATGTTCTCACATGCTCCAAGCTTGCATCGCCGCTTTTGCAAAGCTGCTTGTTCTGCACTTACCCTAATGCAATAGTCATTATAAGTAAGGGATATAGTATAGCCGTTTCATGGTATACAGTGTAATCTTTTATTTTGTGTTTCTAAATTGTTTTCGCTTGCTTTTCATGTATCGTATTCTTTGGGCCTGGGAGGCGCTTGTTACTCCATTTTGGAAGCCCGTATGGTACCAGTCATATGATGGTGGAAAAGAAAGCCATGCAGCAGGGGAACCCAGCCAGCTGGCAGCCTCGCCCAAGATGCTCCTGGGAATCGACCTGTAACCCAGCAGGACAAAGCTGAACTGTACCTAAAACTGTTACATTGTAGAAACTGCTGTGTAACCTATTGTATTCTGTAAATCGTATGCCATTGGAAACTAGAATGTAAGGGGTGGGTACAAAAACTGAATATTAAGCCTGAGAAAATCTAAAATCTAGGTGGTGTGATGACTTAACCTCCTCCTTTTGACCAATCAGAACTTGGGGATTCTTTAACTTGCAACATTGGGGGGTGGTACACTGACCCGAAGACAGTATAACTAGCCTAGGTTTAGCTAGAGAAATTGTCCGACTTGTCTGAATAGCTGACCTGTCACTGACCCAACGTACTCTATAGGTGACTAATACAGAGAGCTGCGGAGCACTCTGTCCGATTTTCCACAGACCCACTCGGGGTTTTGGGAACCTTAATTCTAGTTATAGACAGTTTGATCTATGTTAATCTTTGGCTCATGGCATATGATGATGATGATGATTAGATAAAGGTTTTCAAAACTTCCTGAGTTTGTGGTTATTATAAAAGTACAAACATAGTTGAAATTATATATTGCATGAGCGCCAAGAAACCGTTTGGTGAACATGCGCAGTATAAATGCTTTTAACGTAACATGGTGTTGTCTATCTATTCCACAGCTAGCTCCTTGATCCATTGTGATCTTAGGTACCTGTGACAAAGATTGGTAAGTCAGGTACATTGAAGGAATAGAAAAGAAGTGAAACTGAATTGCCGGTAGTAGAGTGTAGGTTACCTGATTAATGTGTAAATGAAAATATTTTTATGGGCCCAAGTGTGCATATTTGGTAAGAAAATTAGTCGGGTGACCTGCGCGCTCTATCAGTAATTTTCTGGTTGCAGAGGACGGTTAAGGACTAGTTAAGATAGGTAGATAGGTTACTTGTTGATAACTGTGCAAAATAAAATTGCTGCAAATATTTTATTGCTGCTAAAAGTATCGATCAATCGAATGTAAAAATTGCTTTGAAATGTTATGAAATGTTTTTGAAATAATTTTGATGAAATGCTGCTATATTGATACATGTATTAACACAACTCGTTAGTGATTGTTATATGTTTGTCTGGAATCCCCGGGGGCAGAATAGCGGGTGGTGAGGAGAATCCACCTCGCAGTGAGGTCAGTGGCACGAGGAAAATTAGTGCATGGTTAGGCAGAATTGGAAGCGCTAATTATGGTTTTCTGTATGAATAGTTGAATAATTGATAGCAACGAGTTCGCTAACGAAACTTCAATTGTGATATAACCTAGTAAGGGTCACACGGAAGGAGTAGTAGGTTCGTCGGAGCTTGAGTGATAGCAAAGGAGTTCGCTAGTGAAACTTTAGACTTAGTATATATCCCGAAAAGAGTGGATGAATCAAAGAAGTAGCAGGTTCTCTAATGCTTGTGTGAAGGGTAGGCAGAAGGGTCTATCCGCAGTATATGAAAAGTAGACAGAAGAGGTTTACTTGCAGTGAAACCAATCTTTCCTTTCTAGACACTCGAGTACAGTGGCGAATGTTATATGTTGTAAATTAAATAAAGCACTTGCACCTTAAGAAAGAAAGAGTGTGTCCGTTACCTTGTGAAGGAGGGAGTCAGTCGTGGAGCTGCGCTGACGTCACTCTGTGCCGCGCTGGTATTGGTCGAAACAGCGGGTGTGTAACGGAGCTGGTATTGTAAAGGAGGGGTGAGCGCAGGAGCGTGAGAACGCGTCTCACGGAAAAGCCGCACTCCCATTGGTCGAAAACTATTTGCAATCATAGTGTTGATTGGTTGTTGAAAATTGAAAGACGCGCTAGCATTGGAAGAATATTGTAAACAAGAGTACGTAATTCACGCACGAACTAGGTTTACGAAGTATATGTGGTATCCAGAATTTTTACCTGATCCGAAATACTTAGGTTTTGCTAAAGAACAGATGTTAAAAGGCAGACCTTATAATATGTACGGAAGCAAGAGAAAGATGACTTTTGTAGACAAAGTAAAGAATTATTTCAAGAAGGATAAACCCATCAAAACTAGAGAGGGTATAATCATTCCACCACCTAATACTCCTGCATCATTTATGCTATTTGACAAAGGGTATCATACCTGTGTATGGTTGGAAAATTGGGTGGAATATACCCAAGATGACGGAATTTTAGCATTTCCTTTAGGCGGTACCTTTAATGGCAGAATTTTGTTTAATTTGAGGCCTCAAATGAATGATTTACATCCCAGACCCAGATTGACGCAATATGAGGCTTTAGAAGAATGGGAAATTGAGGCCTTTGAACGAGATAGACCTAGAATTGACAAAGGAATAAGCAAATGGTATCCGAAAATGCATGGAGAAGCAAAGGAGAAAAAAATGAAGCAGTGGAGACAGAACATGATGATAGAAGGACTGTTCCCAGTATTAACTGTAGACAAACCTGTGGGAGGAAAAAGGACTGAGAAAACTAGACACTTAATAACTACTGGTGATTCTGAAGATGAATACCTGGAGGATTTGTTAATGAAAAATCCACCACCATATAATGAGGAATCCAGGTCCCTGAGTAGGAAAAATCCATTCTTCAGGCCTCCCTGTAATGAGGGGTCGAGTACGTCCGAACGGACTGTTCCATATTATAGGACATCCTGTGGTGAGGCACCAAGTATGACAAATCCGACTGCACCAAATCTTTACCCTCCATTGATTCCGCAAGTAGTACATGAAACCACCATGGAAAAGGTCTTACAGGACCGAGAAAGAGAGGCTATAATTAAACAGAGAACTGAACTTATCCAGAAGATTTCCCAGTTAAATACAAGTCCTGAGGCTTTGACAATTCCAGTAACTATTGGCCAAGTTGTTCCTCTTTATTGGGATAAACAGGCTAACCCAAAGACTCCAGTTATTACTCCAGCTGTAGTGCAGGCAAGAAGAGAGCCCTTAATAGTTGATGATCAGGCCAGTGAATGAGAGTCTGTAATTTCCCTAATGGATTTGCCCATAAGGGAACCAGAAGGTAATTCTCAGAGAAAGAACCTTCATATGGGTGCAAGAGAAGTCCAGATTGAGTCCTCGTCCGGTACTAAAAGTGCCACAGTAGTGACTCCGGAAGAAATAGATCGATGGACCCGGGAATTAGAGAAAATAAATCCTCAGCCAAAACCATTAGATATTTACAAATTGAGGATAGAATTGGAAGAACTGATGGCTGGGAACGTGGGCCTAGACAGGCTGAACACCCTTAGTGAGGAAGAATTACTATTCATTTGCAAAAGTATTACTCGAAACACCAGAGTGTTCCATGAGAAATTAATGGACACAGCAGCAAGTATGGGAATAGACGTTAGCAGATCCAAAGTATTGCAAAAGCCCTACAGAGCAGAATTTTCTGACAAAGATTTAGAAAACATGAACGTGTCAGGGAAAAAGGTGCAGATAAGAGAATTGCTGAACCTGTTACAGAAATGGGGAGACATAGACAGATGGAAAGCCAGGTGGGCAAAGAAAAAGGAAGACAATAGATCCAGACAAGTGACTTCTGAATATGTCCTAAAAGAAGATGACAAGGCAGGCAGAAACATTGTATCCTATGAGAGAAGTGCCAGGTGGAGGATATGTACATGTCCCATGGTCCAGACAGGATATTGTGTCATTTACAAATGATTTCCCAAAATTACGAGAAAAACCTGTAGAATGGTACAGACAGGTCGAGAGATTTGTTGAAGTTCAAAAATGCCTCCTGAAAGATTTAGATGGGTTCTTTGACATTGTAGTTCCCGTAGATTAGTGGACAGAATGTAAAATTGCTGTTGATTGGCCAAGTGAAGAATATGCCAGAGAGAGACACAAAGACAGGAGCTCCTTCAGGGGAGGTGATGAGGAAGTATGACCAGGTAATATTGTACTTGAAAGGAAAGGTGCCTGCAAAAGAAACTGATTGGACTCGAATAGATAGAACTACCCAGAATCGAGATGAAACTGTGCATTCATACTATGAACGACTGTTACAAGTGTTCAAAACGTATAGCGGGCTAGATAACATTGAGATGAAGGACATGACTCATTTCATTTATCGATTCGTGTTAGGGTTAAGACCTGAAAATTCTCAGTGGATTAAAGACAATAAAATATGTTGGCAAGCTAAACCAATTGATGAAGTCCTGAAATATGCCAAATACTGCGAAGATGAGCTAGAAAATAAGAAAAAGGAATTAAAAGAAAAAGTTATGTGGCCATAAGTAAAATTAGCAGAGCACCAAGAACAACAGTTAAGTAAAATGAATAATACCCAGAATCAAGGCCCTGGCGGTGGAGGAAAGCCCAGAGTAAAAATGAGCCGAGAAGAGGCACGGAAGAAGTTCCCATGTCACGGTTGCGGAAAGATGGGGCACTGGAGGGACGAGTGTAAGGCTGTGCAGAACGATAATATGCAAATTAATGATTTGAATCCGCAGGCGCAGAATGAGGGACCACGGAAGACACAGCAACAGGTAAAACAAAATCATTTGTCTTGTGCACCTAGGCCAAACTATAGTAGCAAAGCACAACAGAATGAGGAAGCAGAGGTTTGGGAATGAAGGGACAATAAAATGCAGCAACTTCACAATTTTTGTTGAATGACACATTCCTCTGTGATGAACCTTACTTCGGTGCCTGAGGGGGGAGGACGAGGAGTGCGTGCTTGGCGCCTCCTTGCCAGTGGACCAGTCAGGGCCATACATTGAAGGAAAGGTTAAAGGAAATGACGTCACCTTTCTGTTGGACACTGGTGCTACCCGTTCTACTGTGAGAACAGCAGACGTTCCAAACCTACCCCTCTCGGGAGAAGCGATCCAAGTAGTGGACGTTTCTAATCAATTGATTAGTACCCCAGTTACAAAACCCATGGAGATTAAAATAGGGAACTTCAAAGAAATGCATAGATTTGTTGTCTGTGACTCAAGTCCTGTGAATTTACTAGGACGAGATTTGTTGTGCAAAATGACCTGCACCATCTTTTGCACACCAAAAGGTGTTGCAATTCAGACCCAGATGAAGACAGAATTTACAAATTAATGTTAATAAGACCTGACTCAGAAATTGAAAGACTGACAATACAAGACTTACCTGAAAAACTCCAACAGACAGTGAAACCAGAGGTATGGAATTTTACTGGAAAAGATGTAGGACTAATGGCAAATGTTGACCCAATTAAAATCTCCATAAAAGAAGATGCAGTTTACCCAAATATTAAACAGTATAAAATGAGTGCAGAAGTGAAAGCAGGGGTTGCCATTGAAATAAAAAGATTGTTAGAAGCAAATATCATACAGGAGGTAATGAGCAGTCCTTGTAATTCACCCATAATTGGAATCAAGAAACCAAGTGTTAAGTACAGGGTAGTGCAGGACCTGCGCAAGGTAAATAAAATTGTCGTTCCTTGCTGTCCTATTGTGCCAAACCCTGCAGTGATCTTGTACCAAATACCCTGGAATGCTGGATGGTTCACTGTCATTGATCTGTGCCATGTATTCTTTTCAATTCCATTGCATCCAGACAGCAAATTTCTTTTCTCATTTGAATTTGACAGTCATGTTTACGTCTGGAATCGTGTCCCTCAGGGGTACACGGAAAGTCCTTTGATTTTCAATCAAATTCTGAAAAAATGCCTTGAATCCTTGGTATTGCCTAGAGAATCAGTTCTGTTGCAATGCATAGACGACTTCTTGGTGGCGTCTAAAAGTCGGAATGACTGTGTCGTTGACACCATTGCCTTACTGAACCATTTAGGTGAAGGGGGACATAAAGTATCGGCAGACAAGTTACAGTTCTGCACCTCCTCAGTGAAATATCTGGGACACCAGATAGAGAGAGGTATCAGGAAGGTTACCACAGAAAGGATTAGAATAATTCGAAATATGGAAATACCAAATACTCAGAGGGAAATTAGAATGTTTCTTGGAGTTGTAGGATACTGTAGACAGTGGATTGTGGGATATGCATCCCTAGCCAGACCATTAATAAAAATGACAAGGAAAGGAGAAAAAGACCCAGTGGAGTGGGATGATGAAAGCATGACAGCTTTTACAAAGCTGCGAGAATGTCTGTGTACAGCTCCCGCATTAGGAATGCCTGTTTACTCGAAAGAGTTTGCGCTGTTTTGTGACATACGAGACAATTGTGCACTTTCAGTCTTAACTCAAATGCATGGTTTGACTAGACGTCCAGTGGCATATTTTTCCACTACTTTGGATCCAGTGGCTGCTGGATTACCTGGATGCCTGAAAGCAGTAGCTGCAACTTGCATGAGTCTTGAACAGAGTGAATCCATCATTATGGGACATTCTGTAACTGTGTATGTTCCACATGCAGTTGTAATCTTATTGACCAGAACTAAAACCCAGTATCTCACACCTAGTCGGCTGACTAAGTATGAAAGAATTCTAGTAGGTGCAGCAAATGTAACCATTTCTCGATGTAATATTTTGAATCCAGCCACCCTATTACCAAATTCACTCTTGGCAGATGTAAAGGGAGAGGTCGAGCATGATTGCCTTGACCTGACTGAGTTTAGTACAAAACCACGCCCAGACATCAAGGAAATGCCCCTGACTGTAGAAGATTTCGAGCTGTTTGTAGATGGCTCATGTCTGAGACATGCGGATGGAGGCCTAAGCGCTGCCTATGCCGTGTGTACATTAGAAGGTCCAGTAGAAGCATCCTATTTGTATGGAATTAAGTCTGCACAAGTAGCCGAATTGGTTGCATTGGCAAGAGCCTGTAAATTTGGGAAAAGCAAGAGAATAACCATATACACTGATAGCCAGAATGGTTATGGGGTTGTGCATGACTTTGGCCAATTGTGGCTGCAAAGAGAGTTTCTGACTTCTTCAGGTACTCCTATCAGAAATGGAAATTTTGTGCAGGGACTACTGGAAGCAATCCAGTTACCAAAAGAATTGGCAGTGGTCAAGTGTGCTGCTCACAAATCTGGCAATGACAATGTGACAGCAGGTAATCGATATGCTGACCAACTGGCCCAACATTGTGCAAGACATAGAATATCGATAAATACCAAATTGGGGGGGAGGTGGAAACAGCTGCCAACTTATGATGTTTGAAGATGTACAAACATGGGAGAACTGAGAGAATTGCAGAATGCAGCAGGACCAAAAGAAAAGAGAAGGTGGAGAAAATTTGGTTGTCAGCGAAGGAATGAGAATGGTGTCATTGTTTACACTGATGATATGCCTGTGTTGCCAGACCGCTTGCTTGCTCCTATGGCTAGATTGATACATGGAGATGCACATTTAGGGAGAGATGCAATGGTCCGTGTCTTTAGACAGACATGGTTCAATTCGAAATTCAGAAACATAGCAGAGGCACTCTGCCAGAGGTACTTGATATGCCAACAATTCAATCCTGGAAAGAAAACAGTAATTTTACCAGGTAAAATTGGAAAAGCAGAAGGTCCTTTTATAAGATTACAAATTGACTTTATTCAGTTACCCCCATGTCGAGGAATGAAGTACGTCCTTGTCATTGTTTACCTATTTTCAAAATGGGTAGAAGCTTATCCTGCATGAAAGAACGATAGCATCACTGTAGCTAAATTGTTACTGAGGGAATTAATACCTAGGTTCGGTTTTCCAGTCACAATTGAATCAGATAGAGGTGGGCATTTCCAGAATGAAATATTAGGCCAAATCTGTGAAGCATTCAAAATTACACAAAAACTACACTGTGCATATCGCCCAGAGGCTTCTGGAGTGGTAGAACAACTGAATGGCACTATCAAGTCAAGATTGGGAAAAATGTGTGAATCTACTGGAATGCAATGGATAGACACTTTGCCCTTTGTCTTGATGGGACTCAGAAGTATTTCGGATCGGAAGGCAGGCCTGAGCCCCCACGAGATTCTGATGAGAAGAGTAATGCGACAAGCATGGGTGCCAGGACACAAACTGATAAACATTTCTGATGATTTGGTGCTAGAGTACTGCAAGCAACTGGGTGACCAAGTGCGTTCTATCTCTCACCAGATTGGGGAATACGCCGTCGCCAGGCCAGCAACTCCAGCCCATGATTTCAACCCTGCTGATTGGGTTGTAATTAAGAAACACACTCGGACGAGTTACCTTGCACCGAAGTGGGGAAAGAAAAGACAAGTGATTCTTGTTACCACAACAGCGGTGAAGTGTGCAGGTGTGCCACAGTGGATCCATGCCAGCCATACGAAAAAGGTGACAGAAGACGAAGAAACTGAGGCTGAAGGTTGTGCAGCTGAGGGGTCTCCATACGTTGGTCCTGAAGTAGCTGAAGAAGAACAAACCGAGCACCAGTCAAGATGATTGGGTCCCAGTAATCGACCTGACACTCGACCCAATAAGAACCCGAAGACAAACCTACTTAGATAGAGAGTGGGATAGTGAGGACGAGACAGGAATAGAAGGAGATAATCAGATCATCAAAATCCATGTCAAATCTGATGATGAGGAAGGTCAGATAGGGACAGAGCAGGTTATCGACACGCCTCCAAAAACTCCTGAGCCTGAAGAGGGACAGATAGAAAATAGGGCGGAAGTTCAAGCGGAAAAAGACCAAAAGTTCGAAGTGCTTGAACAGGATCAGATAGAGCTAGACGACTGCGTTCAGGAAATAGAAGTTGAAACAACCGAAAGTCAAAATCAGCATACACCTGAACAAGGCCAGCTTAGTGACCAGGCAGAAGAAACTGACATAAGACCTGGAACTAGTCAGACAGGAAGGGAAGAAGAAAGCATTGAAGTAGATGTGCCACAACTAAACGAAAATAAAAGAGCCTTTGAAGAGGGCCAAAGCACAGTATCAGTTAAAAGATTCAAGAAAAAGGATAGAGAACCAAGATTTGTCAAAAGACTAAGATTAAGACTGAAAACAGACAAAGAACTAGAGCAAGAAAACCAAGACTCCAGTAAAGGTGACCAGTCTGGAGAAAAGCCTAAGAGAAGAAGTGCCCGAATAAAAAGACTGAACAATAAGTATCAGAGTCCTGACTGGACTTACCTGGTGTTGGAGGGATTTGAAAATCTTGATATAAGTGATGAAAGTGATGAAGAACTGATTGCTTACCAGATTACCGTAGAAGAAGAACCAACCTGAACGTTGCCCTGTGTAAGCAACCTGTGCAAAGTTACAAAGTGGGGTTGAAAAACTTCTTTTATGCAGAAATGTTGGATTCCATTGTGAATGGAAGACCTAGACAAAATTGTTGTAAAACATGCTGCAAAGTATGTGTATGTAGTATAGCTTTGGTACTTATATTATGGATAGGACTAACAATTACTATTCCTTACATGATGAGTAAAGATACTAATGTGTACCCTACTAAAACAGTGACAAAAGACACAGAAGAGCTGCAAATGAAAGAGACACCACAAAGTGTAGAAATACAAGAGAAAACACTTAGCCTTAGACAAACTGGAAAGGATTTAGATGCATCAGATGAGGAAGGACAAAATTATCACAAAATCAAGAACAGAACTCATTTAAATGTATTTGCAAACTTATTAGTACATTACGTAGAAGCAATGGAAATAGAAGACTGTTACGTCTGCATGAAGCTAACTACTTCAGTAGCTGAAGGTGCAACCTATCATCATTTACCACTAACATATGGAATTTCCTGTAGTATTTTAGCTAGTTTATTCTATAAAAGAGGACCGTTACAGTACTATTACTCTAATTGAGACGTAATATTTTCTGAACTTCCTATACGTGGAAACCTGAATCCTGTACATACTAAAAGTGATGTAACATGTTATATGGGTGAATATTTTCTAACCATAGGTACCATAGATTTAGGTGAAGCACATAGAGATAACTTAACATGTTCATTATATGAACAAGAGAAAATGTTTCTAAATATGGCAGAGAAAAGAAGAGAAAGTTTCCAAAGAAAAGCGAATGATAAAAAACAGAAAATTCCAAAGTGGGCTGAAAACATGTGGAGTACCTCAAATGGTGGAGCTAATCCTGTGTTGTTGCTGGATTTCGAAAAGAAAGGGAAACTTTGTCTTCACAGAGAAAAGACAAGTTATTATAATAACATATTCATTGGTTCCAGTGAATGCGAACACAATTACAAGGTTATTGGAGGTTGGGGTTTCAAAAATGGGTCAGAACCTGTTTTTCCCGGAATTTATTATATATGTGGAAACAGGGCTTATTTCAAATTGCCGGATCACTGGTATGGAAGCTGTTATTTTGGAATTGTCTTCCGAAAAATATACCATGTGAATGAAGTCGCTGGAAGCAATGAAAACACTAATGGATTAGTGCGTAGTAAAAGAGAAAGTGTAGGAGAAATATTAGGTGATATATTCAGTGCATTGATACCTGCAGTGGGAGTGACTCTGAATACACACAGAATCTGCAAATTATCTACAGTAGTAGATCGGTTATCAACTGACACTGCTGCAGATTTCCTGATGGTCAATACCGAAATGGTTGCAATCAGATCTATGGTTTTACAGAATAGACTTGCTCTTGACACTTTATTAGCAAAAGAGGGCGGAGTCTGTAGAATGTTGAAAGTGCAACATTGTTGCACTTACATTCCTGACAAAAGTGTTGAAATTAAGAAGTATGTGAGAAACATAACTAATTTGGAAAAAGAGCTCAAACCACTGGAGGTTGACAGTGCCTGGAAGAGATTAACTGATGGTCTCTCCTCTGTAGGTAGTTGGTTTTCTAACCTAGGTAAAAGTCTTGTGAGTAAAATACTGATGCCAATAGCGGGAATAGGCTTATTTGTGCTCATCATAATAATTTGCTGCAAATGTCGAAAACACCAAAAGAAGTATGCTGTGAATAAGAGAGGAATGAAAGGGAATGTTGATGAACTTGAATTAGAAGAGCTGAATAATCAGATATATAAAAGGGTGAAAATTATCATCCAAATAAGGATGCTGGCAAAAGGCTGAACAAAAAGTTTGAAGAAATTGAATTGGGTGAAATGTGAAAAGTTGGCATCTGGTTCCATTAATAGTGATGATAGTAAATATCATCAAAGAGGGGATTGATGGAGCAAGGATTCGCACATTTAGCGACTTGCTTGTATTCATGAACCTCGAGTAACCTTAACTTTGTAATCAATCTGTTTATTTTACTAATTTTGCACATTTTACATTACACGGGGTGTCCCAGAGACGCTTGCCTATGTGTTTTCTAAAACGTAATATGCTTGCCTCTAAAATGGCCGCTGCTTTGCGGGAATTTAGTCTGCACATGCGTCGGTCATACCCATGTGATGTGACGCACTCGCAGTTCTGGTGGGAAATTGTTGCTCATGCGCAATGCACTTAGAGATGGCTGCTTTATGTTCTCACATGCTCCAAGCTTGCATCGCCGCTTTTGCAAAGCTGTTTGTTCTGCACTTACCCTAATGCAATAGTCATTATAAGTAAGGGATATAGTATAGCCGTTTCATGGTATGCAGTGTAATCTTTTATTCTGTGTTTCTAAATTGTTTTCACTTACTTTTCATGTATTGTATTCTTTGGGCCTGGGAGGCGCTTGTTACTCCATTTTGGAAGCCCGTATGGTACCAGTCACGTGATGGTGGAAAAGAAAGCCATGTAGCAGGGGAACCCAGCCAGCTGGCAGCCTCGCCCAAGATGCTCCTGGGAATCGACCTGTAACCCAGCAGGACGAAGCTGAACTGTACCTAAAACTGTTACATTGTAGAAACTGCTGTGTAACCTATTGTATTCTGTAAATCTTATGCCATGGGAAAGTAGAATGTAAGGGGTGGGTACAAAAACTGAATATTAAGCCTGAGAAAATCTAAAATCTAGGTGGTGTGATGACTTAACCTACTCCTTTTGACCAATCAGAACTTAGGGATTCTTTCACTTGCAACATTGGGGGGTGGTACACTGACCTGAAGACAGTATAACTAGCCTAGGTTTTGCTAGAGAAATTGTCCGACTTGTCCGAATAGCTGACCTGTCACTGACCCAACGTACTCTATAGGTGACTGATACAGAGAGCTGCGGAGCACTCTGTCCGATTTTCCACAGACCCACTCGGGGTTTTGGGAACCTTATGTGCTGGCGAAGCACTTTGCTGGGCGTTTCGAGAACCCAATCGGGGTTATTGGCAGATTCCTTGCAGAGAGGGAGTGGCGCAGGCGTTGCAACCGAAGCTGCAGGTGTTGGTCGTACCCTTTGGTGAACCCAGTCCTGATCCGAATCCTGGGGTTATCCTGTCCTGACTGTCCACGAGCTGTACCTGCTCGCCTACTGGCAACCTAAGTCGTTGAGGGTCCTTTCCCGTCTTTCCAAACTGACCCGTGGCCAGGGTTAGTCTTCATTCTATCCTAGGTAATTATAAGTTTATGTGGGTGTTCGTCTATCTAAACTTGCCTTCCTATCTCTCGAATAAAGCATAATTGCCTACGTTCCTTTTCTCCTCTGTCTTTCTACAAATGAGAATTTACATGCATTTATGTCTATTAGCATGTTCCACTCTTTACCTACCTTTAGTCAAATGCTAAATCGTTTGCATATATAGTTTGTTCCTTTCTTACCCTCCCTATAGAGAATAAGCACATCTGGATAAATCAAATTGCATAAGTTTCGTTTCCTTTGAACCGTTAGTAGATTTCGAAAGCTTACTTTGATTAGTATGTTCCCTTTCATTACCCGCCTTTAGTGAAGTTGTGAAAGTCTGTTAATCTAAATTAGCGTGTTCCTTATTTTTCTCCTTCCCTTTAGTTTCGATTTCTAAATGATTCTTACTCTCATTCATAGCTATACGATATTTCTAATTCTAGTTATAGACAGTTTGATCTGTGTTAATCTTTGGCTCATGGCATATGATGATGATGATGATTAGATAAAGGTTTTCAAAACTTCCTGAGTTTGTGGTTATTATAAAAGTACAAACATAGTTGAAATTATATATTGCATGGTGTTGTCTATCTATTCCACAGCTAGCTCCTTGATCCATTGTGATCTTAGGTACCTGTGACAAAGATTGGTAAGTCAGGTACATTGAAGGAATAGAAAAGAAGTGAAACTGAATTGCTGGTAGTAGAGTGTAGGTTACCTGATTAATGTGTAAATGAAAATATTTTTATGGGCCCAAGTGTGCATATTTGGTAAGAAAATTAGTCGGGTGACCTGCGCGCTCTATCAGCCACCTGACAGCAAGTGGCTGGTCTCTGAACAGGAACCACCTGTCAAGGAACATATATGAATGGTGTTGATGTTTGGTGGCCATCTTTGAGAGCAGTCTCACAAAAGGAATTGGACGGTAGCTTCCTGCTAGATGTCCCCTTTGCTAGACCAGAAACATAACAGTATACTATTATGTTTCTGGTCTAGCAAAGGGGGCAGCGGCCTGTCACCACTTTGGAGCTCTGAGTTTCCTGCAAATGGTGAGAATCGGAGAACATAGGAACTGAAAGAGGGTGTGGCTGCTAAATGTAAGCGAAACACGTTGTCCACCTAATGGAGAAACAAAATAAAGGAAATCGTACATGGCCCTGTGTAACAACCAAGTAAAGGGGCCAGTAGCCATGGGAGGATATAGGAACTGCCGGTAAATAGACAAAATCAACTGACCACTTGATTGATTCTTTCCTACCACGATATCACAAGGATGTGCTTCCAGAGGTAATAGAATCTGGCACTCAAATGGAGTAAATGTAACGGACTGAATGGAGGTCTAGGGATCAGGGATCGAGTTTGAAGCCTGGGAATAAAGCAGAAGGGATGCTAAAATACTGCATGTTGATATTTAATATTTTGTTTTCCTGGCTCTTTGTTCTTCTTCGCCATTCACCTTTATACCCCTTCCTAATTCTGGCAGTTAGGGCATGGTGTTTCAGCACAGTACAGGTGCCATATTAAGATGTGTTAATTCAAAGAGACGACATTATGACTGGGTTGTTGGAAATGGTAGTGCAGCATCTTAATGTGATTGTACTGTGGTGTCTTAACGTGATTGCTCTGTTGTACATAGGGCATCTCTCAGGAATGTAAATACAGCCATTATTATAGAGCTGAATGCTTAAAGCCTGTGCACAATGATATACAAAGTACAATTTTGACTTACTATAGCTCAAATTAGGGCAGGCTTACTTAAAGTACATTCTTTAAGGTGCAGTGGTACGAATAAGAACTGTTTTGAGGCAACATTCAATGCATTATCCTTGTAATACAAATTAGAATGTTTGCAACAGAAACGGTTCACACGTTTTGGGTCAAGGTTTGGTCTCAAATTAATAATATTTTTTCCACCAAGCATCCTTTCCATATTTCTCATATCTTTTTAGGTAGTCTCTCCCCCATTTGGGATCATTGCACCCTCAACATCAAAATAATAGACTTACTCATTGCAGTTGCCTTTCAACAGATTACTAAGACCTGGAAGGATCATACTACACTTTCGTATCAGGCATGGTGGTACGCTATATGTCACAATCATAGACTAGACACAACGTATGTTTATCCACTCGCTTTGGCCCCTAAACGCACGCAGTTGTGGTACCCAGTTACCTCATTTTTTGATACATCTGCTCTCCGCTCCTCGCCTTTAACCCCCTTTCAACAAGAAGTCGCTAAACCTCCATGAGTTCCCTCTGCTGCTTTATCTACTTTCTATTATTATAATTTATATCATCCTTTTTGTTCATTATTTTTCATCAACTGTTGTATGCTCCACTATTGCTGGTTACGTTTGCAGGTTACTTCTTTTTGAATGACTATTTCACTTATTATATTGTGTATTTTTTTTTTCTTTCTTTCTTTTTGCATATGTTTATCTTTATTCTGTGCAAGTTTAATGTATGATTATTAATAAAATGTATTTGAACTTAAGAATGTTTGCAACAGCATGTTTCTGTTTCTCGCCAAAATCATGTGGTTAACTCAGCTAAATTACATTCCAAAATTACCAGGAAACATATTGACAGCCACTATTTTGAAGTCAAACATGTATGAGTAAAGGAGTGTCTTGATGGCCAAAACGTGATGCACAACATATTTTCTTTTCCAACTTAGCATACTAAATCTAAGGGCAGAACACTGTAGAGGACACATATTCTACAATGTAACGACGTGTAAGAGAAACAGAGAAGGGATATGGCGGGGGATAAGACCAGCTGAGAAAAACCATAGGTAAAACTAAAGGGGCAGATTTACAAGCCCCTTGCGCCTCTTTTGCGCCGCCGTTGCGTCACTTTTGTGACGCAGCGGCGGCGCAAAAGATGCGCCATGGTGGGGGCTATTTCCAACATGACGCATCTGGGAGATGCGTCACGTTGTAAAGCCCTGCACCTTAAGGAGGCGTTCCGGTGCAGGGGGGGGCGTTCCGACGCAGGAACGCCTCCTAAAAGTTGCTGAGTGAAATCTACAAGATTTCACTCAGTCACTTTTAGGCCAATGCTACGTCAAAACCCTGCGCCTGCTTGAAGCAGGCGTAAGGCTTGACGCAGCATTAGTAGAATGGGCCCCCCAGAGCATTGCTGGAGCTGCGTCGCGCATGCGATGCAACACCAGCAATGCGACACGTTTAAGGCACAGATGCGTGACGCATCTGTGCCGTTTTCGCCCCATGGTGCGCCGCATTGTAAATACGGCGCATCATGGGTGGCGGAGGCATGGCGCACAATTACTGGCGCATCCCTGCTAATTTGCAGGGATGCGCCAGTAATTGTAAATATGCTCCAAAGTTTCCACAAACTAATACTAAAGTATATTATCCATCAGTGAAGAATTAGTCGATGGGATATGTAAAACATTTTATACTCATTTAAGCCTTTGATGCAACACATGCTGAGAGGTTAGAGGAAAAAAACAGTGCAAAGATATTTGAAAAATAAGCACGAAGTAGACGACCATGTCCGTCCCCTAGGGTAGAATCTACTAAGATGTTAAGTGACCTGTGGAGCAAGAACTGCTTGTGCAGCACTTTGTGCTTTAATTGTCTCTAGAGGAGTATTAGCCCTTCAAACACTAGTAAATCCTCATATGGGAAATGGAATAATTAAACCGTGATTCAGGCTGTTGGAATGCAGACAACTGAAACTACGCCACAATCTAAATACAGCATACCCATAGCCTAAACAACAACTACTCACATGCATTAAGCCATACATCTTTGAAGACGGTTATATGCACGTTTTACGCTTGAGAATGCGAGTTATTAAGAGCTAATATGGCGAAGTGTAATGTTTCAGACCGTAACGTAAATGAATACAGCTGAGAAACAAGGCAAATATTTTTGAAAGTATAACTAAAACAAGAACTATGCTTTCCAACTGAATGTATATACAATGGATGACTAAAGAATCTTCACACTTACACCAAGAGACTTGTTCATTTCAGGGAACCACATTATAATGTTTTGCTGCATTTTTAAACACCTAAAAGTAACTACCCCAAATTAACACCAAAAAAGACACTGGATTGTTGCTTCACAAACAGTGAATTTCGTCAATTCTACACATTTCCATTCGAAATTCATGAACATGAAATACAAGGCAAAGAAAGCAGATGGAGGCGATGTCAACATCACAGCTGTTAGAAAGCTAGAGGAGCACCTCTTATAATCTCAAGTAAACAGGCCTGACAGTTAGACAAAAAAAAAGATCACAGGTAGTAGTAGCTGGTCCATTATTCTGTGCGGCATGACCATGGAGCTACTGTTCTTTCTGCGCCACTCCGGAGCTCTCATTACATCCCCTTCCAGCCCCACTGCCAGCTGCTCTGCAGCTCTGCCTGAACCCATTTACATCCACCAGTCATTCCAGGGAGAAAGAGAAGCCCAACTGGCTGTGAAGAGAAACTAGAAACAACACCAATCTTTCCCAAACCCGAAAATGAGTCAAAATAAAAAAAATGCATTTGCAATGCAATAAGTCTCCAATTTACGCGAGACCTATTCCATTGCAAATAATTATGGTTGGCAGCGTGGCATCACAGACAACAGAAGGGAGGGTGGAGGAGAAGGCACAGACATCGGTAGGGAGGGAGGACTGGGGAGAAGACGCAGATATCGGTAGGGTGGGAGGGCGGGGGGGAGAGGAGAAGGCACGGACAACGGGAATGAGGGCGGGGATGGGCAACGAAGGCACGGACAACAGGAGGGTGGAAGGGGGAAAACGCACAACAACGGGAATCCAGCCTGTTTCAAAAGTGAAAGAGGGTGTGGCTGCTAAATGTAAGTGAAACACGTTGTGCACCTAATGGAGAAACTAAATAAAGGACATGGCCCCGTGTAACAACCAAGTAAAGGGGCCAGTAGCCATGGGAGTATACAAATGACGATATGGCTGTACTAAGTAGGGACTAACAAGCCTCATAATGAATCGGAAGACAGCATTTACAATGGACAAGCATACAAACCAATGAAAATTAAGGGCAGGGAAGTGGGCGGGGTTTTCTCCGTACTGAACTACCACAGCTCTTTGCAGAGAAGTGCTTGCGCGCTGGCTCATGCTCGAACTAAAAAATATTTAGTGGCTACCCCAGTATCCGTTTATTTTCGGGGAAATTGGTAAGGGTAAAAATAAGATATAATGGATGCCTGTGGTTGCAATTATCCAAGAATCGTGGATGTCAATATGTTTCAGCTGTTTAGTTCAAGGCCACTAGAGGTTCACAGCTATCATCAGGACTGATTAATGACCCCTGCTAATTTATGATATCTGTACTTTCGCTAACAGTATATGATGTGAATAGGAGAAAAGTAAATTCATAACATGCTGGTTTTCTTAGGCAAAATTGTATAAACATATAATCGCGCCTAGTGGGCAAAATCAACGAGAAGTCATATATTAATGCTATCACACCATACAGTCTGTTTCCATCTTTCTGCCCAATATGACCAACGGAAAGTGCATACAACATGACACATAGCATGCAAATTGATAAACTGGAGTACGCATCCCTACAAATGAAGTTGTTTAAAAAGTACCACACACTTGTGTTTATTATCCTTCACCCTGAGCCTAAACATACAAGACCTCAGAGGAGTACAGAGGCATGGCGCTATAGTCAATAACTGTAGTGCTTAATTTGAGCCAGTGGTGTCCGGTGCTCGGCACCAGACCCTATTTGTCAACACCGGCACTTGTGACAGTCCGCCACAAGGTGGCGCTGTCTGGCTTATTTAGAGATGACCACAGCGACAGGTAATAATTGAATATACATTAGAAATGGCTATTTCCTGCCGCCCAAGCCATTCTCATAGCTTTGGAGGCCTGAAATAGTCTGAATTCTCACCATTTGCAGATGTATGATAGTTAGTAGTTGTGATGTTATTATCATTGGCAGCATGGCAGGGTCAATGTGTGGTGCAAGATGTAGTGGACTCCTGACGACAGCCCTGGTGCATATCTTTTTACACTGAATAAATGGAAATACAAACATATGTGTATCCGCAAAAACGCAACAAAGAGATGATTTTCTTAATTGAGAACTGACATGGCCAAAAGGGTTCCTTAAACATCACTGAGTTCCCCAAGGATGTCATGCCGTAACCAGTTTATGTAGAGTCTCTATCTCCTGTATTGCTGCTCTCAATTGTGATTGGCTTCTTGATAAACGTAATGCATCTGATGCGGTACAGTGCGAGTTCCTGTCTAGGTCCCTCGAATCGTCTATTGACACTTGCGGTGGTGTCAACCATATCCCCCCATAATTACAGGTAATGAGTCCAGCAGATGCATGGAAGCTACTTTTGAGGGTCCAGCCGTTGCATCATTTTACTATTAGGATGTTGCTGTGTAAGAAACAAAATGTATTGAATAATGCAAGTTGAAAATTCCTGTTCTTTAAAAAAAATGTAAAATGTGTAAAAGTGCCTAAATTACAGCGACCTAATGATGAATTCTGATTAGGGCGACCAAGGTGGTACAATTTTCTAAATGTATAGACATAATTATACATATCAGCAACGATTGGAGCATAGGTATGCAAATGCTTCTGCGAGAGCTTCTGTTGTGAAGAGTTATCAAGTGGTGGGACGAAAGATTAGTGTGGTTATGGTGTAAGTACTCATAAATGTAAATTTTATTTGAACATAAAATAATAATAATAATTTATAAAGTTCACAGATACTCAGAGAGTGTCCTGGCACTAAGCAGACTACATGATGCATCACAGCAGAGACCCGCCTACTGAAAAGCTGAGAGAATAGGGATGTTTTCAGGTGTAGCTTGATGCAGTCCTCACCTTACATAGCCCATAGATACGAGGGGAGGGCATTCCAGGCCATGGCCACGAGGTAGGAAGAAGAAGTGCCTCTCCATCTTTTTCTTTTAATTCGAGGAGCAGTGGCCAAAAGGGCCCGAGAGGAGAGAATATTTTTCACTGGATGATATGAAGTGCATCTCTTGGCCAGATATGCAAGGCCTGTGTGGTAGAAAGCTCTATGGGCCAGAAGTAGGCTTTTGTTCTATCTTCTCTCCTTCATCAGCAACCAATGAAGCTCCTTAAGATGATGATGATGATGAATAGGAGCCCCTATGGGAACCTTCATTTGGAGCTGAGCAATGGCATTCGGAACCAGCTGAAGTCTTTCTAGCTGGTATGCAGGAAATCCCCAGTAAAGAGCATTGATGTAATCAAGCCTAGAGATAATGAGAGCATGAATGACTATTTTCTGGGTCCCCAGTGGCACTAAATACAGAAATGTCTTTATGGATTTTAAAAGTCCAAAGCATGAGTCCACCACACTTGCCACCTAGGAGTGAAAAGTAGCAAGGATATTAAACTTCCCCCAAGTTGCGCATTATAGAAGCCAGGGCAGGTGGGATGGGTATTGTTGCAGGAATTCTGCACAAACACAGGACTATGTGCAGGATTATAGGACCTTGGTGTATAGGGACTGAGTCATCTTACCACCTTAGTACCCACGAGACCAGGACCGACTAGCTATAGTGTCTCACTTGCTCTCCTACTCACTCAAAAAGAAACAAATGATTAGACACCCCAGAACACAACAGTCCCAGATCTCTGAGGTATCGTGGTAACAAGAGACACCCTTTTGCACTCACTCTTGTACTTGTCCACAAAAAGATCTGACAGTGACACAAACCAGTTTAAAATATTTATTTTTACTAATGTACCCTAACATGCAGTATACGTGCCACAACAAGCAGGAAAATGCATAGTACAAATACTGTCAGCATAGCAGCTAGTCCAAACATCATGAAAGGGGATGTCATAATGAAAAGACAATAGAGCCTAACCTCCCTCTGCTTGCTAAGAAGCAGTATTATTATATATTAGAAGATCTCTGGGCTTTGCCATAGGCCCTATTCCTTAGTCTATAGATGGTAGATCTACATCATAGGTGCTGTCTTGCTCTGCTCCCAAGAAAGGTCCCTCCCTAAGTGTTTGCTACCTCTTTGTGTATTCTAATAAAATCAAAGTACTTTTGTCCAAACAACAGCTGCATCAGTATGTTTTGTCTAAGAACTAAGGCCTGGCCAGAATAAAATAACAAGGGGCTTTGTTGTTCGACCTTGCTCACAATGTTCAGTCAAAATCCCAGGAACATGCAGAGTGTACACAGCGATGAGTTCTCATGTGAAAGCAGCCAAAAAAGTTATTACAAAATAAAGTTGTGTAGTAACGTGTGCAAAGCAGCAGGCAAGCTACAGTGTGCTCATGCTAACTTAGTGAAGACGACAATTCCCCTATGTGCCACGTGACACCCTTCCCTTTGACAGGTCATTAGTCCTGGGGTAAGACAAAATTCAAAGGTAAGCAGATCCAAAGTATCTCAGTGGTATCCAAATGAGAATGTTTATGGGTCAAAAAAAAAAGTCTGAAATAAAAAAAAATATATCCATTCACAGGGAAACTTCAGCGCCAAACATGTTGCGGACAAATCGGGATGCCATAAACTCAAATATGTTGTCTGAATCTTCCATAGTAAAAAGGTATGTCATCCGATTAAGGAAGTTGAACGAGAACATATGCTCCTCATATCCAGAGGCTTTTAGGAGCATACCAGGGAAACCTGCATGAACTTTGATGATACTTCCATCCAAGAGGCACTGTGCCTGAGCACAGGCACTCAAGTCTTACGTTGGTCCAAGTAGAGGATCGCACACCAGGCACCGACCCACAGATCAGTCTTTGTCATGGGCCACCAGTGGACCTATCAACAGTTCATAATCCAGAGCAGTGTGTGACGTATTGGAGAGGCAGACATCCAGGGCCCATTGAAAAGGGCACCAGAGACAGTGGAACACAGGTTACACGCATATAAAGTAGGCGTAACGGAAGGTCGGCCAATAGCCAATGTCAAGAGCTGGTAATGGCATTGGACCAAAAAGCTGGTGCATCCGATCACAGTACAGCTGCAACTGGACCGGATTTGGCAGCTCCACAGATCGAGCATCCACTGCCGAGCAGCCATAGTAGCAGAAGTACACCACAAATCAGAAGGAGCACCCAGGAAAACCCTCCGAAGGCACTGGAAAAAACAGAATGAATGAAAGCCGGGTTTACTTCCAAAAATAGTCTGAAAGGACGTGACAAGGCAGGTACCCACAAGTTTAAAAAAGTTGGCAAGGCCCTCAGTATCAGGTGCATTAAATATTTGGCGAATTGATTCTCCAAAATGGAGTGGGAGATTCGTATTCAGCAGTGAGTGAATCTCACTTGCGGTTATCGCCACTTGCAATTCAAAGGTCTCATGAGCTGATGTGAGAGCCACTTCTTTTGAAACAACAGCGCTTTGAGACTGCATATCCTAGTGAAATCTGTTTTCAAAGTTGGAATGGAAAGAAACAGTGTACTATATACAATCCCAATCAGGAGTGGAAAAAGGACATTGCTGCAACATGTAACTCATTGTGAAACCGTTACTATATACGGGATGCCTGCCCATAAGCCGCAGCAGTCGTGGTTATTTAGAATAAGATAACTGCCATTAGAAAGCAAGGTCAGCGCGGGAATAATAGCCAGTAAAGGGGTTGCTTTTAAAAAACAGGCTAAATTAGGGGCTTAAACGTTGCAGGCACAGTGAAGTTTGACTTGTTTGCAAACTAGGGAGTGTCCCACTTTAAAATCACAATACTCTCCTGTAAGGAAAACCTCCTTATCAGTTCTCTGTCACCTAAACGTGAAAGGCAGGGACCATAATTCATGTATATAGCTACTGCAGAGGGGCTCATATCTATGAACCGGATAGTGTTTCATACAGGCCGTAAACTGAAAGAGAGGAACGCCATGTATTAACCACACACCTGAATCAGTCTCTGCCACATAAAATGGTAACTGGTCTAGTTTTTCAATATGAAACATAGTATATGTTGCGTCTTTCATTGACATAAATTTCTGTTTATCTATCAATTTAAATGGTAAAAATTGTGTGGAAGCATTCAAATAATTCCATGGCACTTTTCCACTTTTGAGCGTTTGCAGGGCCCAACCAAATTGCATTACAGAATGTGACTGATTTTGAACATGGTACAAAACAGACACTTCATTTTGAACAATGTCAATGACTGATGATACAATATTATCTAAAGTATATATACGAGAAGACAGTGTATTAATGCTGTTATGAACTACTGCCAGAACTTTTTCTAAATTATCTTAGTCAATTTGGCGCAGACGCACTGCTGCTTCCATCTGCGATAGCTTCCAATATTCATTATATGCCGCATAAACAAAGCGTTTTGTTCGAGGGGACTTTGGACCTAAACGAAAATCAGCCAAATTGATGTCACCTGCTAAAAGGGAAAGATGTTGTTTCACAGATGATAATGTGGAATGTTCCAACCACTGCTAATATAGTTTACCTACAGAATATGTTGTAACTGTATCGGAATGTTGAAAACGTGGATCAGGTCAGCTTTGTGTAAAACCTTTTGTGGGATTCGAAAAGAGTAATAGGAATGCATTTGAGCTTGTTGGCCACCATAGCCGTCCTAAGGGGTCAATTTTGGAAGAGTTAAGTGAGCCATTATGAAGCATGACAGTTAAGTCCTCAATTGTGTAATTAGTATGTGTGCACCAGTATCATATGCAGCCAGTAATGGAAGATAAGGAATATTTAGATTTTTAGCCATTGCTCAACCAAAATAAGTAGTCTGTTGCACCGTCCTATTTAGAAATATAAGCTGTGCTGGTATCAGACATGTGCGATGCAACGATTCAGTGCCCTGCACTTGCCAATCTTTGGTACCCCAAATGGATTTTAAATAAACTATGTCTTTCCAGTAATCATAACCTTTCAAGGACAAATCAGTTATGAAGGACAAGGAGTAAATCAATTTAGTGTGGGTCAGCATAAATTTAGATCTTCAGTTTATAAAATAGGACACAGGGTCAGAAAGATATGAACCAGTAAAATACATACATTTGTTCCGTTGTGTCTTTGAGCACCCCTGCAAAGGGTTTGGTCAATGTCCCCATGGAGTATAATTAAAATATGGTCTCTGAGTACTGGTTTTGTGTAAAAAATGATGGCCATAATGTTGCTAACAGAACAAATGTGCATAATTTGCTGAATTCAAATACAAATCTTCAGAGTCAAAAGCAGTATAATATTTTAAATCTGAAAACAAAGAATAAACAGCGTTAACATCCCAGTCATCAGAGTGTATTCCAGGCAAATCCCACATCTCCTAGAGAAAGGCGGACCACATGTGGAATGTTCAAATCCTCGGTCGGGCCATGGATATCGAATTGCACTTCATCCCAAACTATACCATCAACAAATGGAAACACTATAATACTAAGTAGGGCTTGATCTCGTTTCATTTTATGAGATGAATTGTGAGGGGCCAGTACTCAGTTTACCAAGTTCACAGCAGAGCATCCAGGCAAGTAATGCCCATTAATCAACAGGAAAAATACAGTCACTAACCCAATCCACATAAAGAAGAACTCCATCGCCAGCACCATCCAGATGTATGTCCAGGACGGGACCAAGTAAGTCTTTTTGAACCAGAAGATGAAAATACGAATGCGTGTAAAAGGCTCTGCCACAGAGGATGAGAATGAAGACGTATCAGAAGAAAAGCTATTACGGTTCATATAGTAATCACTGGATCCCAGCTGAAACAACTGTGGATGTGCTACATTGGAAGGTGATTTAAATGTACTTGCAGGAATATCAAATATAACTTGAACCGGAGGAGAAGTATACTCATTATCCACAGTGGAAGATGTAGAAGGTGAAACTGTCAACAAATCAATTGAAGATTCCATCTCCCCTCCCTTTGTTGGAGACTGGTCGAGGAGACAGAAGCCATTGGGTTCAGTGACATACCCCGGCGTGGAATGCTTGTTGGCCTCCTATCCAGAATCGGCCATATGGGGTAGCTTGACATGTTTGATTGAAATGTAACGATTCTCCTTGAACCAGATAGCAGAGGTAAAATCCCTGTACGGGTGCCTTTTATGGTTTAAATCTCTTTATTAAAATTTAAGAAAAAAACAAGACAACAAGACCTCAATCTCTTCGTCAGGCATCGCGATACAAACTCCAGCTCAAAAAAGACAGTCTTGCACAATACTTGCTTGGAGTTGGTCAGCAATACAGGTAATGTAGAACACCCCAAAACAAATCAACAGGGCCCACCCCCCACCACCCTCTGTCCACAAATCAAAAAGGGAACCCCACCAGGGGAAAGGGAGAAGATGGAAGAATCAGCACAGTGTGGCCTTCCGGGTGCGCACAGATTTCTTTGGCTCTGGGATTGGGTTATCTGCCAGACGCAGAAGGCGTAGGTATTTGGGGCAACTCAGTTCACGGAACTCCCCAGTGAGTAGTGTCAGGAAAGGCCGCCACAGTTCTGGGAATTCCTCCCCTCTACCTGCCAGAACAAGCGACAGTTTCTCCATGCCGAGGACCATCCCAACCTATGCAGCCAACCTGTATGTGGGGGTCCTGAGGGATCCTCCAGCGTGCTAGGATGTTTTGCGTGGTTGCCCCTAGCGCTATAGCGATGAGGCGGCCTCTCCGTGATTTCAAGGGGTACATCAAGGCGTTGGGCAGCCCTAGAAGGATATAGAATGGAAACTGGGATAGTTGGGTGTCTAAGTGCGCGTCTATATCCTCTAAGATTACGCTCCAGTACTCGTGTAATCAGTCGCAACTCCACAGCAAATGTTCTAGTGGCCTAGTTTCCCACACCCTCTCCAACAGCGGTCACTGATGCGGGGGTCAAATTGATGAAGGCGCTCGGGTGTATTGTACCAGTATGTGGCCACCTTAGTCAGGGTTTCAGTGAGGCCTGCATGATATGCGGAATGTCTAGCTCTGTAGTAGATGTCGCGCCATTCTTTGGGTGTAAGTGCCCTCCCTATTTCCCGCTCCCACCGACATCTGCCAGCATTGTATGTGTGAAAGTTTGTGACAAGTAGGTGTTGGTATAAATCAGAAATTAACTTTTTGTCAGATGTGCGCGTGACTAGCCACTTCTCGTACGGAGTGAGATGACGCTGCGTTTCTGGCTTAACCTGTGGATGAAGTGCCCAATGATGAACCTGCATATAGGGTAACCTATCATCCTCTGGGATGCCATAGTCCTCTCTCATTTGTCGGAATGAAAGGATGCCGTCCAGGTTAAAAAGATGCCCTAAAGACCTGCAAGGGGAGTGCCGCCATGCCTTGAACGCCTTTGGGTCGAGACCCAGGGTGAAGTCAGGGTTGGCAAATAGTGGTGTCAGGGGGGAGGGGAAGGAAGTTAACTTGTGTTTGGTAGAGACCCGATCCCAAACCTCCATGACCGTGCCGGTGATGTGGGACGCGTATAAATTAGGCGGTCGGTAGTGCTTTGGCAGGAAAGGAATCCCCTGCAAGGGCGTGCCTGCCACTTCCTGGTCCTGGAAGAGCCCGTTTTTGCCAGACTCCAGCTGGTGCCATTCCACCAGGCATCGGAGCTGTGACGCATAGAAGTAGAGTAGTAGATCGGGTACCCCCACTCCACCTTGCTCGGGTGGGAGAACCGCAATGGCCTGTTTAAAACGTGGACGACGGCCCTGCCATATGAAACGCGCCAATTCAGACTGCGTCTGCTGGATCCAGCCTGTCGGAGGACGCAAGGGAAGGGTTTGAAATAGGTACAGTATCTGTGGCAGGAGTGTCATTTTGGTGGCCGCTATCTTGCCCAACCAGGAGAGGGAGTGGTGCTTCCATCTCCGGAGCTCTCCACAGAGTTGTGTAGGGAGTCTAGAATAGTTTGCTTCTTTGGTGGCCGGGATGGTGGGGCCCAGGAGCACCCACAAATACGGGACCGTGGTGTTGGACCACTGAATAGAGTGTTCTTCCTGAACCGCGGCCAATGTCTCGGCCGACAGGGAGATATTGAGGGAAACGGACTTATCAGTGTTGATTTTGAATCCGGAAGCCAGTGCGAAACTGCATTTCAATAAACAGCGCTCGAAGAGATTGGACAGGGTCAGTGAGGGAAAGTAAAATATCATCTGCGTAAAGGCTGATCTTGTGTGTGTCCCCTCCAAATTTGATTCCCGTGATGAGTGCATGTTGCCGAATCCTTTGTTCTAAAGGCTCCATATATAGAGCGAATAATATTGGAGAGAGGGGACACCCTTGTCTAGTCCCTCTGCCGATCGGGAAGCGAGAGGACGTATGCCCATTGACACGCACCACAGCATTAGGTAGCATGTAACAGTTCAGAATACGGGTACATAAAACGTCCCCCAGCCCAAAAAGGTGCAAGACCTGTTCAAGATAGGGCCAGTGGACCCTGTCGAAGGCCTTTTCAGCATCTATTGCTAGCAGCATGCAATCTCGTCGCGCGCGTGACCCTGCCTCACTTAGATGGAGGACCCGCCTAGTGTTGTCGCTGGTTTGGCGCTGGGGTATGAAGCCGGCCTGGTCCGGTTCCACCAGCTGTGGCATGTAGGGTGCTAGTCGTCCTGCTAGAATACTGTTATACAATTTGAAGTCGATGTTTAAAAGCGAAATCGGTCGATACGAGCTACAGCGGGTTGCATCCTTTCCCGGTTTCGGTATGACAGTGATTGCTGCTTCCAGGAGTTCTGCAGGTATTGCGCCAGGTTGGGCAAAGGAGTTAAAAAGATCTCGCAACAGGGGAGCCACCTGGTGACAGAACGTTTTGTAGAAAACCGCCGGGTACCCATCTGGACCAGGGGATTTCCCAAGTTTCAGACGCGAGATCGCTGACACCACTTCTTCCAGGCCGATGGCTCTGTCTAAGAATGCCGTTTGGGCCGCGTTCAAGGAGGGAAGGTGTGTATTCTTCAAATATCCCTGGATGGCTTGCGGGTCAAGGGAGTTGTTAGACTCGGGGGTCTCTGGTTGGCACAGGTATGCACTTGTGACAAACAGGGACCCTCTCCTCTAGTCTGGGTAAGAGAACTACTCCTTAGAAATAACCCTTGCTCACCCTCCAGGTAGTGTGGCGCGAGCAGACAAGGCTATTCTTCAGGGCGATAGTTGGTTAAGCATTTATGATCACATACAGTAAACCCACTGACCCACCACAGACGGACACCAGTCGTAAGGTTGTATCAAAAATACGTAGACTTTATGTAAAAGATATACTTCATATGCAGGATTATTACAAGACCATATAACGTTTAGTGATTGAGGCCACCAGATTTAAATAGGCAATAGTTCTTAAGTGTCCTTTGTCAGCAAGGTACACTGAGGGTCGATGCGCGCTTCGCGCTGGTGCAGCGACCCGTTGGTGAATGATGGACGACAGGGAAAACAAACGTTGCGGACCCTGGATCCGATGTGAACTCGGGATCGAGCTCAAATGTACCTTGTTGCGGGTGTCCGAGGCGTTTCAGGCGCGGCCTCAGGTGAGGGTGGACTCGGGACGAGGCCGGCGGTTCTCCGAGGATTTATCCGGCTCGAAGCCCCCCCTAGGTGCGAGGCGGGTGAGCGGGACGGTGGAGGGTTGCGGCAATCCGGGTCTGGAGCAACTCACAGGGCGAGGCGCCGTTCAGGCCTGCGGGACGTACTTCTTCTTAGTACGCCGGGTCGTACCTGTGGATCTGTGTGGGTCTTCGCGTTCTCAGGCAGACAGGTGCAGCACCGGGGATCCGGTACCAATGTACGGAAGGCCTTCTTGAGGTGCGGCATGGGCCTTAGTATGCAGGAGGGCAAAGCGAGACAGTCGGGTACGTATCAACGTACCGACCATCTAGGGCTATCAGATGCGCACTGTGCAGATTCTGGCAGGGGAAGATGAGAGGCGCACAATGCGCTCCGTCGCAGGCGAGGTGTCAGGAGAGCGGGCGGCCCGGTACTGATGCGGAGAGCGACTCAAGCTTGAGCGGGGCTCTCTGCGGCGGGGGGACCAGGCTCCGAGCTGTCACGACCTTAGGAGGGCAAAGGCACCCGAGTCACAACTCCGGCGAGGGAAGAGAACTTAAGGGCCCAACAGCAGTCGGGCACAGGCAGAATTGAACCCACTGGTCCTGGGGTTCAGTTCAGGGGGCAAGCTTGAGATCAAGCCCTTGGAGATCGTTTCAGGCACAAGTCTTCAAAGTCCTCTCTGGTCTTTTCCTCTCCGTTCTCAGCAAGGCACCACTGCAGGCCAGTCCCCAAGGTCAGGGACAGGTTTCCTTCCTTCAGCTTCTCTTGGTCCTTCTAGTCAGGCAGAGGTTCGTCGTGGTAAAAACAGGATCTGATCTGGTAGGAGCAGAACTCCTCTTTTTATATACTGTTTCTTTTGTCTTTCCCGACCAAGGGGGCCTTTGCATAGTCCATCTCAGCTCTTGAGTACTTTGTTTTGCGAAGTCTGGTTTTTTCTTTCTGTGAGCAAGGCAGGCTCCGCAGACGCTCCGCAGGAGGTGGAGCCAGCATTGTGATGACAAGTACAGTCCAGGAGTACTCTGTTGACGGTCTTCCCCTCTCTCTTTACAAGGTGTAGGGCAGAGTTGTCAGCCGCTCCCCAGGGGGCGGAGCCGGCATTGAGGTGGCAGAGCACAGACCTATTCAGAGTCAAGGGGCACTCCCCCACCCATCCTGGTGTAATCTTTCTATTCACCACCTGTCTTCCCCCAGCCCTGTCACTCACACAACCCAGACAGCAAATACACATAAGAGCAGAGGCGGGCCGAGATGGTTAGGCAAGCAAATACTAACTTTCTAAAAGTAGCATTTGCAAACACAGGATATTAAAATATTCTTTACTAAAAGAAGTATTTTATTATTTTGAGTTCAGGCATACTAAACTTGACTTCCTACCATGTTTCCTGAGTCTACTGTGATTATAGAGTGTAATAATCCAGCAGCCCATTCTGGCCTACGAGAACAGGTAGCCTTGCAATAGTGAAAAATGAGAATGGCTGTAATTCACTATTAGGACATGCCACGCACATCAGGGCTTGTCCTACCTTATGCTTACAATGCACCCTGCCCGTGGGCCTACCAAAGGGGTGACTGATATGAAGTAAAGGGAAGGGTTAGAGGCTGGTAAGTGTGGGCACGTACCCAGCCAGCATGACAGTACCAGACTGCACGCAGGTTCTGCAATGGCAGACCTTAGACACATTTTACAAGGCGGCTTCTGTGGGTGGCGCAACCCGCGCTGCAGGCCCACGAGCCGTATCAGTATTTACAAGTCCTGGCACTCCTGGTGCACTTTACCGGGGACTGACAGTAAATCCAATAAGCCAATCATGGAAATCAATTACACGTATACACTTTACATTGGGAAGAGCATATGCACTTTAGCACTGGTCAGCAGTGGTAAAGTGCCCAGAGTCATTATACCAACAAAAACAGGTCAGAGAGAATATTGGAGGAAGGCAAAAAGTTCAGGGGTGACCCTGCCAAGAGGGCCAAGTCCAACAGGAGTCACCTGCATAAAGGTTGTCATAAAACGCCCTGAAGGCCTCTGCTATTGCCTCCTAGTCTGAGACAAAATCGCCGTGGGCGATACGTATGGTCTGCACCCCTCGTCTCTGGCGCTGCTCACGCAGCTTGTACGCTAGCAGGCGTCCGCATCTATCCCCCCCAGCATAATAGGCATGTCAAAGATGGAGGGCCGCATATTCTGCCCTGTCTTGGTCCAAGGCTGCTAACATTTTCCTCTCTGCACAAAGTTGGCGCCAGGCCCATGCAGCCCCCGTGCGCTGGTGCATTTCCCCCAGTTCGGCTACTCTCTGTGCAATCTCCGCCCGTTTCTGCGCTCACTCTTTATTATTGGCTGTGGCGATAGATATAAATTCGCCCCGTATCACAGCCTTAAGGGCGGCCCACTGCATAGCCCACGAAGTCTCAGTGTTGTCATTGTGGGATAAGAAGTGGTTGATGGTGGATTTAATTCGGTCCCCTGTCGATGGCGTGTGTGGGAGGGATTCCCTAAGACGCCAATGTCACTGTGGTGTTGATGCGGCTGGGAGTGAGAAGGTGGCCACAACCGGGGAGTGGGCAGATAATGATTCTGGCAGAATGTCTAGTTCTTGCGCTCGCTGCACCAGTGGGGAGGAACAGAGAAAGTAATCAAGCCTGGCATAGGTCTTATGGTCCCCTGAGTAATAGGTGTAAGCTGTACTACGTGGGTGTAAGTGTCTCCAAAGGGCAATGAGGCCTTGATATCGGAGGTGCGCATGTCCGGTCTTAGAAAGAGCCCCCACCTGCCCTGATCTTTGGCAGGAACGATCCGATGTGTTATGGAAGACTAGATTAAGGTCGCCCCCCAGCAGTAAATGCCAATCAGTGTTGGCCGTGGTTGCTGCTAACGCTTTCTGTAGAAAGACCTCTCGACCCTCGTTGGGTGCGTATACAGAGCCCACTACCAACATCTGGCCTGCCATTAGGAACCGGTACACTAGCAATCGCCCTTTTATCTCTGCCTCTCGGTGGAGTACTCTGCCTGGGAATGATCTGGACACCAGTATCGCCACCCCTGCTGTTTTCTTAGAGGAGGACGAGAAGAGTTGCATGGGGAAGGCACGGGATTTAAGTCAGTGTTGGTCTTTAGGCAGTAGATGGGTCTCCTGGAGGAGACAGAGATCTGCTGTGGAGTGCTCTAAAAGGGACAGGACAGCCCGTCGTTTTATGTGATTGTTTAGCCCTCGCACATTAAGGGAAAGGATTTTGAGTCACAAGTGAGTCATCTTCTCACAATCATTGACTCAGGTGCCCTGTGTAGCTTGTGGAAAATAATACAGAAAAAAAGGTGGACAGAGGGGTGCCCCCTCAAAAACACCCCCCAACCCCCAATCTCCCCCCACCCAACTCCCCCCTCCCTGACCCCAACCAAGAACTTCCAACCCTCCCCTCCCCAACTCAGGATCTCCCAAATGCAAACCATAGTCCCAGGCTTGTCATTACGCAGTTCAGGCCTGTGGAGACGTTACGTGGAGGCGTGTGTGGCAGTGGCGACCTCATTGGCCCCCGCCCGTCCCCCCCTCAGACCTGGGTGGTCTCAGTGCGACGAAAAAGCCCCCTTATAATGCGGCATCAATTCAACGTCGTTGTGTCCTTGACCACTTCCTGGATAACCGCTGCTTGTCCCTGTGCCACTGTCTCTGGGTCCAGCTTCAGAGCGGCCTTGGGTGTACGCTAACTTCCCACTCGCTGCCATCCGCCCCTCAAGATCTGTGGTGACTTCTCCCGTGAGTGTCATGGCGAGGCCCCCTTCGTCTCCAGGTCCTCCTCGAGGTCAATGCCCAGCAGGGCACATGTGTCTCGGAGCAATCGGAGCTGGTGCAGGGCCCCCTTCCATTTAAAGATGAGCCTAAAGGGGTGGCCCCAAAAATAGGGGATCCCGTTGTCACGCAAGAACGTCGTAGCCACTCTAAAGGCCTTTCTCTTTTGCAGGGTGATGGCCGAGAGATCTTGGTACAGGGCCACAGGGTGACCTTGATATTGGAGTGGCTGCTTCTGGCGTGCTTCTCCTAAGATTCTTTCTTTCAAGGGAAAGTCAGGTAGGAAGGCCAAGATGTCAGGTGGAGGGGCAGGCGCAAGGCGTGCCAGGCCTACCCCATGCGCCCTGTCGATACGGATTTCAAAGTCAGCAGACTCCCCTAATATCTACCGGAACAGTCCCTGTAGGAAACACGCGACACTGTTCCCCTCCGCCCTGGATGGCACACCCCGGACCCGTATGTTGTTCCTCCGAGAGCGGTTCTCAAGGTTCTCCGCGTGCGGCTGGAGGTCGACTTGTTGCTCACATAGGCGTAGGACTTCTTGCTGCAGTTGTTCCACCTCCTCGCTCCTAGTCTGGTCTGCCTCTTCCACTGCTGCCACTCGCTCTCCCAAGCCGTCCACATCACAGCGCAGTTCACAATGTTCCCCAGCCATATCCTGCTTTAGTGTCTGGAAGTCCTCTCGCAGGGAATTAAATAGAGACTCTAAGAATGCTTTAGTGATAGGGGCCCCTCCATCCTCCTGCCCCGGGGTGTCTTTCATTGTCGCCTGGGGTGACGTGCTGTTCTCTCCCTTAGAGGTGCCCTTAATTAGCATGTCCGTTTTGGTACGGCCTCCCCTACGCCCCGAGGCGGCCATGATGCGCCAACAGCGCTAGCCCCGAAGGGCCTCGAAGGCTTGCCCACCCAGGTGCAGCCCGCCTTGGGGAACTCACGCTCTGTTGGTGCCCGGGCAACTCGAGGCGTGGCCGTATTCTTCCCGCCTGCCCCGGGTCGCACCGGCCAGGTGCCTCGATGACCGCTGCCATGTACGGCCCCCGGGGGAGACGCGCCACAGGTAATCTGCCTCTTGACCCGCTCACAGTCCAGCAGCACAGGCCAGTCCTCACCCCACAAAATCCATCAATGCCAGAACCGGCTCTCGCCTCAATATGTCCCGCTGGCTCAAGCACATCGCTGGCGATGTGCCCTATGTTCTGGACGAGCACCACCAGCCCCGTCTCCCTTATCCACACTCCCCTGGCATCGGCACCTTCTGTCTGGGTGACCGCTAGTGTTCACCGGATTTGCTCGCAGCTCGTGTCCATTAAGAGTCCCCGCAATCCCAGCTCCACTCCAGCGAAGTGCTATGGTCACCAGCTAGGCACCTCAGCTCCCTCCGTGCCTCTCCTCACCTTCTGGGCACCGACCGTTCCTTCCTGGGTCAGCCCAGGCCACCAGCCAGTCTGTCCCTTGGGTCATGGTCAGAGGAGGCCTTTTTGTAGCGCAGGGCTGTCGGCCCCTCTTCTCTCCGGCATCGGTGTGATTAGCAGGCCTGCTTGCGTAGGCTCCAAAGCCTGGACCTCGATTTTCGCGGTGTCCGTGCTCTTCTCACCATCGGCCACTGCCCAGCAGCGCTGCTCGCTCACCGTTTGCTGCCGCCAAGTAGCTCTCTGCTGGCACCTGTTTGTAGTGCCTCCTTCTACCTCCAGTGCGGGGTTGCTCCTGATGCCCCACAGCTCCGGCCTCTTCACCGGCACAGGAGTTCCAGCGGGGCCCAGCAATCCGGCTAGGCCCATGCCCCAAGCCTGGGGCTCAATTTTTGCGCCTCCCAGAACGGTCTCCGCAACTGATGCCAGACGGTACTCGAGGTATCGAGAGTGAGCAGCGCTACCCTCTCGTTTCTACTTGAATTTATGATTGACCTGCTGGCAATCCAGACCAGGGTGTGATTTACTTGCCTCCTGTGAATTCAAAATACCCCACCGTGTTGCCCCCCTCCCCTGTCTTGATAAAGACCCGCCGTGACCTCCAATTGGGGCACATTAGGGACGAAACGTCGGCGCATAACACTGGTCAAGATACCTCCAGGAACGGGCACAATAATCTTCTGTCTCCTTGGAGCTTTAACTAAGATCTCTGACCGCCAATTCAAAATTGTTCCTTCCCCCCGACCTTTTTTCATGTGTAGTATTGTATATAACTGTATATAAGTGTCACTCTATTTTTGCACTAGTCACTTCATTCACCTACAGTCACTTTTCACCTGTTCTTAGAATTTGTATAAAATGGAATGAAGTAATTCCGGTGTTTTACATACGTAACGTTGTTTCCTATATAAATACCTTGAACTATATTTGTCTTCAGAGAGGTTTCATTCAATTTAACTGCACTTGAGTTATTACACTGTGCTTTGAGCTAACCTGGCCTTTCTTAAAAGCAATATATTCGGTTACCCGACAGAACCAATTTTGTCTTTAACCACACCTACCCAGGTTCTGAGGGACACAGGGTTACCCCTTTTTGTTAAAACATGGTCACCAGCTAGGCACCTCAGCTCCCTCCGTGCCTCTCCTCACCTTCTGGATACCGACCGTTCCTTCCCGGGTCAGCCCAGGCCACCAGCCAGTCTGTCCCTTGGGTCATGGTCAGAGGAGGCCTTTTTGTAGCGCAAGGCGGTCGGCCCCTCTTCTCTCCGGCATCGGTGTGATTAGCAGGTCTGCTTGCGTAGGCCCCAAAGCCTGGACCTCGATTTTCGCGGTGTCCGTGCTCTTCTCACCATCGGCCACTGCCCAGCAGCGCTGCTCGCTCACCGTTTGCTGCCGCCAAGTAGCTCTCTGCCGGCACCTGTTTGTAGTGCCTCCTTCTACCTCCAGTGCGGGGTTGCTCCTGATGCCCCACAGCTCCGGCCTCTTCACCGGCACAGGAGTTCCAGCGGGGCCCAGCAATCCGGCTCGGCCCATGCCCCAAGCCTGGGGCTCGATTTTTGCGCCTCCCAGAACGGTCGCTCTCGTGAGCAGTGGTTGCTCCCCTCACCGGCCCCCGCTCTCATCGCTGCTGCTGTCTCGCCCACTGTGCCAGAGCCTGGCCTTTGCTCCGGCCCCTGTCCTCCTGGTTGCCAGCCCTTGGCTGGTCCCCCGCGGCCGAGAGGCGACACCAGCCACCCTTAATTCAGGCCACCATTTCGCACCAGCCGGGATCTCGTGCCTCAGGGAAAGAGCGTCTCCGAGGACCGACACCGCAATCGCCCTGCTCCAAAAAACTGGACACCAGCTGCCCTGTCCCAGCGGGGCCGGTTGCCCTCTGGCTCGGGGGTTTTTATGCTATATATGAGCCACAACAGGGTTCAGGACCGGGGAGCCACACAATCCAGCTTCCGCTCAGGCCGCCATCTTAGCCACGCCCCTACAGGTGCCTTTTAAACCAAGGACTCTGACTGGTGCATGGTACGATGGACCAAATTCCTTTTTGCTCTCCACTTTCTCTCTCAACAGATCTCCAATTTTAGGAAGCCAGCCTTGAACAGGAATCATCACAGCAGCATCTGTGGAAGATGTAGTTGGTCTTTTCCTGGACGACTCACAGAAGATGCTATATACCTGAGGCGCTCATGGGATCTTTAGCAGTACATCCCCCCTCACCGAGAGCGCCGAAGAGGGCCAGGACGTGACGGATATCTCCGATGAAACCACGCCACCACACCAGACGCAGGTTCCCACGTGTTTTCTTCCAGGCCATATCCCTTCCAAGATTCCAGATACCGAAGGCCCCGCCCCGCCACCTCGAATCAAGGATACTCTCCACCTTGTATTCCAGCCCGTCCTGAACCACAAGCGGCGGTGGGAGTCTCTTTACAGCAGACAAGGATGGCTTCAACAATGACACATGGAACACCGGATGGACCTTCAGGTGCTGCGGAAGTTTCAACTTCATGGCCACTGGGTTGATGCACTTCACTATAGGAAATGGACCGTTGTATCGAGGGTTAAACACACTGTGTTTCCCGAACCTGATATTCCTAGTAGATAACCACACCCGATCCCCCACTTGATACAAAGGACCAGGACGTCTGTGTTTATCGGCCGTCCATTTGTACGCCGCCTTTGATGCCTCAAGATTGGCTTGCGCCTGCACCAATGTATCCTTGATGTGAGAAACCCTCTTTGCGGCTTCCGGCACTTTGTCCTCCTTGATAGGGTGAAGAAAAGGAAGAAAACATGGATGGCACCCATAGGTACAGTAAAAGGGCGATACACGTGTGGCGCTATGAGTAGCATTGTTATATGCCACCTCTGCAAGCCACAGATAGTCCACCCGGTTATCCGTGCTGTGATCCACATAGCATCTCAGAAACTGCTTCAAAGTTTGGTTGAGACGCTCTGTCTGCCCATCCGTCTGCGGGTGGAAACTGGTGGACAGGGCCGTCTCGATATGCAAAGAAGAACACCAGGACTTCCAGAACCTTGCCGTAAACTGGGAACCCCTATCAGAAACGATAACAGCAGGTAGTCCATGTAGACGAACAATGTGTACCATCAACAGACGTGCAAGCTGCCCTGCTGTGGGTACTTGAGGATAGGCAATGAAATTCCCCATCTTAGTCAGGAAATCAATGACCACCAACACAGCTGTACACCCCTGATCCTTGGGCAGACCTACCACGAAATCCAAAGAGAAGTGCTCCCATGGAACAGACGGTGTAGGCAGTGGCTGCAGCAGCCCAGCGGGGCGATGATGATCAGCCTTAACAGTAGTACAGACGTCACACAGCAATATCCATATCTTAACATCGGGTCTCAGGGATGGCCACCAACACCGTCGATTGATTTGTTCCACTGTCTTTTCCAGACCCATATGCCCTGCACTGGGAAAGCAATGACACCATTGAAACACATGTTTCCGAAGGGGCGCTGTAGGGACCAGTAACCGCCCATTGTTCACTGGGTAACCATCCTGGATACGCCATTCCTTGTGACTTCGCAACCAGTTCTTCCAGTAAAAGGTGTTTAATCCCTTAAGGATCCCTTGTAGAAATGCATCAGGCTGTATGACACATACCAACTTGGCTGGATCGATGATAGCCGTTTCCACACCAGTGTCAGGAGACTTAAGGGATGATTGTCGAGTTAAGGCATCAGCTTTCTTATTCTCCGCCCCCGGACGGAAGGTTATGGTGAAGTGAAACTCTGAAAAGAAAAGCATCCACCTTAGCTGCCTCGGTGTTAGGTGTCTGGCGGCAGTCATAAATTGAAGATTTCTGTGGTCAGTGTAAACAGTAACCATATGTCTGGCCCCCATCAGAAAATGTCTCCATTCAGTGAAAGCGACTTTTATCACTAAGAGTTCTTTCTCCGCAATACAATATTTGGTCTCAGCCCCATTCAGCTTCCGGGACATATACGCGACCGGATGTAATTGTCCGGTTTGATCGTGTCTTTGTGAAAGTATGGCCCCAAGTGCAACATCAGAGGCATCCGCCTCTACAATGAATGGCTTGTCCGGATTGGGATGAGCTAGAATCGGAGCTGACACAAACGCTTCCTTCAATGCTTCAAACGCTTCATGAGCCTCTTGATTCCACACAAAAGGCTGTGCTTTACGCAACAGATGTGTGATGGGAGCCACCACCTGAGAAAACTGTTTAATAAAACGCCGGTAGAAATTGGCAAAGCCAATGAAGCATTGAACGTCCTTCACGTTCTGAGGAACCAGCCATTTTTTTACTGCTGGAATCTTCCGTTCTGCCATCTCCTGACCATGTGGGCTGAGCATGACACCCAAAAACTCCACGGATGTAACGTGAAAGTCGCATTTGCTCAATTTGCAGTAAAGGCTATGCTTTTGCAAGATCTGTAGTACTGACTTGACATGGTGGACGTGTATTTCCTCTGACTCAGAGTAGATGAGGATATCATCATTGTAGACAACAACGTAATGGTCCAGTAACTCACGCAGCACTTCATTGAGGAAGTACTGGAATGCCGCTGGAGCATTGCAGAGCCCAAACGGCATGACCAGATACTCATATAGACCATATCGAGTCTTAAAGGCCGACTTCCATTCGTCCCCTTTTCTCATTCTTACCAAATGATAGGCGCCCTTCAAATCCAGCTTGGTGTAGATGGTGGCTTTCTTCACCTGCTCCAATAACACATTGTTCAAAGGAAGGGGTTATCTGTTCTTCACGGTCACAGCGTTTAGTGCCCTGAAGTCCACACACACCCTCAATTCCCCATTTGCCTTAAGAATGAAGAAAAGAGGGGAGGCAGCTGGGGATTTGGAGGGACGAATGAAACCCAGTTCTAACAGTTTATCCAGATATGCCCTCAGATGCACGTTCTCAGGTTCAGTCAATGCGTATAGGCGACCACTTGGAATTACTGCCCCAGGGACAAGGGCGATTTGACAGTCATACTGCCTATGTGGAGGGAGCACTTCCGCTTGCACTTCATCAAAGACCCTTTTGTACTCCGTGTATGCCTCTGGCAGCTGCACTTCCTTTTCAGCTGCTGTGGCCACATGCTCTCCGCAGGCTAAAGCGGAAGAAGGTCTCTTGTTGACCTCGTAACAGTTGTCCCAGCAATATGAGGAATTCATTGTGATGATGGCAGCACCCCAATCTATTTCAGGGTTGTGACGTTTCAACCAGGGAATACCTAAAATGATACCATATTGAGGTGCCTTGATTATGCTGAATGTGACCCATTCCTTATGACACCCGAACAGCATTTCCATCTCACCCGTATGATAACCTATGGGGCCTATGTCCAGTTTCCTACCATCTACAGCATATACGTCTTCACAAGTGTCTCTGGGGATCAAACAAATTCCCGCTCTCTTTGCCTCCGTCATATCCATGAACATACCTGTGGCCCCTGAGTCCACCATAGCATGCATAGAAATCCACTTAGCTTGTATCAACAACAAGATTTCGATAAACAAATGTTGCGCCCCCACAACATTCTTCAACAAGGAAGGGATGCTAACCTGACTCCAAGGAACCCCTTCATTCACCTTAGAGTCCTCTAGTTTTCCGACGGTTTCTCCATCGCTGCTGATGCCCCTCTATTAAGGCGGAACCTAGACATCTTAGGTTTCACAGGGCATTCCCAAACGAAATGCCCTTTTTTACCACAATATAGACAGAGCCCGTTTTTACGACGCAGCTCTTTCTCAGAAGTAGTTAATGCAGCTCTAACTGCCCCTATATCCATGGATTCAGAGCCAGTGGCAGGGTTGTTGTCTATGGCCTTCGAATGCCCATACGAGGGGACCGTTCTACCCTTGGTTTTATGATCTCCTTTGCGTTCCCTTAATCTATGGTCCAAACACGAAACCAGATTTATTAAATCCTCACACGCAACTGGCTGGGAATCGATCTGCGCAATGATATCTTTCATATCTTCGTTTAATCCCTGATGAAACAAGGATGCTTGCTTGGCCTCAGGCTACTTTGTCTCCGTAACAAGCCTCCGGAATGAAGTCAAATAGGTCAAGATGTCTTGATTACCTTGTCGGAGCTCCAACAACTCTCTTTCAGCTGTGTATGAGTCTGCCCTTCTATCGAATACCTTTGTAAATTTGTCTCTAAAGGCTTCCCAATCATGTATGATAGGGTCATCTCTTTGGATCAGGGGAACCGCCCACTGTGCGGCATCTCCAGCTCAGTAAGAGATAAGGAACGCAACCTTGGCCTGATTGGTGGGAAAGGACCGAGGTTTACAAGAGAAATGCAGCATTACCTGCGTGAGAAATACCTGCACTGAGCCCACATCCCCCTTAAATCGCTCAGGGTTAGCTAAAGGGATGATCACAGGCATTTCCACCACCACTGGGCTGGGTGGGGTGGTGCTCGAGGCCCCAGCATTGAATGGATTCCTCTGAATAGTATCCAATCGGTTACGCAGTTCCGCTGTCTCTTGCCTAGAGGAAATCAACTCCGACTGTACTAGCACTAGAGCCGCTAACACATCATCAAGAGTGGCCATTTCAACAACCGCTGAGCAGGAGGAAGTGATACTTGGGTCGGATATTTTGTTATCCTCTCAGTCCTCAGGATCAGCGTATTGTTAAAAATAGGGCCACCTCCTGATCTAACCAAACCCAGAATGCTGTAATAGCCTTGGGTTAAGGAAGGATCAAGCGAGGGCAGAGAAAAAGGCGGGGAAGGAAGGGAACAGCAGGGAGGGAGATCTGAAAGACAAATAACAATAGCGTTGGTACCAGTTTCTATAAACCCTGTATCAATAAGAGACGATAAACAATAGCTGTACCTTCTACCTGTGAAAGAAACTAAAGTAACTGTAATGTAGAGGATACCACTCTTCAACCACATCAGAGCCCTGGAAGGATGCGAGTGAGGCTACTTCCCCCTGTAACACACAAAGAATAACAGCATATATTGTTCTATATTTCTCTAGCGCTATGGTGAGATGATTGTGTGGTTGTACATACCCCATGTGGAAGGAACATGATGAGATATATGATATAGTCTTGAACAATATCCTTGGGAACCCCGTGTTCAAAAGCACACGATGCAAATGTTAATATTCTTACATGGGTTACTTCACCCGTAGTTTAAGAAAAGTACAGTACCTGTGCCACCAAAACAGTAGGTATCTCTTGGTATAATTGTCGGTACTAATATAAGTAGTAAACACCGTTGTTAACAATAACTGTTAAGTACTGCAGCAACTTGTATCACAAGAATCCCCTGTATGAGCCGCAAGACGCAGGCTCAGCCAACAGAGGACCGACTTACCAAGCCCGGTAAGAGGAAATGATTTTATGACGAGTTTTCGTCCTCCGCACGAGCCGTAGAAAAGAGGCTCACCAACGGAGGGCAAATGTAGCAATTATATACAGAAGCGGAGACGGACTCCACACTTAACAAAATTCGTCCTCCGCAACGAGCCGTGTAAATACGACTCTTCCAGTGGAAGGCTAGGCAAGAATCATTAACGAGCTTCCCTCGTTACAAGACAACCAATGTTCCTCTGCATGAGCTGTGGCAAGAAGGCTCCCCAACGGAGGAACAATAACGCGGTTCCAAAACACTCGGCAGAAGTGCCGGTTCTTCACCATCCGTGTAATCCACACGCAATAAACAAGAGCTTTACCTTCTTCCTCGGAACGGACAAACAACTCAAAAAAGAACCCAAGAGCGCTGTGACCAGGTCGGTAGATCCAGAATATCCGACAAGGGAAACAGGAAGTTTCTCCCTATATAGAACCGCCCATCATACCGCTAAGCATTCTGGGACATGTAGTTGGTCTTTTCCTGGACGACTCACAGAAGATGCTATATGCCTGAGGAGCTCATGGGATCTTTAACAGTACATCAAAAGACTCCATCAATGTTGCTAGGAGAGTCATGTATATATTAAATAGCGTCAGGCTTAGGGCCAAGCCCTGAGGGACATCCAGCTTTATCGATTTGGGACCAAAAGCAAATGGGGCCATCCAAACCAATGGGCTTTCTGTCTGTCAAAAAGGAACAAAACCAGGCCAGTGCTGATCTGCCTACACCAATGTTTTCCAATCTTGTGTAAAAGAATGAAATGGGACACCGTATCGAAAGCTGCCGATAGATCAAGGAGAATCAATGTGACTTGCTTCCCTTGGTTTAACACCAACTTGATTGTAGCAGTGACCTCAACCCAGGTATTCAAGGCATTTATGCGAGAAACAGGGCTGCACACCTAGTCACTGCAGAGGATAGCCAGTTAAGAATTCATGGAATTAAGTTGATTCCAACAAGTACGATCATTCAGTAAAAATTTTTTCGTTTTGAGGCAGATACCGATCATTGTTCTCTCTTGACGAATGCACCAATGACATTCTTCTTGGAATTCAATTTCTCATTTACCACCCATTCCAAATCGTCATAAGAATGGGTCTGGTTCAGAAAATGACTTGTTAGTAGTTTTTCATTGTGTTATGTCAGCATCTGATGTAACAGCGATGTTCGCAAATTGCTCTGGAAGTCATGGCGATGTACTTCAGACCACCTGGGCATGTCTTCTATGCTTTTGGGGATCTGGTACCTAGTGATGACAGTTCCCAAGTCTTCAATAAAATCCTGCTTTGTACTATTCTCTGCACAAACACTTTTTTATCTCTGATTTATTGGGAAAGTGAAAGGGTCAAACACAATGCTAAATACTTGAAGGTTTATAGGACAACTCAGGACCTCTGTCTAAAAACAGTCAATCTTTAGAAGTAAATGTAAATGTAGTATACTTGTAAAGCGCACAGCTGCCCCAGCAACGGGGCGTCCCGGCACTGTATAACTCTGGGGAACCCGTCCTGGCTTTCCCTGTGGGATGGTCCCTTGCTGGGAGTCCCCAAGGTGGAGCCAGGCATCCCCGGAATTGGTGGGGCCATTGTGGAGATTAGGCAAGCTAATGCCCAGAGTTGCCGAGTGGAACCCCTGATTAGAGTAAGCACCGAAGCGAGAATTATCGAGTCCACTGACCAAGGTCCACGACCCTGCCGCGTCGGGAATTGAACCCTTGTCCCGGGCTGACTTCTGTTCTCAGGCCTGCCGCCTCTAACCAGTGAGCCACACTACTACAAGTGCATAATATGATCCTTCTTTAGTATACTTTAAAACATTTTGGCCATTTTTGTTTCAGGCAAAAAGCAAAACACCATTCATATTGTAAAATGCATTTGTAGATTATGAAAACTAAAAAAGATAAAATGACCAACAGAGCAACAAGGCAGAAATATGAAACAAATAGGGGTTTGCCCATACGATCAGGTATTGCTCCACTCCACCAATCATTAGGTAATATTAGGAGAAAAGAGGGAGCAACAAAGTTTCAGCAGCAGGCAGCCGCGGCTGGGCTTGTACCGTGTAGTGGCAGATATAGATGTGGTTTTGTTTTCTTTGCCCTGTGTGAATGTACAGTTGTAGTTTGGGAATGTGGGAGCAAGGTGGCCAGTGTGCTAGAGAATGGGCTATCTAAAGCATCCTATCCTTCAGTCCACGGTAGAGCCCCAACGTCCTCCTCTCTCTTGAACTAACCAGGTTCTGGCTCTCAGTTACAGGCTGAGGCAGAGGGGCCAGACCACACAAAAATGCCATGCTTTTTGGCCAAGAATCATGCATGTATTTCATAAACAGTTGACCCGCAGGACTCATTCCAAATCTTGGACACCTCTTTTTTGGTTTTGAGGTATCTACCATCTAATGAAGCATTGAATTACATCATCATTTAATGTATGTTAAAAATATAGAGCAATGGTTTCCTTATTTTTCTGTCAAGTACACATATGGTATGTCGCAATGGTATGTGAACAAGTGATAATAGTGCAGATGATGCACTGCTCGAACAGTGAATGTATATTTACAACACATATAACATAAGACAATGTGCAACTCCCAATTGATTCATTCATGTGGGATTGGAACGTTGACAAACCCCTCCCTGAACTATTTCAAAGCACCCTACTATGTATGATTATGAATCATATAAAAACCAAGTATTATCACTTGTTCACATACCATTGCACACAACTTGGGAATATATGTATTTGACAGAAACTATAAGCAGTCCATTGTTCTTTATTTTTTAAAATTCATGAAATGATAAAGTAAATAATGTTGCAGTAGATGATGGATACCTCAAAATCACTGACAGGTGTCCAAGATTTGGAATGGGTCCCGCGGGACAAATGTTTATGTAATATGTATTGACCCTGGTCCTAGTGGGCAAATAGGCTAGTCCTTGTCTTTTATTTCAAGAAACAAGTATGGGCATTATAAACAGGAGTCAACTAGTAGCTTATAGAAAGGTTTCTACTTCCTGTTAATGCTGCCAGCGAGATCTTTGTATAGCTACACCGAATGCCATGGAACTAGTAGCACCTCAGCTGGGGGTGTCCCAAAGTCTGAGTCACCAAGGTGGGAAGCTGCACTGTTCAGTACTGTTCAATATTGTTAGGCATTCTAATTCCTAAGCAGTCATGCCTCCATTCTAGTATCTCAGTGGCATCTAGAAATTAACAATGTCCCTTTGCAGTTTATAGACTAAGGAGGAGATTTACTAAGATTTTGCACTGTGTTTGGCCACAAAAGTGAAGCAAATTGGCGCAAAATCTTTTTTTCCCAAATTACTTGGAAAAAATGGAAAAGTAATGCGAAGCAGTACCAAGGGTTCCCATGCAACCACCCAAGGTTTCTTACGCTAAAGACCAATTTCTAAGTAAAGTAGATTGGGTTTAGCGGGTTTAGTGTGAGAAAACTGTGCCCTTTTCAAGTATGTGCAAGGAAGGAGAAATGCTTTCATTTCTCCTTCCTTTTCCGAATTTGCATGTGTCTGCAACACCTCATGCCTTGTAATAGCATCTGCGTTGTAATGACATGCATTGTAATGGCATGCGCTGTAATGGATCTTGCGTTGTAAAAGTTGCGTTGTGATGGTATTGCAGTGTAAAAGTTGCATTGTGATGGTTGTTTTCCCATGCATCATCACTATCCTCTCTTCCTGCGTAACTGACTTGAAAGCAAATCCCACAACTGATTATTTTTCTGCTAATTAACAGTAGGAGACACAAATGGGGATGCTTATATTGTGAAAGATTTAATGACGTGTTGAAGTTGGCATGAGTAAGCTTAGCTGTGTTTGCATTTTCAAACCTCACATTTCAAATGCGTGTGAAATGCAGAGCAGCCTAGCGTGTAATTGTGTTTTTTCTCTTCTTGCCTTTGCACCGAGGAGCTTCAATTGCGACCTTCAATATTTCATTAAAAGAACGGAATGTATTTAGTTCTATGATCTTGCATGCACTGTAACACTTTCAAAATGTATCATTTTCTGTTCCTGGAGATGATAGAAGTACAATTGAATCGCGACTGAGGGCCAATGCCTTTGGCCGCACAGAGATCCTGTTTCTGTTGTAGAGCGTAATATGGGATTATTCACTAGACGTAGAATAAAATAATGTTACCATTTGATGCGTTTGTTCTGTTACCAATGGATAGTGAAATGTAACATCAATGTCGTACCACAGTAACTGCACGATTTCTTTCTTTAAAAGTGAATAAAAACTCTCCTTTTATGAGTCGAGCCAGAAATGCCCCTTTGTACCTTAGAGGCAGACTTCACGTTGAGCTCTCCCTTAAACTGATCATAGAATATTTATCTTGATCAATTCTCTCTGCTGCTAAATGAGCAGTCCTTAAAACAAATGCTCTACTATTTTTATTGTATTTGTGCTGGACAGTATTTAGTTTTGACTATTGACTATATTAGAACTCAGCCTCCATTGCCAGTACTGATTTACATTATATACTGAGTAAATAAGTATTATGAATATTTTAAATTCATTGACTAACCACTGCCTTCTGCTTTCGGTATTGATTCTTAGCTTTAAATAAACCTTCGTGGTTTGTTCTTTGAATCTTGTCCTGGGTGGAGTTTCCTTTGTGGCTTTTCCTAAGTGATTTCTTTGAGTTACATGAATGTATGCTTAAAGCTCTCACCTTAAAGGCTCACAAAAGGCACAGGTCCATCTATTGGGGCTTTTGAAAAGCGGCAACACTGGATACCCACTAACAGTAAGTATCCTCTGAAAAAGGGCAATCAATGTCTTTATGCCAATTAGGAGAACACCCTTAATTTAAAATTCACTCTGAGGGCCGAACCCTATACCTCCTGCTATCACAAATATGTTGATATGTTTCTGCACTACCAAAGTAACTAACTATGGGTCAGAGCTATAACAAAAGTATATGAGGTAGGGTGCTTCATTCTTCAACTTGGAAGAAAGGAAAGAGATAATATCCAATGACCTCTGAGAATGAGGTCAACGCAATCAAAAAATAAATAGAACATTAGTTCCCTTGGGAGATTTAAAAAATAATACTTTGAAAGAAGAGACGGAGACTCAACAGACCCCCTAGTAATTGAAACACAGCTATGTTGAGAATTATTTTAACAACATTAGATGTTTAATTGTGGAATCAGATCTCTTAGTCACTGCACTGTAGATAGAGTTATACTCTATAAATCACTTTATGAGTTAGGGTCTTTAATGGAGAGATCAGAGAAAATACCACTGATTTGGGGTACATATAGTGGAAGGTGCCTAGAATATGATAGTGACTGCCTCACACAAGGGTTGGGATGCCTGGAACAGGAACGGGAATGCTGTGAACATGTTGGGGGATTCCAAGCACATGACTAAGAATCCTAGGTAGATGATCATGGTACCTGCCAAATAATAGAGGGAGTCTGGCAAATTATGTTGTTTGCCTAGCATATAAAAGAGAACACCTGTACAAAAATAATATGGCTAGTGTGTAATGGGGTATTGGGCATACGATCGGGTATTTGACTTATGGTGTAATTCAAATACAAGGAGGGTGTAAGGGGATCAATTTAAAGATGTTGGAGTATATCTTCCCATGTGTTATTGCACATGTTCAAGATTAGCAAATTCTGTTTTTTTCACTTGAAAATTACCCCAGTGATGACATGTTCCTTTCATAAAGGTAATATAAGTTGGGTATTCTAATGATGACACCTACCTCTTAGTTGGTCTGTAGTCAGAACCCAACTTTGGGGATGCATTGGCCCAGTGCATTTTTCTTAATGAGAACAAGTGTTCAACCAACGGGCATTTCCCTTATTTGTGTGGGGCATTTCATGCAAGTGAGGAATACCCCAAAAGGACTTAAGAAATGTGTTGATGAGGAAACTCCCCAGCACTTTCCTTAATACAAAAGAAGCCCGACAGTCCACTAAGAATGATCATGATGCTACCTAAGTGCAAATATGGCAAATGTAGTGAATTGGCATCAGCGCATTTGACAGATATTGTATTTAATTTGTATTTTATGTACTATTTACATTGCTAGAAGGCTGTGTAGAAGCTCAGAGAGTGTAAAAAAGAAGAGTGGTTGATGAAGAGGGTGTTGGGAAAATACAAACATAATCAATTTCGTAGGATATGTATGAAGTGTAGCTCGAGTAGGTGTTCATACTTCTCCCTAATTTCTGATGGTGTGGCTCATTGTAGAGGTGCTGCAGAAGTGAGTAACTGAAAGAGTAGCTTTGACAGTGGTGTGGTCTACTATCAAACGTTTTGTATTAGGACTGGTGGCGGTCTGCTTAGAGAGAGCCCGTTCTCATAAGTAAAAAACCCAGTTATTGTTGGTTTTGGACCTCTTGTTTCTTAGGACTTTTGTAGGACATTTGTAGTAAGTGAGTCTCCCTTGAGCTGCATCTGTTAAAGCATACCTTTTAACATATGGTCAAACTGGCTATAGTTGGAGTAAAGAACCTGGAGCATGATGCAAATGACATTAGTGCATATGCATGTGCACACGCATAGAGGCTAAGAGAGGGACTGCTTGTCTAACTCATCCTGGTATGTGCACAGAGATAGCACTGTGGTCGATAGGACTCAGATTAAATTAATTGTGGCCTGCTAAAATCGCGTATCTTATTATTAAAAGGGCATATTATTTCCACTGCAGGTCTGCACGTGCTAACTTTGTTTCCTCAACCATTCCTCAGGGTAAAAACTGTCCTAAAACCCTCTTCAAGATGTTCAAAGAACTCTCTGGTTCTGCAACCGCTCAGGCTCCCTCTAGTCTGAACGCAACGCAATGTGAGGATCTTGCCCAATTCTTCTTAAATAAAGTGGAAACAATATATTCCGCATTGGCTAGCAATATCCCTCCCTTTATTTCTCCGCCCAACCCAACTTTTGCTCAATCCCGCCCCCTGTCCCAATGCCGAGCTGTACCCTCTCTGGACCCTATGAATATACTTGATACTTGGCCACTCTTAGATATGACGACACTCATACAATATCTTAGCAAGACTAAATTGGAATCCCCATGCAACTTGCTACCCATTACGTTATTACGGCAGCTTGAACAACCATCACTTCGCTACATCCTCGAACTTCTTAATGCATCCCTAACAGAGTCTTTCGTCTCCTCAGACTGGAAGCATGCAATAGTCATTCCACTATTGAAAAAAGCCAACTCTGACCCTGCGCTCCCCTCAAACTATCACCCAATCTCGCTGCTTCTTGCTCTTTCAGAAATCTTGGAAAGACACATTAACAGCCATCTATCTAAGTTCATTGAAACAAACAGGCTGCTCCATCCTTACCAGTCCGGCTTTAGGACCAGCTATTCTACCGACACCACACTTTTAGGTGTCACAGAAATGCTGCGACAGAATCTGGACGCAGGTAACACGATGGCTCTGGTGCTACTTGATCTAAGCACGGCCTTTGATACAGTCTCCCATGCCGTACTCATAATGGCCCTCCAATCGACTGGGGTAACCAGCTCGGCCCTGAGCTGGCTTATCTCCTTTCTTTCTAACCGCACCTTTCAGGCTTTTTCATCCACAGCCAACTCCAAGACCTGTTCTTCACCATATGGGGTCCCACAGGGTTCTATTCTCAGCCCCCTGTTATTTAACATTTATGTGAGACCCCTGGCAGCTATTGTAGAGGAATCTGGGTTATCGCTTTTCTCTTATGCTGACAACACCCAGATCATTTTCTCCTTCTCCGCTGGTAAGACCTTAGAGCCTTCTGCTCTCAGGACGGGCCTCAGCAAAGTGGCGTCCTGGATGCATGTCAATTTTCTAAAACTTAATGGCGATAAAACAGAGGTTCTGGTTTTTGGTAAAGATCAAGGTCTCTGGGGCCCCCAACACTGGCCCACAGAAATGGGTGCATTCCTGCAACCTTCCACCCAGGTGCGCAACCTTGGCTTTATCATCGATGATTCATTATCTATGCGTCAACAAGCTACCAAGGTTGCCGCAACATGCTTCACCATTTTGGAATGGTTGAGGAAGATTGTGTGGATGCTACGTGGCCATACCCAGCGTACCGTAGTCCAGGCCCATGTTACATCTAGGCTGGATTATGGGAACATCCTCTATCTGGGAGCCAATAAAGATGTAACACGCAAGTTGCAGCGAGTGCACAACTCTGCCGCCAGATTACTGTGCTGAGCCTCCAGAATCTCATTGATCTCCAGTCTGCTGGGCACCTTCACTGGCTCTCGGTGTAGAAACGGGTCATGTTAAAGGCCCTGACCTACATGTTTCGTATCAAGCACAACAGATCCCTCTGCTACCTTCAACACTTAGCCTGTCTCTATGTACCCTCTCACACTCTTCGGTCCTCTACACAAGCTAAGGTCCAGGTCCCAAAGGTCAGACTCTCCCGCACGGGTGGTCGCTCTTATTCGTATCTGGGTCCTGTACTATGGAATGCTCTCCCTTGATCTCTCCGCACACAATCCAATCTCCTACTGTTTTGCAAGTCACTTAAGACTTGGCTTTTCAGCCAGTAGGTTTCTCTCTTTCCTCTGCTGTTCCCTGATAGCGCCGGGAAACTCTTTTTAGGTAGCTGTTGCGCTGACATATAAATTTAAATAAATACATATTGCCACACTAAGGGGGTCATTATGATTGCGGGTGGACAACGTCCGCCCGCCATCCTATTGTGAAATGGGACCGCCCGCCATAAGGGCGGGGGTCCCATGGGGGCCATTAGGATGCACCCACCACAGTTGCGGGCGCATCCTGCATTCCTGACATTGTGGCAGGCAGTGCACTCAGCACCGCCCACCACACTGCCAGGAAGGCATGTTGTGCACTTCCATGCACAACATGTCAGGCACTGCGCGGTGCCTGTGATGTTGTGCATGGAAGTGCAGGGGGGTACCATAGGTAACTCCCATGTGCACCCCCCACCCCCCAGAGTCCCTGGGGGCCCGTAACGGAGCACACAAGCAATTGCATGTTTCTGCCCCCATAGTAATATGGCTGGCAGTGTCTAACAGACACCGCCACCATATTAAACTCTTTTCCACCCGGTCAACTTGTTGACCGGGCGGAAAAATGGCAGACTGTCTTTCCGTCCGCTACGGTCCCCCCCTCCATAAGTAATATGGCGGAGGGAAATGGGTGGCGTACGGAGATGGATCTCGAGCGGATGGCCAATGCCATGTGGGCGGTGGCGGTCTGCCCAAGATCCTAATGGGCCCCTAAGTCTCCTAGGACCCAGAAAAGATGACCATAGGAGAAGTTTTACTTTGATTTATGTATTTCAGGGGCTGACCGTGTGGGGATCACTGACATAATATAGAATGACAAAATATAGACTTACCAAAATATAGTCACCAAAATATAGAATGCCAAAATATCGAATTCCTATCTACATACAGGTAAGTACAAAAATATCAAATCCAAAATATAGTCTGTAAAAAATATAGTCAGTCAAAATATCGAATTTTTTTAAATGTCTTAAAAGTAATTTAAAATTAATGAAATAATAAATATAATTAACTAAAAAATACTTAAAAATACTCAAATTACCTTAAAATTAAGATATAATTAATTTAAGTTATTAATAAAAAATGTACAATATTTTACCGTAGGATAGCAGGAGGGTAACATTTAATATTACCACTCCAGTGAGTGCAACAGTAGGGAAAGCGTTGGATAGCGTAGGGGTAAAAAATACTATTCCCACTCCAGTGAGTGCAACAGTAGGGAAAGCGTTGGATAGCGTAGGGGTAAAAATTACTATTCCCACTCCAGAGAGTGCAACATTAGGGAAAGCGTTGGATAGTGTAGGGGTAAAAAATACTATTCCCACTCCAGAGAGTGCAACATTAGGGAAAGCGTTGGATAGTGTAGGGGTAAAAAATACTATTCCCACTCCAGTGAGTGCAACAGTAGGGAAAGCGTTGGATAGCGTAAGGGTAAACATTACTATTCCCACTCCAGAGAGTGCAACAGTAGGGAAAGCGTTGGATAGCGGGAGGGTAAAAAATATTATTCCCACTCCTGTGAGTGCAACAGTAGGGAAAGCGTTGGATAGCGTAGGGGTAAATAAATACTGTTCCCACTCTAGAGAGTACAACAGTAGGGAAAGCGTTGGATAGCGTAGGGGTAAAAATTACTATTCCCACTCCAGAGAGTGCAACAGTAGGGAAAGCGTTGGATAGCGTATGGGTAAAAAATACTATTCCCACTCCAGAGAGTGCAACAGTAGGGAAAGCGTTGGATAGCGGGAGGGTGAAATTTACTATTCCCACTCCAGTGAGTTTAACAGTAGGGAAAGTAATGATTTAATATATTATTAAAAATAAATTAAATATCATTACCAATAAAACATTAATTGAAATTAATAACCAATTTAATAATATGCAATAATTAATTTGAAATACAACTACATATTAGTTATTAAAAATTAATAACCTATTCATAATTAATTAACAACTAATTAATTTTTAATAACAAAAACTAATTAATAATAAAAATTAATACCAATTAAAAATTACCAGTAAATTAATTATCAATACACAAAAAGTATTTTTAATATGTAATTAATTACAATTACATTACTTCCCACCCTATTCCCCTATAAACCCACATCCCACTACAGAAAAAACATTAATACAATTATCATAATTATCAAATATTTAACTTATACAAAATAATTACCAATTAATAAAAATGAATTGCCAAATAATAGAAATTAATTACCAATTAAAAATTATTTAACAATAAATTTAAAATCAATACCAATAAATGAAAAAAATATTTACTTAATTACAATTACATTACTTCCCACCCTATTCCCCTATAAACCCACAACCCGCTACAGAAAATACATTTAGAAAATTAACATAATTAACAATTAATCCATTAATACAAATTAATTGCCAATTAATAAAAATTCATTACCAATTAAAAAATAACAATGAATTCAAAATGAATACCAATAAATAAATAAAAATATTTAATTAATTACAATTAAATTACTTCCCACCCTATTCCCCTATAAACCCACAACCCGCTACAGAATTAAATTACTCAAAAATTAAATAACATAAAATTCATTACTTAAAATACATTAAACATACATTACAAAAATTAATATACACTTTTCACACATATACTAACATACAAAACACTTTAAAAAAATTTATATTATTAAAAAATCGATATATTTAATGCCTATATTGTATACTTCGATATTTTGACTTCTATATTTTGAAAATCGATATTACTTACCTTAAATTCGATATTTTTAACCACTATATTGTGTCCATTCGATATTTTGTCCATTCTATATTTTTACTTCGATATTATGTCCATTCTCTATTTTGGAATCAATATTATGACTGTTTACCACCGTGTGGTATGTATTTAGAGTACCATGAGTCACATAGATCCTGGGCTTTCTGTGGTTGAGAGGAATATGAGTTTAATGTTAGAAGTAAAACGTTCTTAAAGATGTTTGATGTTTTACATGGTATACTATGAATTGAATGTTAAACCTTATAAGGATTGCTTCAGGTGCAGTGAGAGGTGCCAACATCCTGATGATTGATTTGAGTACAATGTTTGTTACTAGTGAATAGCTTATGTTTGATTGTTGTTTGTATTGTGAACCTCTATCATTAAGCCAGAAGCTCTGCATTTTTATAAAAGCATTTGAATTATGCATAGACTAGTGGTAGGTTTAGAGTTTACAGTTTGCTTTTGCAGAAAACACTAAATATGACTCTAGCATCGTGGGTACAGTTTGCATTTATGTCGTTATTTTGTAATCTTCCCTTAGTGCTGCTTCATGTAATTTGCATGGACCTTCAGAGTCAGAGGATGTCCCCATTGGTATTTCCACCTGCCATCTTGTATTTTTTGTAGCTTTGTGTGTAACATTTAGTTTTATGTGTATTAGAATAAACAGGGTTTACATTGCTCCTTTTATGAGCTAACTGGTGATAGCTGTCTCTTTGGCACTTACCAAAAACTTTAAAGTGTCAGGGCTTTGATCTGTTGCCCTCCGAGAGTGCTCTCCAATTTTGTCACCTCCTTAGTTGACACCATAACTCCCCTCATATTACAATACTGTATCTTCTTATTAGTTGGTGATTTTTTAATTTTGACAATACCAACTGCCCAGTGGAAAAAACTCTGAGGGGGCCCTGGGAGAGCCTGCAACTTATTCAACATGTGCATGGCCCCACACATAGGTCTAGATACACAGTTGAGCCAGCATTTTCTAATATAGATAATCTCGAGCTCAATGATCAATTTCCTCTGTTCGGGTCTAATCATTTCACCCATCCTATCCCAATAAGGGTGAAAGAGGCTCTGGCCGGCTCTGTTTCCAAGCCGGTCTGGTTGCATCAGTGGTCAAAATATTTCCTAGCTAGCTTTTGTCAAAGCTTGACAATTACAAACCCATCTTAGACTGGAATATGGACAAGGTGAACAATGAAATTGAGGGCTGGATCAGTGGGATCCTAGATCAAATTGTCCCTTCGACGAAGTGGGTGTCTAACAGACAGAAGCCTTCAGCCTGTTGGTTTGACAAGGATTTACTTACAATACAGCAAAAATGCAAATGTCTTGAGCATCTTTGATGTAAATCTTATGAGTCATCTCATAACGTAAATTAGCTAGCAACTTTAAAAGTCTACTACCTTTCAATTAGGCAATCTCGCAGAGAATTTTATACAACTGAAGTAAGTCAGCCACTAATACCTCAACAGAGATTTTTATCTGTAGTCAAGTCGCTAACTTAATTTTCTTCAGTTTCCTCTGCCATTTCGCCCTCGATTGAGAGATGTAATGATCTGGCTCTCTTTTTCTCTCAAAAAGTAACATCTATGCCTTGTTTCTAACTCAAGTGAGAGACTGTCCATGTTTGAGTGTTTGATTCAGCACATCTAACAATACCTGTAAGCTTCTGAAATGTGACGCTATTGAGCAGGCTGATATGGTTTCTTTATGCTTTTTTGCTAAATCTGGCTCCACCTGGACCCTCTGTCTCCATTTGTTTTGAAGCTGGGTTCTGTGGCAATCTATCCAGTTCTCTGCAATCTTTTGATTTGTTCTTTAGTCATGGGCTGTGTTCCCCAGAGTTAAAAAAATTACATTGGTAGGCCCACTTTTTAAAGAAACCTTTGCTTGATCCTTTGAAGCCAGAACATTATTGACCAATCTCCCTGTTACCTCTTTTCTCCAAGATCACTGTGAAATACGTAAACAAGCAACTTTCCAACTTTCTACACAACAGTAACTTGCTTCAGAGGACTCAGTCTGGCTATTGTCCATCTTACAGCACTGAATCTGCTCTGCTACTGGCCACTGAATCAGAGCAGCATATCTTGGACTCAGGTGACTCTGTGGCAGATACATTGTTAGATCTCAGTGGTGCTTTTGACACAGTATCTCATAACATCCAGTTAAAGAGTCTGTTGGAGAGCAGTATCGGCAACTAGGCTTTGCTCTGGCTTGTCTGTTTTCTGCAACGCAGAACATTTCAGGTTTCTCAAAAACTGTTCCACTCAAAAACGCTTGTGCTGTGCCAAGGAGTGCCTCAGGGATCTTCCCTGAGTCCAACCATTTTTAATGTTCACGTCCACCCTTTGACCAATGTCATTGAACATTTTTGCTTTACTATTACTTTGTATGTAGACAATATGCAGCTGATTATCACTCTGTCTCAAAAAAGTAATAATACTGTTTCCCAGTTGCGCTTTTGTCTTTTGGAAATACCAACTGGATGGACAACAGCTACTTAGAGTTAGATAGCGAGAAGATCAATTTACTGATTCTGTGCAATCAGCCTGAAGTTTGGTCCACCGCTTCGTGGCTTGTCAGTCTGAGCCCTTTACCATAGCGAAAACAAGAAGTTAAAATTTTGGCATGTGGCTAGATCACAAGGGGAAACATCCATTACAACGCAGTCATTACAACGACCTACCTTTACAACGCAACTGCCTTTACATCACATGCAATTGCAATGCATGCCATTCTAACGCATGTCACTACAATGCATACAAGTTTCACGTTTCAAGTTTAAGTTTATTTGATTTAGTTCTCAACTGAGAACAACACATTTTTAAAACATAATATTTACCTTTAAAATTGACCTATAAAATAATAAAATATCATTCTAGTACAAAGTTAAGAAAGATTTTAGAAATTTAAACTTATTGTAACATACAGATTCATTAGGCGGTACCTTACAAAGAGAGATCAGATTCAGAACCGAGTTGATTTTACATTTTGTGCGAATTGGTTGTATATACATCTTTCTAGCTTCTACAACTTCAAATTTGGACAAACGAACAACACATGTTCCAAGTCTTGCACCCCACCATTACATAGATATCAGGAGCTACTAGATTTGTCTTTTGGGAACCACTTAAAGGTGAATGAATTTAGAGAAATTATCCCGAGCTGGAGTATTAAAATGCTTCGCCTGACTCCATGCTTTAAGTTAAAGTGAATATACTGCTGCGTTTTCTTATATGCAATAGTTTCAGCATAAGTTTTATACAGTGGCAATTTGGAACAATGTTGGATGTCATGATCGAAGCTTAACCTTGGTATTAAATATTTTAAAAAAAGCTTCAAATGACTGGGAGTCCAAGATTGCAGCAGATCAGTATTAACATTTGAAATTTTATTAGCGATAGATACATTCCTACAAAATACATATTTCTGCGATCCTTGCTCAAATGTCTCTATTTTTAATAAGGATCGTATGGTTCCTTGTTCCGCATGGATGAGATTGTATGCTCATCTTATAATATTAGTGATTCCTCTGACGTAAGAACTGACTAATGAGAGTTCAAGGCAAAGAGCTACAGCTTGTGACGTCTTAATTAGTTCCCGGAGGACTTTCCCTTCATTCAGATCCAGATGTTTCCATTGGCTTGGTGGAATATATTCGAGAGCATATGATAGTACTGGAGGGATCTTAGAACTATATACTTGAAGAAGACAAGAAAAGTGCCTTTGACCAGTGGAGGCGTATAATCGTACAAGTGCCCTCACGTGGACGTCAACTTTTTGGCTCAGGTCCTGCAGGTGCTGCAAGTTTTGCAGAGATTGTAAAACAATTCTCCCTAGGTATGTGTATTCTTTTACAACTTCCAGCGGTTTCCCCCCTAAAGTCCAGTTGTATTTAGCATAACATTTCCTTCCTGAAAATTGAACAAATTTTGTTTTAGTGATGTTTGATATTAAATAATTTTCTTCCGTGTATTTATTAAGTGCTTGCAGACCAAATAGCGCTAAATCTAAGATGACTACGTTGTCTGCATACAACATGGTGTAAATTTTATGAGATGCGATTTTAGGTGGAAAATTGCTAACTTGTTTAAAACTTTCAGGCAGATCAATAAGATATAGAGAGAACAGTACAGGAGCTAGAAGGCATCCTTGCCTGAGGCTGTTAGGTGTAGCTATTGGGCTAGTAAGACCCTTCTCCCTCCCCATTTGAACTTGACACCAAGAATACAATGATGTTATTAACCCCTTCGCTGCTCATGACGAGCTCAGCTCGTCATGCAGTACACTGGTCGTGTGCTTATGACGAGCTGAGCTCGTCATGAAATAATGTATTTCAAGGCTCTCCAGCACAGGAGGGGAATTGCCTTAGCAGTCATGTGGTTAAATGAAGAAGGTTATCCAGAATTCCCATTTTTCAAAGTTTTCTCCAGAGCATTGCTCTGTCCACCCTGTCAAATGCAGTCATAAAGTCGACAAAAACTGCGTACACAACCTGAGACTTTAGGGTTACATATTTGTCGATTATTGTTTGCAGCACTGCAATGTTGTCTGTGACAGAGTGTTTTGGTCCAAACCCAGCTTGATGTACGGGAGTTAAACCTGATGAGAATTCCCAAACTTGAGGTGATTCAATACAGTTGTTGCAAATTTTTTACCTGTTGCGTCCAGGAGAGCTATCTGCCGGTAATTGCAGGGGAGCTTCCTGGAGCCCTTCTTATAAATTGGGATTACAATTCTCCCCTTCCAAGATTTTGAGATTACCCCAGTTTCAAAACTATGGAGAAAAAGGGGAGCTAAGAACTTGCTCCATTCTGTTCAATTAGAGAAGAGGATGGAGCTCCATTATCTAAAGAATTTCCTGTTTGGCATACTTGCTGTTAGATTCAAACTTTTGTCCTCCAATTTAATTTATAGAAGTAGGTTAAGTACATTTCCCATTCTGAAGGGGGGACTGGGATAGCATGTAGTGATTTTTTTTGTGCCTTTTTTTTGGCAATTATATTCCAGTTGGAACGTTTATTATTCTGTTTTGTTGCTGTCTGTACGTCCACCCATTTTTTGTCCTGTATGTTCTTGCAATGTATTTCCTTTTCTCTCCTGTGGAGATTTTTCAAATTGTTATTTCAGGTTGTTTTATTTCAGAGAATTGAAGGAATTGTGCCCTTATTAGTTTATTTAATTCCGTTACAGTTGTATCTATGTTGCGTCTTTTATTTTTTTCCGATCTTGGCCTTCTTTGTTTTAGATTTTTCTGCAAAGATTGCCCCAGATTATTAGTGACTGATTCAAAGTTTGGTAACAGATTTGTTGAGCGAATAATCTGTAATGGTTGTGCCATCTCGATTGCTGAGATAATTTTGCTAAGTGTACTCGAGTTACATAGCAGCCGCCCTTGGTCCTGGTTCACCAATACTGTACTTTGAGAATACATAATATGGCCTGAAGATGTAGGTTTTAGTCTTAATTCTGTTGCTAGATGTAAAATTGCATGATCACTTCCTAACACGAAATTAATATTTAATTGTGAAGCTGATCTGAACAGATCATATAATCAAGGGTTGAGGAGTAGAAATTACCTTGTCTTGTGGAGGATGCCGAAATATCTTCTTCTACATTGCTATTTAGTATTACTCCGTTTAGCATTGGAAGTGAGGTTAATAGAATTTTCCCTCTTTTATCTGCTTTTGCTTTACTTCCTGTGGGAAATTGACTAATTGGGGTTGCCAAGGCTTCTTCTTTTTCGCCATCAACCCATTTTTCGAGTAAGTCTTTAGATATTTTCTCATTGAAGTCACCTGTTAGGAATACTGACGGATAGCCTTGTCCTTCTACCACCTTTTCCATTCCCTCAAGTATTTCTATTGCTAGTGCATCCATTTTAGACCCAGTGGGGGGTATAGACATTAAAGATGAGGAGGATTTTCAAGGTTTCCAGTGGGTCGATCCCGAATTTGACCTTGATACATTGAAAGTTCTTTGAACAGGTTGGGTGTGGTTTCTTGGTCCCAGTTGAAGTCTTTGTTGAGAAGAATTGCTATCCCACCTTTCGCGTGTTCCCGATCGAACAGTTCTGTAGGGATATCATACACAAAATAATTACGGTGGTCAAAAGTTGTTGTTGACCACGTTTCTTGTAAGGCCACAATCCATGGTCGATCTTCCGTAATTAGTGCTAATTTCTCCTGTGTTTTCCCAGCTATATTCCAGGAAGAGATGGTCAAGCCGTTGTTAAAAAGGGCGTATATTTTCCTTACCCTGCTTGTTGCTCTTTAGGTTCTCTGCAAACCATGCCCATGAATTTTCGTTAGTTGTCATTTCCCCTTTGGGTGTGTTTTTGCTCCAACTTCTCGTTTCTCCGTTCATTATCGAAACGGATATATTTTCTTTAAAGAAATTTGGAGGATTATTTATGCCACTTTGCCTTTGGAACAATTTCTGATTTTCAATTTTATTAATTTCCTCAAGATTCTCAAAGCTTTGGCTTCCATAAATTGGTACTAGTGTCAAGTCAATTCCGTATTTATGTAGAGTCTCACTTTCCTTTAATATTGTTCCTGTTATCACTGTCGACCAGAATTCTACGATGGCTGTTGTGATTTAAGATCTTTCTGGGAAAACTACTAATTTTATTTCGCTCCTTGATAGAGACTGTAGCAGCAGTATCTTTTGGAGTAGATTTGTGATTCTCTCTCGGTTGAGCGGAACATCACCTGAGGGGAATAGATCTGTGATTTTCAGGCAGCATGGTTGAGTCTTCTGAGACTGAGTATACGTCTTCCCTATAGAACGGATTCTGAATGGGATGTCCTTATGTGCCGGCGTCCTATTTCCAGGAGCTGTAGCTGAGAAACTTGGGGCCATTGGATTGAGTTGGTTGGAATTTATCCTTTGTTCTTTGATTGAAGAGTTCTGCCCTTTTCTGCCAGATTTTGTACTATTTCTAGTCTTTCGTCTTTTTCTGGGAAGTTGAATGTGAAGGGGAAGGTACTCGGAAACCTTGTCTTCCGGGCCTTTTGCTGAGGAAACCTTGTCCCACTTCTCTTTGCACTTTGGCGATTGATCTTATCTAGTCTCCTTTCTTTTTTTGATCTTTCTGGGCCAGGGGAGACTAGGGACATTTCTGTTTCTTTTTGATTGAACACTGGAACATTATTCAAATTTGATAGTGCTTTTGTTTTTTAATTGGTGAAGATTGGATAATATGCAGTGACCGGCTGATGAGTAACAAGCTTGTTATTTTCCTTGAAAAGTTTTCTAAGGGAGTAAATTTGATTGAGGTCTTGTGATCCCTTGTTTGCTTTTAGTGTACTCCGCCCTGTTTGAGTTGTTGCGTACCATTACAAAGCATGCGATTACAACTCATTCTAAGGTAAGTAATGAAGATTTTTTTTAGTATTAGGGTGTGTAAGGGTTTTGGGGTACATGGGAATAGTAACTTTTACCCCTACACTATCCAACACTTACCCTACTGTTGTCCTGAAAGTATTATGCGTTCTAATGGTATGTGTTGCAATGGAATGCGTTGTAATGGTAGTTTTTAAAAATGCGTTGTAATGGCATGCATTGTAAAATCATGCAATTTAATGGTAGCTGTGATGTAAAGACTGCGTTGTAAAGGCATGCGTTGTAATTGCATGCGTTGTAACGTCAAATATTCGACCACAAGTTGTTGTTTGACTACCAAGTACTTTCTCTACCTGGAAAATGTTTTGGGATACTGAAAATACTCAAGAAGTTTCTGGGACTTCTACCTTTGTCCTCCCAAAAGATTGTTGTCCAAGCTATGCTTCCTTTCAGGCTGGACTACTTTATCATCCTTAACCTCAGACTCTCACAAACGTAATTCAATAGATTACCACGCATTCAAAATTCTGCTGCAAGTTTGTTGATCAAACTTTCCAGACACGCCTCCATGGTGGCTGGTTTAAGTAAATTGCACTAGCTCCATATCAAGAAGAGAATTGCCTTTAAAGCTCTTTGTTATTGTTATAAGGCACTGTCTGATACTAGACCGCTGCACCTTCAATCTTTGATTAAACATTAGGTCTCAGTTAGGAATTTAAGATCATCTAACACCAGGTTAGCTCTAGTTCCAAAATCTCAAAAAGGAAGAACTGAAGCTAGCTCTTTCAATTATTTGCCTCATAAGATCTGGAACTCCCAGCCTCAGAAAATTTGACAGGCACCATCTGCAGCCTCATTCAGCAAACAGTTAAAAACCTGTTTTTTCAAGTTCAAGTTCAAGTTCAAGTTCGGATATTTGTATAGCGCACTACTCACTCAGAGGGTCTCAAGGCGCTTGAGGGAGGGGTGTGCTTTACTTATGGAATATCCAAGTTTTTAGTTCCTTTCTGAAGGCGAGGTGGTTTTGTGTAATGCGGAGGTGGGTGGGGAGAGAATTCCAGGTTTTGGCCGCTAGGTAGGAAAAGGATCTTCCCTCCATGGTGGATTTATGGATGCGCGGAATGGCGGCGAGGGCTTGATTGGACGATCGTAGTTGGTGGGAGGGGGTGTAGAAGGACAGTCGTGTGTTGAGGCATTCGGGTCCTTGGTCGTAGAGGGCTTTGTGTGCGTGGGTGAGGAGGTGGAACGTTATTCTCTTGTTGACAGGGAGCCAATGAAGGTCTTTCAGGTGGCCGGGAATGCGAGCTTGCCGAGGGATGTCCAATATGAGTCTGGCTGAGGCGTTTTGGATGCGTTGGAGCTTCTTCTGTAGTTTGGCTGTTGTTCCGGCGTAAAGGGTGTTTCCGTAGTCCAGTCGGCTGGTGACCAGTGCGTGGGTGACCGTCTTTCTTGTTTCGGTGGGGATCCAACGGAAGATTTTTTTGAGCATGCGGAGGATGTTGAAGCAAGATGATGAGATGGCCTTGGCTTGTCTGGTCATCGAGAGGGAGGAGTCCAGGATGAAGCCCAGGTTACGTGCGTGATCTGTAGGTCTGGGTGCGGTTCCGAGGGCCGGTGGCCACCAAGAGTCGTCCCAGGCAGAGGGGGAATAGCCTAAGATGAGGACTTCCGTTTTGTCGGAGTTTAGTTTTAGCCGGCTGTTCTTCATCCACTAGGCTACTTCTTTCATTCCTTCGTGTAAGTTGGTTTTGGAGGTGTATGGGTCTTTGGTGAGGGAGAGGATCAGCTGGGTGTCGTCAGCGTAGGAGATGATGTTGAGGTTGTGTTGGCGAGTGATGGATGCGAGGGGACTCATGTATACGTTGAAGAGGGTGGGACTGAGTGATGATCCTTGTGGTATGCCTCAGATGACTTCAGTGGCCTCTGATTTAAAAGGAGGGAGGCGGACTCTTTGGGTTCTTCCAGCGAGGAATGATATGGTCCAGTCCAATGTTTTCCCTTGTATTCCGATGTTGTTGAGGCGTTGAATGAGGGTGTTATGGCAGACTGTGTCAAAGGCTGCGGAGAGGTCGAGTAGGATGAGGGCGGCTGTTTCTCCGTTGTCTAGGAGAGTTCGAATGTCGTCTGTTGCTGCAATGAGGGCGGTTTCGGTGCTGTGTTTGGCTCGGAAGCCGGACTGTGAGGGGTCGAGGGATTTGTTGGATTCGAGGAAGGCGGCGAGTTGACTGTTGACGGCTTTCTCAATGACTTTGGCAGGGAATGGGAGGAGCGAGATGGGGCGGTAGTTTTTAAGTTCAGTGGGGTCTGCTGTGGGTTTCTTCAGAAGGGCGCTGAGTTCGGCATGTTTCCAGCTTTCCGGGAAGGTAGCGGAGTTGAAGGAACAGTTAATGACATCGCGGAGATGGGGTGCGATGATGGAGTCTGCTTTGTTGAAAATGTGGTGAGGACATGGGTCGGTTGGTGATCCTGAGTGGCTGGAGTTCATCAGGCGGATGGTGTCTTCAGTGGTGATTGGGTTCCAGGTGAGAAGGATGTTAGGTTGCGGTATTGGTTCGGAGGTGGGTGGAGTGGGCTGGTCTTCGGACTGGTTTTCAAAGCTGGTATGTATGTCGGCGATTTTGTTGTGGAAGAATGAGGATAGAGAGTCGCAGAGGTCTTAGGAGGGAGTGATGTCGTTGGTGCCGGCGGTGGGGTTGGTAAATTCTTTGACGATGTTGAATAGTTCCTTGCTGTTTTGGGCATTGTTGTCGAGTCGATCCTTGAACGCTGATTTCTTGGTGGATCGGATCAGTTGGTGGTGTTTGCGGGTGGCGTTCTTGAAGGTGGCCAGGTTGTCAGTGGTTGGGTTTTTTCTCCAGGCTTTCTCGAGGGTGCGGCAGAGCTTCTTGGATTTCTTAAGGTCATCGTTGAACCAGGGGGCTTTTTTGTTACTTTGCTTGAATAGATGGTTCTTTAAGGGTGCTAGTTCGTCGGCGCTGTGGGTGATCCATTGTGTGAGGTTGGTGGCTGCTTGGTTTGGGTCCGATGATAAGGCAGGGGGGTTTTGGTGGAGCGAAGTGAAGAGCTGGTCGTGGTGATTTTGTTCCAATTTCTTCGAGGAATAGGATGTGGGGGTTGTGGGTCGTAGTCTTTTTGTAGCTGAAGTGGACGCAGCTGTGGTCTGTCCATGCATAGTCCTTGTTGGAGCAGAGTCTCAGCGCTGGTACACTTCCATGAAATAGCCATTCACTCTATAACTCTGTTTTATATTTATTTTGTTATTATTTAGAGTACCAGTCTTTTTTTTCTAAAGTTACTGGTATGGCATTGTCTTATTTCTTATTGAATATTAGTTGATGCTTTGCTGTGTTCTGAGTCTCCAGCCCACAGGACCTTCCTAAGTAAGCACTGGACTGCTCTGTGTTATTGACCAGAGAGTGAATGTGCTAAAACAGGTACCTGTTTACCAGTTTGGGGGTCTGCAGTACTGGAGCCCCGGGACACAGGAACTGAAAGACCCCAGTTGTTGCAATCAAGGCCCAGTAACTTTCGATTGCTTTGGGACCCTATGACCCAGCTCACTTATACGCAGATTTTATGTTGCTGAACTTTAGTCTCTGGCACAATGAGAGTTCTCTTACTTACTGCCATTATCCCAGCTGGCATGAAGGACAGCAACAAAGGACCTCCACTTTTGTCTTGGACTAGTTTCTGTATGGTGCTCCAGCTGTAGTTCAATGTCTTTGTTTGCCTCCAGAAGGGAGTTCTCTGTGAGATAGAAATACACCTGACTATTGGACAGGTTTGTGGGTACATGAACATTCTTAAAAGTGAAGGAAGTTTAAGGTGCAGCTGGTAGACTGATTACAAATTGTCCAAGTAAAGAAAAAACGGTTTCAGTGTTAAGATTAAGTGGACTGCATAATTTATGGACCTCCTGCAGATTGTTTAATGCATTGATGGACAGTCTGCAATAGACTGGATTGCAGTAATCATGCCAGCACATGAGAACTGCTGAAGCTATTCATTGTGTCATCTATTTGATTCTCAGCAAGTAAATGGCTGATGCCGTAGGGACATCTGCATTGAAAAAGACATCCACCATCTCCTCGAAATTGGGATGGGTGGGTGACGGGCGCTCTGCAATGTCGGGCTGGTGGGTAGTTTAAAGTCTCCCTTGCAGGGAGGCAGGGTGGGGCAAGTTACGGGGAGTTTATTGTTGTTCACATTCATCACAATGATCAGTATTTAATCATTGCACACAATTGTTGCTGATCCCCATCCATGTTGTCTGGTGTACACATGCCACAGCCTACAAACACATTATCTTCCAAGTATTTACATGGGGCATTTTCGACCACTCTGTGCCTTAGAGACAGTGGGACTGGTGAGGTCGCCATAGAACCATAATGACAGATACTGATGCCCCCTGTGACATGAGACTCGATGCAATGCTAACCCTGCTCTCCTGGAATGTCAATGGGCTAGGGGATAGGATCAAGAGGGGGGTGGTGCTACAATATATCAAACGGCAGGCAGCAGACATAATTCTACAGCAGGAAACCCACCTTGTTGGAAACATCTACAAGGTGCTTGATAGATGGGGATATAAACTTGTAGTCCATGCAGGATTTACTGCTGGCTCCAGACGGGTTGGGATACTAATGAAGAAAAATCTCCCATTTGTTTTAACTCAGACACACACAGATAACTATGGGCGCTTTGCTGAAGTGCCGGGATCTGGGAGGGTAGGACTATGAATGTCCTCTCGGTCTATATACGTCCTGCTTTACATAAGTTGGCTTTACTGGAACTGAGTAGGATGATTCTTGCCTTACCAGAAGGTGAAGTAGTGTTGGGTGGTGACCTCAGTATGATGCTCTGTGACCATGTTGACAGATACCCCCCAAGAGGCACTGCACGAACACAAAACACACTGGCTGAATTTGCCGCAGCACTGGGTCTGACAGATATATGGCAGATGGCTCACCCGCAGTCATGGTAGTATACATACTATTCGGCTGCTCACAAAAGTCACTCCCGTGTTGACCACATACTAACTGTGGCTGACACTGCACACCAATTCATTGAGGTTCAGCATTTAGCGAGGGGCATCTCCGACCACGAATACAGAGACCCAGCCACTTAGACAGCTAAGGGCAGATACCGTGCCACACTATTAAAAATATATGAGTCGGGAGACAGAGCCAGAAAACTCCTAGCATGGCTGGATAGGAAGGAAATGGAGGACTGCTGGATCAGGGTAATACGCGATCAGAATGGGATCTGTCTGTGTGACCCATATTGCATAGCAGGTGGGTTCGCAGAATATTATACCCAACTTTACTCACCAATTGCAACAGCTACTATAGAAGAAGTACGGGAGAAAATAACTGACATACAAATCCCAACACTAACCCCAGATGACCAGCAACTGCTGCAAGGGGATATCACTGTCGAGGAGGTCATAGCCCCCAAACTCAACACACAGTCAAGGAAAGTGGGAGGTCCTAATGGTCTTCCAATTTGACTCCTTAAAGTAACGGTATCCAAGGTGGTACCACACCTCCTTGAAATGTACCTTGAGAACAAGCCTAGTGGCATGCTCCCCAGAGACCAGAGACTGGTGTCCATCGTTGTAATACATAAAGCAGAGAAACCGGTGGAAGACTTGGCCTCGCATCAACCAATATCCTTATTAAATGTCGAAAAGGGCTTGATGTATTAAGAGACCAATTGAGGGATTTTCTTTATTGGCAAGACTAATGCTGGAGTAATTACCATGACCATTGGTCATCCCAACAATGGCAGGCTTACCGCATTAACCGGAAATCAAGACATTTTAAAGAATCGCCTATCAGTTCAGTTCAGTTCAATAACTTTATTCGGATACCTTGGTACCCATAAAAGCACAAATTCATAATAATACACAATCAATCCATACATGAATAAAATTCAAATACCAATAATTACAAAATCTTCCGTCCTATTAACAATAACATGGAGAAAAAGGTTTTGCATAAGACCATTAAAACAATTTCTCAGTTGTAGCAAAAAAGGCTCAAGAATCCAACATAGACATACGTGCTCTGATGGTAATTCTAAGAAAAGTGCAAGTGCGAAAAATCAAATCTACATCATCTAGGGTTATTATACACTGATAAGCCTCATCCAAACTGATCGTTCGTCTCTTTTTAAAATAAGGATTTAAGAGCCACTTGGAGTATTTAAAATAGTATTTACAGAAGAATAAAAAGTTTATAATTGATTGGCCACTTCTCCCATCACAAAGGCATGGCGTTTGATTGAGGTTTGGGTGATGGCCAAGAGGGAAACAAAGTGCGAATCTGATAGTACCAGCTCTTAATTGACATAATAAACTCCTCTCCCATCGGCTCATTGGTAAGGTAAGATATATATACAGCGGCTAACAATGTTGTTCAATTAGCATATAGTTGCGCACAAGTATTTTCCCAGATTCTAAAGCATTCCGCTCCTTATTATATAAAAAATAAAAGACGTCCGCAGTTCCTTTTTTGGAACTGCTTCAGCTGAGCTGGGATCTAAGAAGATGTGCTCTCTATTAATACTGCGCAGCCTTTGTTGCACGCCCCTTAACCATGGGATTTCTAGCCCTTTGTCACACTTTAAACAATCAATAACAATCTATCGGGTCAGGGAAGTGGCCGGATTCTTCCACACTGACAGCCAAAAAAGTGCAGGTCGTGCGCGAATAAAATCAGATATAACATTGATGTTAAGTTCCTTGTGGCATATATATTGAGGGGTCGAGATTGGGATACCCAACAGTTTTCTGCAGAACCTGTTTTCTTCCTGTTGGATACCTATACTTTTTGCTAGGTCCCAAATCTCGGCACCGTATGCAGCCACCGGGATGCCCTGAAGTTTATACATTTTCTGAACTGCTAAAATAGCCCCGGTGGTCTTAGGACGAGGCAAACTCAGGATCGAATTGATGGCCTTTGAGAACTTGCTCCTGGAGTGTGCTAAATGCTCACTCCAGGAGCCGTTCGCAGCGAAGGCCAACCCCAGATAGACAAATGATCGAACGCTGGACAATTTCTGTCTGTCTACTGTAATAGTGCCTATTTCTTACTTCCCTGGTCCACTGCACATTAAAAATGATTTCTTAAAATGAACCCGTAAGTCTAACCCATTCATGTACTTATTAAAATTTTGTACCCAAATAAGCACGGAATTTGGGGTGCGGCCTACATCATCTGCATATAAGAGCACAGGGATGGGGTTCCCATTAATTTTTGGGACATCCTGGGTAGCTGTTTTCAGAAAGCTGTTCAACCCATTGATATAGATAATAAAATGTAGGAGAGCTAGAACACAACCCTGTCTGCCCCCTGCTTACATCAATTGCCCCTAAAACCTCGCCTCCCATACCAATCCTCACTTGAGCCTGGAGATCTTTAAGAAGATACGCTAAAAAGTGTACCAACGGCTCATCCAGCCCCCCTGCCAAGAGGATTGTTCACAGCTTTGACCTATTAACAAGGTCAAAAGCTGTGGACTGTAGTACTGAAGATTCTGGACCCGTGTTATAAACATTGTCGTATCATGACGATTTTGGTATCAGCAGACCGGTAATGATTGAGATACTATGCACAAGCATTTCCGTCATATTCGAGTGACGAATTCACTCTGAAAACGGAGTTTCCGTTTTGAACCCTTGGGTTCCATTTTGTGAACGGCAGCCATTTTGTGATTGCCCTCACCTAGGCTAGATGACTAAAGCCGAGATCGAGTCAGAAGGACACGTATACCTTCGCTGACTCCTCTGTGACCTGGGCGAGCTGAATCCACTGCCTGAAGCCAAACCTGTTTGGCCAGTTCCTTTCCCAGTGGCCGAATGAGATTAGCATCGAAGCACAACTTGTCATAAACCTTTCATCGCACAAAAACTATGTCTAATCTCACACAAACCTGTCTCTGTTTCTTTCTTTATGACTTGCTTTACGATGAGGAGGTGCCCGCTTTTATTAGGGGGCCGTCGATATCTGATGGAAATACTGGGCCTTGCCGGATAGTTGATTGTGGGCTGAACAAACTGAAATATGGGCTTGTCATCATGACTCTGCTTTTTCTTTGTAGTGGAAATATGTGAATGGTCAACTGTAAAATAAGGAATATTTGCCTAAAGCATAATATTTTGTATAAAAAGAGAAGGCTGGCTTTGTAAGATTGAGCAGTCTCCTGAGAACATACACTGTGTTGTACTTCTAGGATACCTGTTACTGGCTGCAGCCAATAAATACGATCTTTGACTTCACCTAGAAGACTCTGTGTTTCTGTAGTCTGAAACAGGAAGAACTCGAAGTCTTCGGGTGTGTACCCTGGTTCTTAAAACCCAGTACTTCAGGACAAATCCAAGAATGCCATGTAAATCGGGGACCTCCGTGTAATGGTGTATTTCCCAACAACCAAATTAAGGTTGAGGCTTTGTTCAACTGTTCCCACCTTGCTCCGGAAGCCCAACTGACATGGTTCTAAAATTTGGTTTTCTTCTGCCCAGGTTAAAATTTTGTTGAACAGAACTCGCCCTAGAATTTTTAAAGTATTATCTATTAGGGATATGGGTCTGTAATTGAACGGCTGGGACCTGTCCCCTTTCTTAAAGATAGGTACTATTATACTCTTGGCCCATGTTACTGGTAGGTTTCTGAGAGTCAAACTATTAAAAACATTCAGTAGCAATGGGGCCCAGTGATCAGGTATCCACTTGATTAGGTCAATTGGAAGCCCGTCTGGCCCTGGGGCTTTGTTCCCAAGACTCTGCTTGATGGCTTCTTCTACCTCTGAGATACTTATCTCTATAGGAACTAAGCTGCAGGGAACATAGGTTTCTGCCCCTGAATGTGGTGTAGCATATATTTCTGAAAAGTTGTTAACCCAGGCGTCACTAGAGATGTTACAACTGATCGGGGTAGATAACCGGCCCATAGATCGAAGGTCCCTTACTGCTGCCCAAAAGATATTAACTTTTGTTTGACTAGCCGCCTCAGAGAGGGTTTCCCAACGTTCAGTCAGGAGGTCCTTCTTTCTGCCTGCAACCACCCTGTTGTACTCCTTTCTGGCCAGTTGGACATCCGTTGCACACCTTGGGATGGCTAATAGTGCCCTACGTAAATTCCTATTTGCCAACGTACATTCATGGTTAAACCATCTGGGGGTGCTTTCTTTTTGGGCTATGGGTTTTGATAGAAGGGTTTTAATCACTTGGCATAGATTAGTAAAATCCTGAATTATCACTGTGTGTGGGGATTGCAGTGAGAGGCAAGAGTCAATAAGATGCATGTTTTCCTTAACCAATTCCCTGAACACTTTGCAACTATCGACCCCCTTCCAGTGCAATCTTAGGTTGTCAGTCGATGATGTCAGGTTTGTAGCCCCACATTCTATCTGAAAGACCGGTCTGGGGGTGGAATTCAACTGTGTTTTGATGGGGTTACGGTCTCCATAATGTGATGCAATGACTTCTGCTTCCCTGAATTGATCTTCAAGTAAGGGGGATATAAAAACAAAATCTATCGTGGAGCTACAGCCCCTACCCCTAAATGTTGGATGCATACGTTCATTTGCATTTGGCTCACCCACCACATCCATAATGTTAACCAGATTGTGGGATCTTGTAAGCAGGACAAGTTCTGCGCCTCTACGTGCACAATGACCGGAATAGCCTGGCCCTCCGTCAAATCCCTTACCAAGAATTTTAGCATTAAAATCGCCGCCCAACAGGATACCTATTGGGTCCCCCTTATTGGACTGTGTGTCCAAATTTGAGATAGAATCAAAAAGCCGAATAAAAATCTCATTTGGGACGGAATGAGTCATTATTATAAAAGTTCACCAAGTGGAAAAAGACTCGTCTTTTGAAGAGCACAGCTTGATAGTCTAGGCTGCGGGTTGGAATTACCTTAAAACTCCCGCCAGCAGCCACATTAATCCCTATAAACAGGCCTCCCCACAGTCTGCCCATCTTAGGCATTAAAGCTGTCACACTAAAACAATGGAATCCCTCTATGTACAGATCTTCTGTGGCCCAGGTTTCCTGGAACATGACAATGTCATGTTCCCTTATCATATTTAGCCATTCTTGGTTATCGAGCCTGGGTTGCAATCCTGCCACGTTCCAACTAAGGATACTCAAGCTGGCCCCACTGCTACCTATAGATGTAATTGTCCTATCTTTATTTCTATCAGATCTAAGGGTCAAACTCGTCATTAGCCTTCCTGGGGCTTGTATATTAGATGCCACGATTGGTGGTCAGTCCTGAGTATCCAAGTTGGAAAGTGCCTGGAACATGTTACTTAGTGGCTCATATACTTCAGAGCCTCTTATTGATGTTGCTAGAGGTTTATAAAAATAGCCCAGGGGAAGTGCACTAATATCTGTTGCAACGGCGAATGACTGTTCTCTGATAGATAGTAAACGTCGGACCAATTGCGGTCTACAGAAATTGAGAACAATACAGTCGCCGTCTATATACTTGTTTGATTGGCCCACCCACCCTACTCTCCTGACCATGATTATTTCGGCCATCAGGCGGGGGCCAAAGTTCTTATGTTTGCGGAGCCAGTCTACTGATTTGTTACGGAGATCTGACCATGACTCTCTCTGGCCCTCGGCAAGAGTTGGGACACCAGTTAGAACAAGCACATATTAATGTATCATTTATTTACACATTCAGGCTAGTTTTAAAAGGTTGAATGCCCACTTTATCCTCCAAATCTTCTACCACAATTCATCACTGCTTATCGCATTCTCTGGCAGTCTCATCAGGCTACCCAATATAAATGAGTAAGTAGACAAAATGTACTTAGCTGTGACTCCTTCTGGGCTTTGGCATGACTCCTTCCGGGCTTCACCGCACAACAACACAGGCCATTTGTGTAATAGTACAGGCATACACAACAGTGAGATTTAGATGTCTCATACATGCACACACACACACACACACACACACACACCCACGCACACACACACACACGCACACACGCACACACACACCCACACACACACACACACACACATATTTGTTTAGAATTCGGCCTTGCTTTACCATCCTTCAGGAATGGTGCATAATGATCACACCACATTGAATAAGTGTCATCAGCACAGTGACATCTCAAACCCATTTTACACTTTGAAGGGTGGCTCATTGGTGTCCATTACCTGGGGTTACAGTACTATTCCCATCGAAACCTATAACTAAATCATTATTTGAATATAGACAAAGCTACACTGAAGACAGCAATCAATTAACTAATTTATGCCTTAAAAGTGCTTGCGCATCTTTATTAGTTCATTAAAGAACTTGCTGTCTACATTAGCAGAAGCAAGAACGTGTCCAGTATGTACAATTGTCCTGCCAATATAATACCACTGCGACGGCATTCTGTAGAGCAGGAATACATGGCGGCATGGGAAATGTTTGTTCAGCTACTGATCTGTGATGTAAGTGAGTGCAGGGCAGTATAACAACAACAATAAGAATAGCCGTAAGAATAAGAAGTTGGCTTATATATCTCTTCATACCTTGCATTGCGTTGTAAATGACTGCTACTCAAGGTAATAGCTGTCAATGTAATCATCCTTGGAAAACATGGTAGGCTGAGTTGACCTTGAAAACAGGAATGTGTCAGGTTACCAAGAGCCTGCTTACGAATTTAGGTGTTATTTATCGCACCTGGAAAAAACGATTCCAGGGTATGGTAATTAACACCTATTACGAGTTATTGTGGAATAGGATGCAGATTTTGGTGTTTAAGGCAACAAAATCTGCATGATTCAAAGTATGCTGTTAACCCGTTAAATTTCGGTAGGTATGACATGCGCAAATCGAATGAAGTTTGAGTTGTTTAACTAATCCGATGATTATTGGATGCTTTAAATACCTTCAAACTCATAATTCCGTACCATGAGTAAATAGGGGTGTACATACTGGTCGGAATTAAACAACCACCTCGTAATAAGGGCCCATGATTACTGAACATAGAACAACATAAATGCTGTTTTACGAAATTATAAAATGTGTTCTAATACGTTGGGTATGGCACATCTGCTGTAATCAAGTTCCAACAAATAAATAAAACAAATAAATAATGCAAATAATTTCAAATGCCGTAGTCTGAGATAATATGTGCTTTCATAAAGAGGCACATTCAATGAATACTACAACACGTATCCAGTTTTTATGGCATATTATTTTTTCTGCGCATGAAACACCACTAGAGGCAGCAATCATGCATAAATAATCGGTTCCATGGGAACACTTCGCTGGGAAAGAAAATCATATTACAAAGCAATACTTTTACAGTTCGTTTTTCAAAATTTCGCTTTGCTTGTTTTTTCATTTCCTATTTTTTTTTTCGGGGAGGTGTGTGCTCTCGAAATTCTTTTGCTTCAGAATGTTTTTCTAATCATTCTTTTCCACCCACCCCCCTTTCCTTCCCTTCCTGTACATTTCAGCACCAGCAATTACATTTAACATTTCTCATTAAAGAAATGTTTTCAGTATCAATATTTCAATTGGCACATTTCTTATCATGTTCGAACAGAGACCAAGCACCATGACAGACCTTGGACGAGAAATATGCCTTTCATCTGCTGTCGTTAATTTCCCAGATTGTCTGTATTTTTATAATCTGGTTGTGATTGACTTGAACGAGGCCATTCATTCCTTTACCACAGGGTTGAGGAATCACCGCAATTTGCTAAATGGCCAAAGCTAGTGCCTATTAGTATTTTAGAATTTTAGGTAGTGGCAGCAGTTTCCCTATGAACTATATTGGAATAATTTGCATATGTAAATCAATTCATGCTCCTTTCACAATCTTTAAGGCTTTTTGTTAGGGTAAGTGCATGTGTCTGGTAAGGCATTCTATCAAATACAAATAAGGCTTTTTGTTAGGGTGAGTGCATGTGTCTGGTAAGGCCTTCTATCAAATAAAAAGAGACCCATAGATTTTTATACTAACATGCCTCCTGCTAGGTTGTGATCTTTTTTCATTAAATCCAGAGCTTTAGGTCACCCATGTACCATTAGGAAATTCAGAATTCTCTGAGGTAGGCGGTTCATCCATGAGCGCATGCATGAAGATAAAGACAGAAGGAAAGGATTCTGCTCACCCTAATTTTGACATATGGCTCATCCTTACCTTAGATGGTTGTTAACAACCATTGCATTCTCGTAGGTCTTCCTCGTCCCAGTTCTTACACAGTGAGTTCTGCTTCATCCCATAAACAATTTTTACCTACCCTAGCAAACATTGAATCATATACAAATCAGGTAATTTCGCCCTGGTGCCTAGCTTATGCCACACCCCCTCCCAGATTGTAAACAGCTGAACTAAAAAATAATAATTGTTGTATTTTCCTTTCTGTTTAGCAGTCTTGTCTACCCTTCAATGGTAAAGTGAGCCCTTTTCTATCTTTTTCTGTCTTCACAATTATTTGATATTAATGAATTGCTTTCAGCAGCAGCGCTTTTGCCAGCTGTTTTATTATTTATTTACCGCCAATGGAAATGGCATCAGGGTCCTGCTTCAACATCCCTTTTTTCTTCTTATTGAGCCATGTTGTCACGTGACCCTAGGGACATTGTCGTTTTCACTAAGTTAGCATGAGCATGCTGCAGCTTGCCTGCTTCTTTGCACGTGTTACAGCACAGCTTTATTTTTTGCAATTATGTCTATGGATATTGTCACATGAGAACTCATTGCTGTGTTCACTCTCTGCATGTTCCTGGGATTTTGTCTGAACATTGTGAAGAAGAACAAACAACAATGTCCCTTGTTATTTTGTTCTGGCCAGGCCTCAGCCTTTAGACATCAACTACTGATGCAGCTATTGTTTGGACAAACGCCCTTTGGTTATATTAGAATACACGAAAAGGTAGCACACACTTGGAGATGGACCTTTCCAGGAAGAAGAGCAAGACAGCACTTATGATCTAGATCTACCATCTATAGCCTGGGGTATGGGGTCTGCCGACAATGCCCAGAGATCTTCTGCATATAATAATACTGCTTCTTAGCAAGAGGAGGAAGATTAGGCTCTGTTGTGTTTTGATTAAGACATCCCCCTTCATGATATATGGACTAGCTGCTATGCTGACTGTATTTGTACTGTGCATTTTCCTGCTTGTTGTGGCACATATACTGCATGCTAGGGCACCTTAGTTAAAATAAATATTTGAAACTGTTTTGTGTCTATGTCAGATCTTACTGTGGGCAAGTACAAGAGTGAGAGCGAAAGGGTGTGTCTTGTTACCGCGATTCCTGAGAGATCTGGGAGTGTTGTCTTTCGGGGTGTCTAATCATTTGTTTCTCTGTGAGTGAGAATGAGAGCAATTGAGACACTATAGCTAGTCGGTCCTGGGCTCGTGGGTACTAAGATGGTAGGAGGACCCAGTCCATATATATCAAGCTCCTATCAAGCTCATATCAAGCTGCGCATAGTTCTGTGTTTGTGCAGATGCCCTGCAACAATATAGTTTTTTAAAAAAATATATATTTTTATTAACATTTGCATGACAATAGCACTTTCCCAAGACAGGCATAGTAAAACAATTACAGTGTTCATAATGTCCGTCCTTCAGGAGATATGATCATGCAATATAGGTTATTAACAACATTTTGCTTATTACAAACAAAGTCCCACATTTCCCATGTCATTATCTCTTTTCTGTTTTTAAGGAATTGCGAACATAACTATAACCTCTACCCCTCTCCCCTCCTCCGTCCCCCCTTCTGGTCATGGGTGAAACATTCACTTCTGGGCTTGGAAACCAAGTGTTTTTTCATTTACCTCCATTATCTATAACATTCCTGGAGGTATGAGAGACCTCCAGTATAGGTAACCGGTCGCCTCTTACTGAGTGTAGTGCAAGGGCAGCGTCTCCCCTCCTAGGGGAGACGCTGCCCTTTAGTTAAATCTATGATCATTAGGCGCCAGGCCCCCCATGTCTTCTTCAAGTTTATTATCCCTCCTGACTTTGTTCATTCGTACTGATTCTGCAGTGGCCCATTTCAACATATCAACCAATGAATTGCAATTCGCCTTTTTGCTAGCACGAGACCCATCTGTATGAACCTTCTAGTGAGTTTCTTAGCCTTTGGCATGGGTAGTAGTCCCAACACCACCCCTTTAATAGTGGCTGGTACAGTCCATCCCGTGACAGACTGTAGAGTATCTATAACCGCCCCCCAGTAGCGTGCCAGCTCAGGGTAGTCCCACAACATGTGGACAAATGTGCGTCCGTGCAATTGCATCTGGGACATGTGCCTGCCCGATTCGGGTATATTTTATGCAGGGTACGGGGAGTGAGGTATGTCTGGTGCATCACAATATATTGAATTAGTTTAAAACGTGTGTTGGAGCTTATCTGTTTGACCCTTTCATGCACTTTCTGCCATTGCATCTCCGTGAGGGGCTCATCCATTTCATCATCCCATTTCGTGCGTATCGGAAGGGGAGCAGTAGGGGCATCTTCCCTCAATGCTCTGTATATATGCGAGACCAACCTTCGCCCTCCCGCCAGGGTAGTTACCATCTGTAGTACTGACGTTACCTGCGGCTCCTGCTGAAACATTGGCCACAGTTCTCTGGCTACCGCCGAGATCTTGGCGTACTGCAAAAACTGTCCCCTGCCTAGTTGGAAAGCATTATCTGCTTCCTCTCTTGTCATAAACCACTCTGCGATATACAAACCCCCATCATAAGGCAGCCACCCTCCCTCCATTTGTTAACATTCATTGTTTGACCTATCAGTTTGAAGGGTGTTACCGCCCATAGCGGAGTTTCTGGACCGTACGGCGCACTCTTTATTACCTTTTGTACCACTGTTCCCCAGATTAACGCTACATGGCGTATGACATAAGGAAGAGATCCTGGCATCCTTGATCCCATCATAAAAAGTTCCGGGAAGGAAATCCCTTGATGTGTGCCCACCAGCAATCGCTTCTCCCAGTTGTCTTGCTCATCAAACCAATGTACTGCATGCTGCAGTTGTGTGGCCATGTAATAAAAATTCAAATGGGGGACCTCCAGACCCACATCCCCCACCGCCTCTGCAGTGTGCTCAATTTTACCCTCTTCCATTTGGGGCCCCACAGTAATTCCACAATCAAGCTATCAAGCTGTGAGAAAAAATTCTGTGGGACCTGATATTACAAATTCTGTAGGGTGTACAGGCAACTCGGCAGGATGACCATTTTAGTCAATGCTACCCTCCCCATGAGTGATAACTGGAGTGCCTTCCAAAAGGCAGCCGATCTTCTGATATTCCCTTCCCTATATTGTTGGCCAATTAGGCCTTGCTAGTATGTGTCAGTGTAATCCCCAGGTATCGTTCCCCTCCTGTACCCATCTCATTCCGACCTTAGGTAGCTTGTTTTCAGACTTCCTTATTAAGCGCCGCATAGGAAACAACTTCGATATTCTGGGGTTAAGACGTAGGCCAGACTATACACTAAATCGATCCAGTTCGGCAATAAGTGCCAGAACTGCCTCCTCCAGGCGACGTAAGTATACCAGCATGTCGGCGGCATACATAGAGACCACATGAAGTGTCTCCCCAATTGAATCCCCCAACTTTCCTTTTTTGTTCATAATTTGGTAGCCACATGACAAAGAAGAGCGGGACAGGGGACACCCCTGCCGAGTACCCCATTTTAAACCAAAACTCTCTGAGACTTTCCCTCGTATGCGCATATATGACTTGTATCCATTGTATAAATGATTTTCCCACTCCCATTTTGGCAAGCACTGCCCACATCTAGTCTCACTCCACCGAGTCAAAGCCCTGCTGAATATCCAGCAAGCCCAACACCAAATAGTCTGACTCTAAACGTGGTGCATGCCAGATATGCGACAACCGCCGTAAATTATGTGTGGTATTTAGTTTAGGGATAAGCCTGGCCTGGTCTGAATGGATCAGCCTGGGCATGTATTGGAGCAAGCGGCACGCCAGTATCCCACTCAAAATGTTTGCATCTACGTTGAGGAGAGATATTAGCCTATAAGAGCTCGGCAATAGGGGATCTCTATGTGGTTTAAAGAGCATGGATACGATTGCCTCTGATATTGTATTCAGTAACATTTGCTTATCCAGGGCCTCATTAAACACCTCTAACAAATGACCTACCAGTAAGGGAGCATATTTCTGATAAAACTCCGCTGGGAGTCCATCCCCACTTGGGCATTTCTCTGGCACAATTGTCGTATAGATGCCAAGATATCCTCTCTAGCGTTTGGGGCTTCCTCCTCTTCATCGTCGAGTGTGGGGAAAGCCATGTCATCTAAACATTCCTGCAACCCCCCTACAGCAGTCTGCTGGGCTCCGCGCATGTAAATTTTAAGTGGGATGCAAATTTCCTCAAGATCACTCCTTGTGTTTGTAAGCGGACCCCGTCGCTGGCCTGTAATGGTAGTATAGGTATTTGATCCTTTTCTGTTTTGATTAACCTCATGAGCCTCACCCCTGATCTGTCTCCCTGCATGTGTAAACTCTGCCTATATGTTATATATGTGAACTTTTCCAATCTGCCTTAGGCCTCCAGTGCCTCCCCGCGCATCCTGGTTCATTCCGCCAGGTGTTCCTTTGTCTCACGTACCGTGTCCTCTAGCCTCAGCAATTGAAGTTCCAGCTTTGATATGCCCCTATCTAACTGTTGTCTCACCCCATAAGTGGTTTTCTTACACATCCCCCTGAGGACCACCTTCATGGCCTCCAATTCTATTGATCTATTGGAAGCTGATTCCCAGTTCTCTCAAAAGTAATTTTGTAGAGTCTCTGTGACCACTGCAGCGCAGGGTGGATCTAGTAGTGCCTCTAACCTGAGCCGCCAAAATGGAATTGGGGGACGACCTGGATCGTTTTTCAGAGTGAGCAATAATGGTCTGAAACATACCATGGGAGGTATGAAACACCCTCCGTGTCTGCCGACAGCTCAGGCGTAAGGCAGCAATGATCAATGCGCTAAGTGTGTTGGCTGCCGGAGTGTAGCACGAGAATGCTTTTATCTTTGGGTTCCTAGCCCCCCACTCATCTCTGAGCTGCATACCGTGTAACAGTAGCTCCAAGGATCTCGACATACATGGCTTATTATGAGTCCTTGGGGGCTTTATATCTAAATTTGCATCAAAGACACAATTAAAATCCCCCAAGAGAACAATCTCGGCCCCCATGTATGGTGTTGCTGCTTTAAGAATGGCAGGAAAAGAATCAGGACAATCTATATTCGGGGCATACACATTGATAATACACAGCTCCCTACCCTCCCACTTCCCGTGCAGAATAATATATCTCCCATCAGGATCCAGAACATGACTCACGGGATGAAATGGGATCCTGGGAGCCACCCAAATCAATGACCCCCGTGCAAAACCTGAATATGAGGTAGCATACATCTGTCCTCTCTATTTTTTACGTATACTTGCGATAGTGCCCCCCACACATGTGTCTCCTGCAATCCGGCAATTCCCACTTTAGACCCCTAGCCTTTTCCCAATCCCTGCCATACCCCTAATATTCCAACTAAGGAGTTTCAAAGTTGGAGCTGCCATTAATGTCACACTGTAGAATTATAAATATCAGGGTATCTCTGCTCCATTCAATTCGTTTGTCCCTCCCATATTCATCCCATGACCGCATGTAACACCCCTTGAACATGAAAACATTATAAACCAAACTGTCCAATTTCCCTTCCTGCCCCCTGGGCAATCGCGTAAGTTCCACTGCTAGCATTAAGTCCAGTGCGAAATTCAACACATACCGCCCCTAACCACTCACCCCGCCCCTCAAAATGCTTTTTAGTCCATGACATACAGAGCCGTAGCTCAGACACTATTCCAAACTAGAAACAAACCCTGGAAAAATATACAAAACTGAGTGCAGTGCTAGAGATCTGAACCCAACAAAGTAGCGAGATTTCTCCCAAGCGTCCCTCGTGGGGCCAACCTCTGACTGTGGGGCGCTGCTGTCCCTCGGCGGCCCACTTCCCATACAGTCATTTAAACATAAGGAATTATTTTAACCATCAATCTTTTACCACCCTCGACAACCCATAAGTCCATGTTTAAACAGTATTACAGTAATGTATAATCGCCATTTCTGGCACATATCTGTACTTCTGTTCATCCTGAATCAGAACACCATCATTCCTGCCCACTCCCCTGCTCTCCAATGTCTGTCTCTGGGTCCTGTGTCACCTTAATGGATTCTGGAACAGCCTCTGTGTCAGACGTGTGTAAAGTGCCATCTTGTAGAACTTTGATCCGGCCCAGGTCCCTTCTTGTGTCCGCCTGTTGTTGCCTTTGGGATCGCCGACGATCGTACAATGTGTCTGGCACCGTGGATGAGACCAAATGACTTTCTTCGGTCCCCTAGTATCCAACCATTCAGTGGAATCCCCTGTTGAGTGGAAAAAGAGTGTGCGTCCTTTATGCTCAACTCTTAGTTTTGCGGAAAACATGAGACTATATTTCAAATTCAACTCACGCAATCTTCCTTTGACCACAATGTACGATTTTCTTTGATCTTGCGCTCTGTGGTTATAGTCCGGCTATATTAAGATGGAGTGCCCCCCGAAAAGGAACTGTCCTGGGTTCCGTGAGAGCTGCAGCAGAAAGTCTCTATCCCTATGATTAAATAGTTTTGCAATAATAGGCCTCGGTGGTGCTCCTGGCCTGGGAGGCGGAACAAGTGCTCTATGTGGGCGCTCTACTTTAAAAAAATTAGAGTAACTTGGGGGATATCACTCTAGTGAGCCACTCTTCCAAAAATAGTTTAGTGGAGGGGCCTTCCACCTTTTCGGGGAATCCAACAAAACATAGATTGTTCTGTCGTAATCTCCCCTCTGAATCCTTCGCCCTCTCGTCCAGTTTTATTACCTGCCTCTTTAATTCAACTATAATGGCGCTGAGAGACCTAACATCGGACTGCAATGCGCTCACATCTTTTTTGGCGATGGCCATTCTATCGGACACTTTCCGCAAATCGGCCTATAGTAAATTAACATCTATGGCCAAAGAGTCTATTCTGTTGACCATATTGTCTCTGGTCATTTTTATGGCCGGAATCAAGTCTACCAGTGTGGGGGGATCACCTCTGTTTCTTTCCGGTGGCAGGTGGCCACCATTGATATTTTTGTCTCGTTGTTCCAGTCAATGTGGCAACACTTGTGCATAATTGGAAATCTTATTTGCCTGCGATTTTGGGGCTTTGTCCTTCCCTATGATGATTGCTACTCAGCCGAATTTCACACCCAAGTAAATGTTCTACACAGCCCTGAAATGGGGGGACTGGGTCACCGTCTGCCTCTTGAAATGATCCAAAATTAATCATCAGCAGGGTACTGAGCCGTGGTTACCTTCCCCCTCTCAGTTTCTATACATGGGATGGTCACGCTGTCATTGTACAATGGCCTGTGCTGTAACTTTAGTAGACCCATCCGTGCACACACTTGACTTCTGCAGTATATCTTAAATGTATTGAATAGTCCGCCGTTTGGGTGGACTCTTCATCTGCATATGAATCTTTGGTGCAACCCCCTGGGGACCTCAGGGATCCCCCTGAGCTCGTGGCTCACTCCGCAATACTTCGAGGTGACAGCCTCTATAACCCCAACAAGAGACAGTGGATGTGAGGATGACTCTTCGTATAAGAGTGTCCCGACTCCCAAATCAGTGTCCCACCGGTGCTTTCCACCAGCACACCCTGTGTGCACTTTTTAACCAAGTCTCAGCAGTCCCATATATATAACCAGTATCTTTTATCCTGATGGGGGGCCCCTCCTTTAAAGGACTCGCGAGCATAAGCAGTGCTCCAGTTTCCCAACTCACCACTCGTCACCCACCATCATCCACCATGTTCCCCCGGAAGCCTCCTGCACTTCTCTGTATTTATTCTGGTGCTCAGATGAGAGTGCTGTTTTTGCTGAACTATTCGCCCTCCATGAGCCCGGGGCCACACTACTAATCTCCTCATGGCCTGCTGGGCCCGCAAAGCTTCCTCTCATGCTCCAGTTTCCCCTGATGGGCCGCCAACACTCTCTGCCACTATCTTCCTTGCACTGCAGGGCTGGGCCTTCACTCCTGTCGGGTCCCGATGCTCTTTCGCGGTCCCCCGGTGCAACTGGAATGTCGACCACCGCTCCTCAAAGCCTCAGTAGGGACACCCTCTCATCTGCACCATCTTACCAGACGAGGATGCGCATCACGTCATAGGTGTCTGTTCGAGTCTCGACCTCTCTGGATGCCGCTTCCGTCCGGCACACAGGTCCGAGATGGCACACCGTTTTTCCAGAGTCCTCAGCTGCACAGCCTTGGCATTTCTTGGTGGCCTCCACTCACAGAGTGTCCTGGAGTGACTCGGTTCGAGTCAGCGCAACCTTCCACTACCGTTCCGTTGACGGTTGAGGGTAGGATTCTTCAGGATTAGTATGAACCGTGGGCCGCCAAGAGGAGCTCAGGCAAAGAGCGTCTACGTGGCCATATTGCTAAGTCACGCCCCCCTGCAACAATATAGTTGATGCTTTTACCATTCATAGTCCATGTCAAGGTCTTTACTGAGCACAAAATAAGCGATTTGTTTATTTTTGTAGGTTCTCCATATACCATTGCAACCACCCCTGTCTGTCTTCTAAATGAGATGGGGTGCCGGATGTCTAGGAGGACTCTGGGAGATTGAGTTAACTCGTCTCTGTAGGAACCAGCAACACATGACACCTTGGGCTGTTTCTGTTGATGAGCACTACTGTGTGTAGTTCTGTCCCAGGGAAAGATCGTGAAGCGTGCAAAGTGCACTGAGTAGCTTAAGCATATGGAAGGTACACAATTGTGCTTCTCATCCTCTGTTTTGGTGCAGGAATTGGCAGCTGCTCTTCCTGGGCTTCCTTCTATTTCATTAAGTTAGTAGATGATCAGCAACACCTAAAGCCAGGAGGGTCCTCCTAGTTCTAAACATTCCAGAAAGAAGGAGCAGCTTTACTTGGATTCAAACAAGGAGAATAAGATATGAGAGGATGCTATATTCAAGGGATTTGGCTGAAAGAGTGGCTACAGCATATCAGGCACATTTTGGCATTAACTTTCTCAGTCCATCCAAGAGGAGTGGAAGGATTATGTTTTTCACCAGTATCTAAAAAAAAGAGTCTTTCACTGCACAATGCGGCACGCAAGGCACTGTGAAAGAAATAGAAAATAGTGGAGTGCTATATTTTACAGCGCTATTTATCTAAGAGGTATCATTTGGATGGATTTCAGGAAGAATTCCAATGTGTCGTAAAAGTTAGTACTCTTAAGGTTGCCGCTCCTCTAAAGGGGCCTGCTTCACTATGCTGTTCTCAGGGTGTAAATTGCTTGGCTCTCAGTTGGAAGAGATGGTAAAGAAATCAGCTGATGATCGGGTGTTAATGGGCCCCTTATGTCCCATAGGTAATGGTGGTGGTCTGGGATTCAAAAGAGACTTTGGTTCTCCTTGTGTGCTTGGGGGCCTGAATCAGCCCTTTTGATGAAGAGGTTGAGGCCAGTGGATCACTCTCTCTCTCTCACACAGATCCTGGTTTTAATCTATCTCCAATCCATCCCCATTTTCCCCAAAAGTATGATTAACCTGCCAGTATTCATGGTTGAGAGAATCTTATAGAGGACCAACTTCAGAACTTTGTAAGTGCTGAGCATTCTCCAGTTTTGTATGTATGGTTTTCAAACTAACTCAAAATGGTTACAAAATCCAGGTAAAAAAATCTCCTCTGAATCCTTCCATTCCATATTGGCTCCTCTCTGTCAACGGTAGCACCAAGCTCTCTGAGTTGGAATACACGATCTTTTGTCCAAGTTGAAATCATTCCGATGTCCAAACAATAAGAAACTTAAGGATGCAATTCAATTATGTTCCTAGTTAGAAGCAGTCAGTACAGTTCTTGCCAGTCCTGAATCTAAAATGACTTAATGCTTTTGTGTCTCAGATTTCTTTCAAAATGGTGACACTGTAGTCCATTTTTTTCTGGTCCATGTGGGACATTTTAATTCCCCTCTTTAGATTTCAGAGATGTTTATTTGCATGTTCCAATTCAACTGGATTTACAAAGATGCCTGCAATTATAGATTCTAGGCTACCACTATCAGTCCTGAGTTCTATACTTCGGACCAACATCCATAGTTTCTAAGAGTCGTCATGAATTCTCTAGGTCCATTGGTGGGCATCCTACATTCTATGGGCATTCAGGTCTTTCTACACTTAGATGAGTGGCTAATCTGTGCCTCTTCTTTCACTAAAGAGTGCAAATACATGCAACAGGTCTGTGAATTGATACAGTCCCATGGGTTCATCCTTAACAGGAAGAGGATGCACCTTTCTCCATTTCAACATCTTCACTTCATCTGGGAAGTCTTGAAGCAGGTGTTTCTTCTCCAGTCAAGGAAGCAAACATCTCAACTACTGCTTTGCTAAAGAAATCAGAGCCAAAAACAAAAGATTGGTTAGGAGTCCAACGGGGGATGTCAATCTGTCTAACAGTGTTCATTTGATAACGGAGTTTCTTTCAATCCCTAGTTCAACACCTCCTCTCTCATTCGAAACCGGGTTCCCAGAATTTTAAAACTTTAATTTCTGTCACTCCCCAGATCCATCAAGCTCTTCCTCTATGCTGGTGGCTCTACAGGAAAGTGTTTCCCTCACTTCCATCTCCACAAATTTAACACATTAATTATTTTCGCAGTTTTTGTTACATAATTTTTTAAAATTCAAAACAGTTGAATACATTATTTTATATTAAAAATATTAATATGTACTTATTTTTTATATTTTTAACAATAATTTATGTTCATTTACATTTTATCTATTGCACTGCTGTGACACATGGCAGGTAAAAAGGTCTCTGCCATGAAGGAAAGGCCTGGGGATCTACAGGGAAATGTTTCCATAACCTCCACCTTCCCAAGCATTTTTGCTGTGGATGCCAGCTGATGTTGTTGAGGAGCATCTCAGGAGAAACACGGTGTTCAAAATTGATGGTCCCTGGAAGAAGTACTGAACTCTTCCTACTATGAGGAACTAACAGCCAGCCATTGAGACTTAATGCATTTTTAGCTGATGCTGCAGGTCAAGCAGTTAAAGTAAGAGAAGCCATCCAAATGGCTCAATATAATCCACCAAGTGGGTTCTTGCAGTCTGTGGTTAGCATCTTAAGCCCAAAGGATTTATCAGTGGTCAGAGCCCAATACTCTTTCGCTGATGGCAGTTTATCTAACAGGGAGGGTGAAAGGGTCTGCAACGGCCTGAGTCATTAGAGAATGTAAGACTGAGATATGGGGTGGATGGGAGCCAACCACAAGAAATAAGGACACAAGTATTATATGATAGAACACATTTTCAATAATTTAAATCTAGGCTCAACCCTCTGGGCGATATAGCACATAGCAGACAGGCTTATCTCAGGAAAATGTGTAAAATATTTAAAAGTAACAAAACAATTATAAAGTCAAAAAAAGGAAAAGAGAAAAACATTTTAAGGTAAACAAATGTAAATTAACTTAAAATAATTAACTAACCTAGGACTGACAAGTAAAATGTTACAGCTTATTCACTCATTAAAATAGTTTTGTAAATAATAAAAAAATGCATTATCATCAGATCTTCAATTTATTATAATTCATTTTAATATATTATTACTAATGTTTAATTAAATAAGATACAACATTCCACTCTCTCATTTTTATATTTAATTACCTTTTAAGCACATTTTAATCAAACATTTTGAAATTAATTATAAATCATTCATTCTTTTAATTAAAAGTTTAAAATTTGATTTTCAAAACAATAAATATTCATTTATTTAGTTGTAAAATTAATTTAAAAAAGAGTTTAACTTTTGTCATCTAAGAAAAATATAGATGTAAATTAAAATTATTGCATTTAACAATATGGCTTTTTTGTAAGTCCCTTCCTTCATTGCTTTCTATGGAAGTGTGTTGCAGTACCTGTGAGTAGCCATGTGTGGTACTTGACTTACTCCAAGGCTCTAGGATATAGAATTCTCAACGTAAGGCTAAAAGATGATCAACCAGCTTCCTTAACATTCTGTGGACCAATGGGGTCTTCAATTATAGACTTTGCATTTGTCCATTACGCCCATTTTTACTTATGTAAAAAGTATGCCATTATACCGAGAGCTGAGAATGACCATGATCCCCAAAGGTTAGTCATTAGTCTTAAGCATGATTATTGCGAAACCCACGCAATGGCCAATAGTGGCAGCTTGACTGCTGTAAATAGCAAAATACTTATCTGGAACAATAAATTACAAATGAAGGCAACAAAACCTTGAAGCAACTATGATAGCCAGTACCAAGAAAGACATGATTGTATTAAAAAAGGGAGATAGTTGGTCAGATGCCTGGCAATCTATTTTAAAAAATATATTATCCAGTCTTGTGGCAAGTATACTGGAGTCGCGATTAAATATTAATGGAACAAAGTCTTCAAAATTAACTGAATCGAAGAGAATCTATCGTAAGGAGATGCGTCATATACTAAAACTTCCAATCTCGGAGGAGCTACGCGACCACACAAGATGGCCGCGTAAGCCCTTAGCTCTGTGTGAACCGTGCCTTGCTCGCACTATCCTGCCGATATCCTGTGGCGCCGAGGTCGGATTTATCCGGCGGGGGAGTAGCGGTGCAGACCGGTCCAACCCCGGGCTCACGAGGTGGAAAGGAGCCGGAGTTGTAGACTTGGGCAGTCTGGGCCTCCGCCTGCGGTGAAGCCGGGACCCGAGTTGTCGCGGCGGCCGGCCCAAAGTGTAACAAAACCCGGGTGGGCGGACCGAAAGTTGCCTGCCGTGGCCCGGTACCGATTAAGCGGACTGACCGGAGAGGCTGCTGTGCCCGTGGTGGTACTCCTGAGGGATATTCTGCTGGCGGAGAGTTGCGAGATGGCTCAGCCGCGTCCTCCCTGCCGGATCGGACGTTGGAGTCCGGGCGGGGGGGCCGTGAGAGTGCATCCATGGAGGCGCTGGCGTTTGTGGTTGTTGCTGGAGCTGCAGCTGATCCGTACGCCCCCCTGCTGAGTCGAGCCCTACAATTGTTGGTCGTAAGGTGGTGTGAGCGGCCGGGAGGTGCCGCGGAGTACCCGATCGTCGGGGCAGAGGACTGCCATATCTGGAACTAGACCTCCAGCGTGCACGAGCTGACAGTGCACTGTCATACCCTGTACTTGTCAGTCCAGCAATGGTGTTGGACCTGCGGCGCTAGCCTTGGCCCCCCCCTCTGTTTTTTTTGCTGGGCTCCTGTGCTGTGTGGCACTATTGACCCCTGTTGAGCAAAGGATACGGGCACCGGATATTCATCTGCTCTGTGGCGGCCCACACCCCACGGTTAATTGGCTTGGTGCACTACTGGCCAGTCAAGTTCCTGCCAGCCCTGCAGTGACTGCTGATGTGCATGGTGCTGCAGGGGATTGGTCCCTATCCTACTAGAGCCAAATCTCCTACTTATGATACAGTAGCCTGGTGTTGAGTCCCTTTGGTCCTGGCTGCTGACTGGACACCTTGTGTGGATGGAAACCCCTGCACAACTTCTGATGCTCTGTGGTCCTGATTGGAACAGGTTGCCTGGGCCGTGGAGCTCCGGTGCGGCATCCTGAGTGGTGGGCCGTTGGTGTTGGGTGGTTGGTCGTAGTCTGTGGCTCCTATGGAGCTGGCCCACAGCAACGGTCCGGTACGGTCCGGTACGGTTATTGACTGATGGATGCTAGTTTCCTTGGCGGACGCCTCCTGGAGCCGCTGGATTGCTGGTAAATTGAGCCCTGCATGGTCGTCTGCTCATCGCTTCCTTGCCTGACGCCGGTGCCCGTGGGAGACGGAGGGTTGAGCTGAAGCTTGTGGAGCTGCTTGGTGTGTCTACGACACTTACCTGTCAGATCTGGTGAGTCCTACGAGGTGTCGGTGCGGGTCCACACACAATAAGCCTAGTGGACCTCGACCTGGTGGGGTGCCATACCCACGTTCCACTATCTGTTGTTGCAGCTGTCGTGACTGTGAGTTCGCACCTTCTGAATACAGACCCATAATGGCGGCACGGCCTGAGAGCGAGAGACAGCCTCCTAGATCAACCAAGGGATCCCGAGCAGTACAATCTAACAAGTTGGACCGCTACACACTGCCACGGGTTCGCCCTCTGGATCAGGTCGGATTTTGGAGGGAGGCAGAGAGTGGGTAGACTCTGCGTCAGAGCCTACACTACAGGATGTAATGGCTGCCATTGATGGCCTTGAGACTTCCCTGGGGCAGCAGATGGCGTCGCTGGACCACAAGCTGGATACTGTGACCATTGAAGTCAACCTGATTCGCACCGATGGGAAGGTCAAATCTTTGGATATCAAAACCGCGAGCTTGATGGACGATGTTTCGCAGCTGCAGCAGGATGTTTGGGATCTCAAGGCTTCCAGTGCCCTTACGCATCACAAGCGGGATGAGTATGAAGGACGGGCCCGAAGGAATATTATACACATAATTGGAGTTCCGGAGAAGGTGGAAGGATTGACCCCTGACCTCTTCCTTAAACATCTGAAACCGACATCTGAAACCGAAAGGGTTGGGGAATTTCTTCACCATAGAACGTGCACATAGAATTCCAGGAGGAAGACCGAAGCCAGGGGCCCCACTGCGTCCAATGATTGCAAGGGTGCTCAATTTTAGGGATAGAGATGCTATCCTGCAAGCCTCCAGATCTGGGGGCCCCCTGGGGGCCCCCTGAGGTATGAGAATTCCACCCTTAACTTCTTTCCGGACTTTACTCAGGTGGTCCAGAGGCAGCAACAGAGTTTTCTTGGAGTCAAAAGGCGGCTCAGGAATAGAGGTTTGAAATACGCTATGCTGTTCCCTGCCAAGCTGCGGGTTGAGACTGAGGAGAGAGTTTGGTTCTTTGATGACCCGGCAATTGCTTTGGATTGGCTGGACAGTTCTTTCCCTCGGGGGGACCCCCGAGGGGAAGGTGGTGAAGATGGCCACAATGCTCAGCAACAAGAATGATAAGTATCGAACTGTATGGTCAAAGTGGGCCGGTTGGTGAAGAGTAATTTGCGAGACATTTCCACAAGACTACCCCTTTAAATTGTGTGTCGCGGTAGGCGCAAGATATGACCATGATGGGCGGGGGCGGGGATGCAGGGCTCTGACGTCCTCCTCTAATCTATATTTAGATAGTTGGTCAGTTAGACTATGGGGCGACAGGCACACTGCGAGTTGGGGGTTGGCAGACACCGAGAGCAGGGATGCAGGGTGGGGGGTGGAGGGATGGGATTGTTTTGATGTGGTTGTGAATTTTTTTTTTGTTTTCATTTTCTGTCAGGTGATAACGATGTTGTGAGGTGCTTGCTATTCGGGTCGAATGGCGCAGAGTAGCCGAGGATCGGGGATGAAAGTGCTGAGCTGGAATGTGAATGGGTTGGGGGACAAGATTAAGAGAGGGATGGTCAGCCACCTTATCAGGAGACATTCCCCATATGTAGTGTTTCTGCAGGAGACACACCTGGTTGGTAATAAGTGCATGGCCTTCCATAAGGGGGGATATAAGTTGGTGGCACACGCTGGGTTCACCTCCGGGTCCAGGGGGGTTGGGATTCTGGTTTAAAACTCCTTTCCCCTGTCAGTGCAGGCTACATGGTTAGATCAGAGGGGCAGATATGCGGGAGTCTCAGGGCTTGTGGAGGGTAAGATTGTCACCTTATTGTCGGTGTATGTACCTCCGGGCCTCCAGACAGACACCTTTCGAGATATGGGATCTGTTTTTCTTGCGATGCCCCTGGGTAGTCTAGTGTTAGGGGGCAACTTTAATGCTGTGCTTGACGGGGAAAATGACCTTAGCGCACCAAGTGTGCTCAGGCAATCTCAGAGATGGCTCTCAGACTTTTTAGAAACGTTAGGCTTAGTCGATAACTGGTGCGTACGTAACCCAAGGCTGACACATTTCACACACATATCAGCTGCACATGGTAGCCTGTTGCGATTGGATTATATCCTGTTGCTGGCGGCAATGGCGCATATGATTCAAGAGGTGAAATACCTCAGCAGAGGGATCTCTGATCATTCCCCACTGTGGATACAGCTTATATCCGACAGACCCGCGGTGGGTAGGGTAGCTCCGCTTAGTGCTTGGCAGATAAAAGATCCAGCTATTAAAAAAGAGGTGCTCCGAATGTCCGGCCACTACTTCCTGGAAAAAGTGGGCTCAGTTGACTCTGCGCAGTCTCTCTGGGAATCATACAAAACGGTAGCGAGGGGTGAGGTTCTGTCCTTAGTTGCAGGGAAAAAGAAGAGAAATCAGGCCAAGGTGGCTCGGAAGGAAGCGGAAGTTATACGCTTGGAAGAGAGAGTGGCTGTATCTCACCCAGCTGCGGAGCTCCATCATTTGAGACTTCGGCAGGAGGAATATAAAGGCCTGGTGCGTGATAGAGCATTCGCTCACAATAGTGCTGTGCAGAGTCGTATATATACGAGCATGGCGACAAAGCAGGTACATTGATTGCATGGCTTGAGCGCGGTGAAAGAGCCTCCAGGCTGGTACCGGAATTAGAGGGATCGGAGTTGCGTAAGAACACAGATCCACAGGCGGTGGCAGATGAGCTTTCAGTGTATTATGAGAAGGTCTATGCTGCTGGCAGTGGGTATTCTGAGGCTGAGAATAGTGATATGATTAGAGACATTGTTATGCCGAGTCTGTCGGAGGAGGATAGAAGCTATCTTGACTCCCCTATCTCTGATGATGAAGTGGCGCAGGCCATGCGGCAAATAAAATCAAGCGACGGGCCCTAACGGGATGCTGATTGAAGTGTATAAATTAAACGCCAGCCGAATCGCCCCGCATATTCGAGCCATGTTTTTGGAGAGTAGGGAGAAGGGCCGGCTTCCATATGATCAACGGGTGGCTAATATAGTGGTTATACATAAAGTGGGTAAGCCCAGGACACAATGTTCTTCGTATAGGATGTGCGACTCGGCCTTGAAGCTGAACGGCGCAAAGACCGAGATCATGCTCCTGGGCAATAAAGGGACGACCTTTCCACCCACATCTTGGCCCGACACCTTCGGCGAAATCCCCTCTCCTAGAAATGAAATCAAAACACTAGGAGTTTGGTTGGAACCTGACCTTACCATGAAAACGCAGGCAGCCAAGACAGCAGGCACCTGCTTCGGTCTCCTGCGGTCCGTACGCAAGATCTTGCCCCTTCTTCCCCTCCCATCCAGGAAATTACTTGTCCAGGGTCTGGTATTGGCCCGGCTCGATTACAGCAATGCCATATATCTGGGGGCCCCTGATTACACCCTGGCCAAACTCCAACGCACCCAGAATGCGGCGGCCAGGCTCATCATGAACCTTCCCCCCAGAGCATCGGCCAAGCCTGCCCTCAAAGCTCTACACTGGCTTCCAGTCCGCCAGAGAGTAGAGTTTAAGGCCCTATGTACCACCCACAAGCTCATCAACGGAGCTGGCCCTGCCGCGCTTAAACACATGGTCACCTCATATAAAGCCTCAAGACCCCTTCGCTCCGACGCCGAACACCTTGCTACGGTGCCTAAATTTAGGAAGGCCCGCACCGGCGGTCGCCGCTTTTCGGTCAAAGCCTCCACAGCGTGGAAATCACTCCCTCTCAGTTTACGCCTGGAACCCTCCCATATGGTGTTCCGCAGGAAACTTAAAACCCTCCTTTTCCCCAAATAAAGCACCCCCCCCATCCCCCTCTGTATCTTCACAGGTTGAATAGCGCGGGGATGCCTACGGGTCACCAGGCGCTTTAGAAATCGCAAAATAATAAATAATAATAATAATAATAGGCCTATCTCGCTCCTCAACGCGGAGCCCAAAATATTGGCGAAGCTGCTTGCCACTCGACTAGTCAAGGTGATTACGCCTTTGATTCATCCTGATCAATCTGGCTTTATGCCGTGTAGTAACACGGCGCTGAATCTACGGCTGCTGTGCGGTGTCCTTGGGGGTTCCTCGCAGATACATGAACCAACAGTGTAGGTGTCACTTGATGCCACCATGGCGTTTGACAGGGTAGAATGGCAGTATTTGTTTGCAGTATTGGCAACGCTGGGCTTTGGGCGTGAGTTTGTCAGTTGGGTGCGACTGTTGTATGCTGAACCCCTGGCTAGAGTGGTGGTTAATAATTGCAGGTCCAATGATTTCTCCCTGAAGAGGGGCACAAGGCAGGGATGCCCGTTGTCCCCATTGCTTTTTGCGCTCGCGATGGAACCTTTAGCGGCCTGGGTCTGATGGGATAGGTTGACACGGGGCCTACGGTGGTCACCCGAATGGGAAGATAAGATTTTGTTCTATGCGGATGACGTTTTGCTTTATCTCATTAATCCCAGGGACTCCCTGAGCAACTTCTTGGATATACTAGATATCTTCGGCAGGTACTCAGGACTGGCCATAAATTTGACAAAGTCAGTGCTCTTTGTCCTAGTTGGTCATCCGCCAGTGATCCCCCGATCGTGTCCAATCCAGATTGAGACAATAGGATTCAAGTACTTGGGTATATTTATCACACTGGATCCGCGGCTGCGGTATACTAATAATCTTGCTCTCCCATTGGACAGATGCAGGAAAGATGTGGAGCGCTGGAAGGCTCTTCCGCTGTCCATGCTCGGACGAGCCGCTCTTTTCAAAATGATGGCCCTACCCCGGTTTTTATATGCCTTGCAGAACTCGATTGACTCTGTGCCGGCCTCCTATTTTAAGGAGATAGAAACTCTCCAGAGGCAGCTTCTGTGGGACGGTAAGCCCTGAATCGCGTTTGTTAAACTAACTCTCCCATGGTACGATGGCGGGATTGGTCTCCCAGACTTACGGAAATATTACTAGGCTTCGCAATTGGCAGCTGTGAACCACATTATTTACGGGCCCCCCGGAAACCCCGGTTTTGCCATGGATCGGGGTCAGGCACCGGGAGGGATGATAGATAGAGCACTATATGCCAAACAGGGGAAGTTCGCATTAACTGGCCCGACTGCGCATGCGGTGCAAATGTGGCATGTAGCTAATAGATATCTAGGGTGGGAAGGCAGGCTTACATTGGCTTCTCCCCTGTTGAATTTCAGAGAAGCTGGGTAGCCTATAATTTTTTTTTCTTTTTTTTAAAAAAAAGATTAAAACAAAATAAAGAAAAACTTCCAATCTCGAATGAGAGGAATATGAAAATACAAGAAAAAAGGTAAGAATAGGAATGTACAGATAAAGCGGGATAGTGTGGACATCGCTTATGCTAAATTATAGCATGCTATATTGACCAGGAATGAGCAAGCTTTTTGGTCCCTGGTGGGACACGGCACAAATTCGAATAAACAGCCAGATTACTTCTTTGTCTCAAGCTACAAGTGGGGAATTCATATTAAAGCTTTATATATTAATCATCTGTTATATGTGAATATAAGACAACTAAGATGGATGGTTCATTTGCAGAAATAACTGAAGATTAAATTGCCAATTTAATAAAGAGTTCCCGCTCATCCAAGGCAGCAGGACCCAATGGCATCCCTATCGGCTTGATAAAGTTCAACATAACATTTTGGAGTGTGATGTTGAATCAGTTGTTCTTAAAGGTAATTCAATTTGGAATTATTCCACCTTCCTGGAAAAGAGCGATTGTTCATCCGATTTATAAGCGAGGCCCAAAAGACTATCAGTCCAGCTATAATTTAATAGCGTTGCTGGATTTTGAAGGGAAACTGTTTGCGAAACACCTACAAAATACATTAAGGACATGGGTGGAGGAAAAATCATTAATACCAATAACTCAAACTGGATTTCGCTTAGGGTGTTCGACCCTCGATAATATTGTTTCATTGGCCATGATAGGAAAAAAGGCAAGATTGCGGAAGGTAACACTATACGCATGCTTTGTGGATTATTCCACAGCATTTGACAAGGCCAACCGGCAATGGCTGTGGAGTAAATCACCAGCATTGGAGGTTGATCCAAGCCTTATACATTTTATTATCGGCCTGCATTCAGATACTTTGGTCAGGGTGAAGTTGGCTCATGATAATACATTATTGCCAAAAATGGATACCATAAACGGTCTTAATTAAGGCTGTGTCCTCGCTCCACTGCTATTCTCTTTGTATATTGCAGATATCGATTTGGTGTTAAGTTCAGATATGGGTGTGGCACCTAAATTAGGTGACAAATCAATTCCGTACCTAGCATATGCCGACGATTTAGTAATTTATCTTTAACTCCTAATGGATTACAGCACCAACTGAACCAACTAGATACATATAACAAAGCGAATGGTTTGATAGCTAACTTGTCTAAAACAAAAAATTGTGACGTTTGGACGGTCTACACAAGCAAAAATGTGGACTTTAGGAGAAAATCCAATCGAGGTAGTGGATCGATATAACTACCTTGGAGTAACATTTGACAAAAAGTTATCATGGTTCAACCATATGGCTAGTAAAACTGTAAAATCCACAACTATTACAAAAATCAATTGTGAGATTCATGTAACTGTGCGGAGCTAATGCAATTATCCCATCACTTAAAGCTTTAGAAATTAAAATGATTCAATTTTTATTGTATGCATCACCGGCCATGAACAAGAAAGTCATCTTTGAGCTCGAAAAATGTTTCATGAAATGTGTACGCACCATACTCCATCTACGACAAGCTACTCCACATTGTATGATACGCTTGGTATTTGGCCTAAAATCTCTGGAAATGCTGCACAAGAACAGCTGTGTTAACTATATTATTGAATGTGCTAAGGTCGATTCATGCACATTGAAACATCTAAAAATGGAGGAACTCTGGAGTAAAAAAGTAAGAGATCTGCAACTTTCTAACATAATGATGGAAATAGATTCTTATGATCTGCCCGATATACAGGAGATGGGGCGAATGACCAGGGATGTGTGAAAAAATGTAATATGTAAAACATTAAAGTTCATACAGTGGAATTAGATCTTCTACAAGCCGGGAAATATAAACACACGGTCTTAACATTTGACACATATACCTTGCAGACTCAAGAATACTTGGGATGGAATCTGACCAGTTATATTAAATGGAAATACCTAAGGTTCAGACAATTCTATATTCCGATAGGAGAGTTCGAAGGGACTTGGAATCAGGCTCTCAAAAATACACAGGTTTGTCAGCTTTGCGGAATCGGCAAGGAAACATTTAGGGCCTGATTCTGATGTGGTTAGGAAATCTTCCCGATCAAATCGGTTTGGAAATGTTTCCCAACCGACTTGGATTGGTAGAGTCCGACCGACTGAGTATGATGCATCCGGATACTTCCAGATACGAATTGGTTGGACTCCCATTTACTTCTATAGAAGCCTATGTTCCTAACCGCATCATAATCTGTCCCTTGGTCAGGAAGACACGTTCCCGATCCAATTTGGAAGGAGCAAATGCGGTTAGGAGACCTTTCAAACCACATCATAATCGGGCCCTAGGTGGGAATGCTTTCCTAAACGGATCGGAATCAGGCCCTTAATATGCATTTGTCCGAGGCTGTTGCCTACATTGAGGTCATATTTACGCCCCATGATTAATAATGCCAAAATAGGAACAACTACGGAGGCTATACGTTATTGTTTTAGGCTCACAGGGGAAAGTGCAATTAGAAGGATGGTTCAGTTTCAGTGATTTTATTATTGGACATGTAGATGTAAAAACAGGTATCCCGATTTATGTATGCTTTCTTTTATAGGATACCACACACAGAAAATATGTGATTTTTTATTATTCTATGTTTATGCTTGCTTATTCTCTATTTATTGTAATCATATGATTAATGCAATAAAGTATTTTTACTGCTACTACTTCTCCAAGGCTAGGCTGGAGTACATTTACGGCTGTTTTTGGTCCTTTTTGACTATAGTAACTTTAGTAGTGCATTTTGGAATAGTAGTTTATTTATTTATTTATTTGAGTTTTATAGATCGCGAACCAGACCTGTGAAGGTATCAGATCGCTTAAAAGGATGGACAGGTAAGATACATGAACTTGGGATGGTTGGATACATTAGGGGTAAAAACAGGTAGTTGCAAAAGTAACAGGAAAGAGAAGAATAGCAGAAACAAATCATGGAACAGTAGGGATAAGAGCATATAGCACCATTGTTCAAATGAGGTAGTGTTGAGTCCAGGGAAGGATGCCCAGAAGAGACTGGTGGGTACCATCCAGGTAGCCATAGGTAAAGCATAATAGTATGAGAAAACAGTCTCTGAGGAGATTAAAATGCGAGCGTTAGGAGAGGAATTTGTATGAAACAAGGAAAAGAATAAGCAATAACACATTTTGGAAACATTTGGGATAAAAACAAATAGCACATTATACAAATTATACAAGTTCCAGGGAATGCTGCCCAGAGGTGCCGGGTAAGGCCATAATGGTAACAGAAAACAAAGACATTGGGGTTATTGATACAAGCATTAGCAGAGGAATTTTCCCATTAGGAAAGTCTTGGCCTCCATTTTAAAGTGTGCCAAGGACAAAAGTCTTCTGATGGAGGGCAGGAATGAGTTCCAAATTTTTGGGGCGGCCCCAGAGAAGGCTCAATTGTATGTTTTTTTTCCACAAGCATGCTGGTTAGAGCAACATTTCTCTGGCGGACCATGAGTTTCTAGCTCCTCCAGAAATCACATGTTTTTGGGTGAGTTATGCTGGGGAATTGGAGCATAGGCCTTGTGTGTGATGCAAGCCAACTTAAGTTGGATTATGGCCTCAAGAGGAAGCCAATTTAGAGTTTTGAGGTGGGGAGAAATGTGTTTGAATTTCTTTGAGGGGCATCGTTTAGGCAGGCTTTCAGTGGAGCCAGAGAGTTCTTGGGTAGACCTGCGAGGGTAGGGCAACCATATTCCAGTCTGGAGATGACTAGTGCCTGGGTTGTCCTTTTTAAGTCAGAAGTGTCAAGGAAAGGTTTCAGGTGTCCTAGGTAGTTCAGGTAAAATCTGGCGTTTTTGGCCATCGAGTTGATATGGGCATGCATATTCTGGTTGCAGTCAAGGGTTATTCCAAGGGATTTAGCAGAGTCTACAATGGTAGGAGGGCAGTTTAAGGCTGTGATTGCCTTGATACATTCATGAATGTCCGGGTTGGTTTTAGGAGGGGAGATAAGAAGAAATTCATTTTTTTTCCTTTCAGTTTGAGCTGGTTAGAGGTGAGCCAGTGCACGGTCAGTTTCAAGGCTTCATTTAGGGAGCGGATGTCCTCAGGAGAAGAGATTATAATGTAGATCTTTATGCCATCTGCATACATGTGGTAGGCAATGTTGGAGGTGCGCAGTACTTCTGTGAGCGGTTCAAGGTAAAGATTGAAGAGGGTAGGGGACAGGGTTGATCCTTGGGGGACTCCAACCGTGATCGACGAGGGATTGGATAGGTTACTGTGATCAGGATTCTCTGCCATTCTGGAGAAAGGACCTGAACCACTCTAGGTCGGTACCATCTAGTCCCATCCTAAGTTTGAGGCGATCAAGGAGAGTTTCGTTGTTGACCATATTGAAGGCTGAGGATAGGCCTAGGAGGATTAGGAGAGAGGTTTTGCCTTGGTAAAGGGCTTGGAGGGCACCATCCACAATGTGGAGGAGCGTGGTTTCCAGGTCTGAACCCGGATTGGAAGTCATCCAGTAGGTGGAAATTGGTGATGTGTTGGCTCAACTGCTGTTGCACACATTTCTCCAGAACTTTCGCTAGAAGTGGGTTGTTAGATATCGGTCTATAGTTGTCAGGGAAGGCTGGATCTAGCGTAGGTTTTGTTAAGATGGGGACAACATGGCCCGCTTTAAGGGAATCAGGTATCGATCCCTGTAGGAGGGATACATTGATTATAGCAGTCCAAGAGGGGATGATCGCTTGAGAGACAGCGGTTAGGGAGTTGGAGGTGAGGGGATCATTGTAGTGATTGTTCGGGTTTTGGGAGGATAGGATTTTTGAGACAGAGTGTTCGTTGGACCAGTGCGGTAGGTTTTTAGTTGAAGTCTGGGAGGGAAACGAGGCAATAAGAGGTAGAGCCGCGTAGTAGTTTGGGAGTACGTTGCAGAGATGAGTTTGTTTCCTAAGGCTGTGGTTTTGTCAATGAAGAAGGAGAAAAATTCCTCCCGTGAAATTGGCGATATAGAGGTTTCTTTGATTGTTTTAGCCAGTTTGTTAGATTGCTGTTTAACCAGATCGAATAGCTTGCGAGGTCTGTTTTTGGCGTTCTCCAGTTCAGTTCTGAAGAATTTGAGTTTAGGATTTTCCTATTGTAGGCGTCTCTGGACTGGCGGAAGAGTTGTAGATTGGCCGCTGACGGGTGCTTTTTCCAATTATGTTCTGCCTGCCGGAAGGATCTCCTCTCATTGTTGAGGGATCCATTGACCCAGGGGTTTCTGTCTTTGATTTGGGTTCTTTTTAGTTTTAGAGGGGCAGGATCATCGAGAATGTTGGAAATAGTTGTGGATTAATGATCAGTGAGGTTGTTGACCGTAGAGAAATGAGATGGGGGGGGGTCCTCAGTCTCCTAGCGGGCAGCAAGTTTCCCATGATCTAGGGTCTTGGTGTGTCTAACCCAATGTTTGGGAATCACAGGTTGTGGTGTCCAAGTTTTTTTGGAGCTAGGTAGAAGGAAGATGATGGCATGGTGGTCAGACCAATCACAGGGGTCTATAGAGAGGAGTTTGACCGCAGATTCCTTAGCTATGATCCAGTCAAAAGTGGCGACTTTCGTGTGAGTTGGGAGTGAGCAAGCTTGGGTAAGGGCTTGGTCGGCCAAGAAATCTCTGATGGCGGTGACCTGAGGGTCCTTGGGATCGTTCTAGTGCAAGTTGAAGTCGCCAAGGAAAATGTCATCACTGTTACTGGAGGTTTTGGCTGTGATGATTTCCATGAGGAGGTCAGTGAAGGTGTTGTTCATGCATGGGGGTGGTAAAAGATGTCTAATCTGCAAATTTGGGTGGAGTTGATGCATATGGAAAGCGCAAGGTATTCGCAGGAGTCTGTAGGAGCAGCCGAAAGTTCCGTAACAAGGAGGTTAGAGCGATAGATGCAGGCAACGCCTCTCCTTTTTTTTTGGATTGCCTGTCCAGTCTTACAATGGTGTAATTGGGGGGTACTAAGAGGTCTAGACAGGGCGAAGTAGACTCATTGAGCCAAAATTCGGTCAGGATCGCAAGGTCCAAGTTTAGGCTGAGAATGAGCTCTGGAACACCAGAGGCATGCTTAACTGCAGAGCGGCAGTTGATTAGGAGGCCAGATAGAGGGGGGTCAGAATGTGTGTCATGTGTAGGGGCAGAGATAAGAACTAGCGCTAGGCTGCTCTGGATGACTCCTCTGTCACGGAGAGTGGTTGATCTGAAGGGGTTGGTTGCAACTGTGCGGATGGGGTGTTTGTCACTCAGATCTGAGGGGCATGGGGTTATCAGTGCCAACTCATATCTAATGAGGAGGTCTGCAATTTCTTCCTCCGTGAGGTCTACAAGGCTGTGCATAGTAATGTGCTACTCTTTTGTGGGTCAGTGTTTGTATTTGCATATTCCAAATGAGCCCCCGTCCCTTAGTACTTCCTAATCCCCTATTTAGTTCCCGCCAATTTGGTAGTTAGTAGTTTGCATTTTCGAGACATTCGGCCAGGATCCTCTCACATTTACTGCTAAAATGTTTACCTATGTGCGCAGAGACCTCAACAATCAGGGTGGAGATTTCTCATAAAAAGATAGGAGGGGCGAAAGTGGAGGACTCTAAGTAAGTTTGTAAATAGCATTTTTGACGTACGTGAGAGATACTGTTGAAGTTCAGTTAAATGTACTTCAAAGTGCAGATAGGCCTCAACATCTTGGCTCAGACTGCTCGAAAAGGAAGAAAAATCCTTTGATAAAAATCTTTAGATTACACTTAATACTTCACTATTGATGACTGAATGTAACAGGAGTTCTGCTATGGGACCTTCAACCCCCACACTCATTTCTCCCTATCTAAAGTTAATGAAAAATTCCAAAAGTAAACAAAATATTACATCATATCTTGGGACTAATTAGTTAAATAGTATTTAATATGTTAACAAATCACAGGTAGAAAATTGTTACAAAAATACATGTATTTGAATCTGTAGAAAATTCTTGGCCTGCATGATTAATACCTTGTTAATTATAATAATTATTATCTGCAGCTTTTACTTATGAGAATGTTGCATTGGATTACACCTTCTGAAAGGTTTTACATTGGAGGGCAAGACAAATGTGAAAATAAATCAATGCAAATAACAGCTATCAAATTATATTACATTTTAGAGTAAATGTAGGTATGCCTCATTAACACCAATACCATTATACTTTCAAAGAGAAACCTTTATGCATCAATGCCTTGCATATCTACAGAACTCTGATTGCCAATGTCTGCCTCCCATTCAATGTGATCACTTCAATATATGTGTTGCAGTAATCAGGATTCTTTCACCAAATAAATGGCGCCACTTTTCAACAAACAGATTCTATTTTGCACTCAATTTAAAAAGTATGTAACTATCAATGTAAAGATGACATTTTAGATTATAGAGATGTAATTAAGTTGACAATTCCACACAAATGCCGCGATGTTTGTAACAATATGGTTTTGCAGACCATTATTAAAAAACAGGAGACAGCAGCTTCACCCTAAATAAGATATACTTTGCCAGAAATCAGGTTATTAACTTGGAGTGTAGGTGCTCTTACCAATTCTAAACCCACTCTTGCACTGTCAAAACGCAGCTTTGAGAAATTCTCTGGGCAACCCCTGCTCCCTGTGGCACAAGCAGCAAGCAATCCCCAGAACAATGGCAATGGAGTATCCTTACGGCCAAGAATGCGGCCCGCCTGCCTAATTTTATTGTGGGCGGGCCTTAGAGGTAAGCACACGGAGACTACTCTCTCTCCACCGTGATTACACCCTTCTGATGGCCCTGCAGAATAAAGGCCATCAGAGTTTGACCTGTCACTGTGATGGGTGGAATGACAGATCAGTTTTTACTGTTCTTCATCACCAGGAAAACCCTGCAGGAAGGGCAGAGCATACTGCTAAATTCTCCCCTCGCCGTGAGAGAGGACTCCTATAGCTTGGGGAGCACTGCATTTTTTTTTCAAAAAGAAAATCCTATAATCCTATTTCTGGAGTTTCACTGTTTCAGTGAGAGCCAGTCAGAACTGAACTACTTTGGAGCTGTTGGTCATGAGAATCAACAGTGAATTGTCAGGTCTAAGTTAGGTAAATAAATTACTGACACACAGTTTTGTGCAAAATAGTGGCAAATTGCGTTGGAACACATGGTGCCGCATTTTATGCCCAATTTTTTGTAGGTTTATGCTAAATCCAGAGGACAAATCATGCAGTAAAGCTGTTAATGCATTTGGACATCATGTCAACATTTAGCACAGGATTCTAATTGTGTTCCTGTGTGAAATAAGCCATCATTCTGTTTTGGATACAGTTTCAGTGCACCATATTGTTCTCAAGTTTGTTTTAAGTGCATGTTGATTTCTGTCGCTTTCCTTTACAATACATTCTGTAACTCTCTCTATGTAGCCATTATGTGACACTTAAACAATGAAAATGCGCGGTTAGTTATTATAAACATATTTCTATAACCTAATAAATACATATCCACCCTTTCAGCCTCATAAATCCACTTTTATCATGTGACACGCCTGCTGTCTGGGATCTAAACTAAAGCTGACATATTATCATGTACAGACAGATCAGCTGAAGCAAGCAATTTGAAAGGAGAAACATGCTAAAAATATAGTCTCTTTTTTTTCAATATGCTTAATTTGCATAAATGCCATATGGCTTGGACTGTCTCCTCCTCATGGGGTGTAATTACGTGAGCATTAGGAATGGCAGCTTGTTCACATCACAATTAATGACAATGGCTTACAAGGGTGTATTTTCTGTGTTTTTCTGTGTTTACCAGACAGTGGAGCAGCTAGGCATCTGTCAAAGGCATAGGCGAGAGGTCACTGGCGCGTGAGGTGACGTTGCAAGGTATAGGCAGAGAGGTTCAAGCGGAAGGCGTGTAGAATTTGTGTTAACAAAATCACTTGTCAAGTCAAGCGTTCAGCTTACATTCTAGTTGAAAATATATAAACAGATTTTTAATCCTCAACAGTCAGAATATTGGCACAACAAAATAATTTTGCAGCAGGAGGTGCAATCAGCAGGGATAATCGACTCTTCTGCACGTGGAGGGACGGCTTCCATCTGAATAGTTAAGATTCACCTGGATTTTCTTCTGTTTGCGTTGCAGTGCATAAAGGGTTGCTTTAAAGTTTGTGTTAAAATGTTGTTCACCTACTATGTCAGAAACATGCAAATGAGTATAAACGATAAGTATGGCCTTATGTTCAAAGCTATTTTGCAGTTGCAAAGGCGCTGATTTGCACATTCGGAGGCTTTGTGACCTCAAAATAGCTTTTGGGGATGTCCAAAACCCAAACTGCGATCTGGTAACTTGTTACCGAATCTCGAAACAAGTTTGTGACTATGGGCCATATGTAGCATAGTTCCGTTTTGCGATTTCTAAACAGCGATTTTTAAGGAATCGCTATTTAGAAATCGCAAAATGGTATGTATGTAGAAACCAGCTTCTTTTTAGCGATTTCTTAAAATTCCTTAATTGCGATTAGAAAATTGCTAATCGCAATTAAGGAATAATTTCCCATTCATTTCTATGGGCCAGGAGGCCCATAGTAATGAAGGGGAAATGTGCGATTAGCAATTAGCTAATCGCAAATTGAGAATATTTTCAAGGGTGCAGGGGTGTCCAAAGGACACCCTGCTGCACCCCTGAAAATGACATGTGTGCGCATATGGCGCACATACATGCCCTAAGGGCATGTATGAGCGTCACAGGCGCACATACATGCCCTAAGGGCATGTATGAGCGTCACATGGCACCTTTTGTTTTAAAAAAATATTGCTTTTTGAAAGGAATTCGCAACTTACCACCAACTTGAAGTTGGTGGTAATTTGCGATTCCTTAGAGATAATTAGCAATATTTTTTTGCATGATACATTACATTTAAGGAATCGCAAATTGTGCGATTCCTTAAATGCAATCGCAAAATAAGGAATCGCAAATTGTGTGATTCCTTATTTTGAACCACATTTGCTTAATACATACCATATTGAGAATTCGTATTCGCAAAGGCGGAAATTCTGCGAATTTCGGCCTTTGCGAATGCGAATTTCAATGATACATATGGCCCTAAATACCAAATTGCAAATTGAAAAGAGGGTGTTCAGGTCATCCATTCCAATTTGCGTTTTCAAGTGGTATGTACCAATGGTTTGTGACCAAATCATTGATCGGGTTCCTCAAAGGTGGTGGGAACCCACTCGCAAAAGGGAAGGGGTCAATTGGAGACCTTTTCCCCTTTGACAATGTTGCAAAAAACATTTTTTTTTTAGTAGACAGTGGTACTGTGACCACTGCTTACTCATAAAAAAGTTTTAGAAACTTTTCTTTTTCTGTATTCATATGCATCCCATTTAATACTTTCCTGACTATAGAGTGCTGACGCATTAACAAATTGAGTATGTAAAAAAAAAGTTTGCTTAAGGGGAGGCAGTGGTCACCACTGCATATTCTGTAACAAACAAAATAAACAAATACACTTTTCTAAAAAAATATTGCTTTTTTAAAAACCAATCACAGGCATGGTGGTCTGCTGACTCCGGCAGACCACCATTCCTTGTGATGGCTGACATTCCTAATGGGTTACAAATTGAGACCTACCTCATTATTATATGTAGGCCATTTTGCGATCCACCTGGAATTACTAATTTAAAAATACATTTTTCATACATTAAGAATGTCGATTATCTATTAGTGATTCGTAATACATCGCTAATTGGAAATTGCTACTGTACATGTTCGTTTATTTGGCCCCTATATTTTATTCTTACAGGGATTTCTGTAAAACGATTCCGCAGCATTAAAATTCTAATACTGTCTATTGTGAGGTAAGAAAGACCTTATGGGGCATATTATCAAGAACCGGCGTTTAAATGATCGCCGCTTTGGCGGCAGGAAACTGCAGCTAAAGCGGCGATAATGAGCTTGATAATTTTGCCCTTGTGAATTCCCATAGAAGCCCATGTTCTGGCGTGACCATGGGCTTCTATGGGAATTCTCAAGGGCATATTATCAATCCCATTATCGCCACTTTTGCTGCAGTTTCCTGCCGCTAAAGCGGCAATAATTTTTACGCCCTTCTTGATAATAAGCCCCCACAGTTTCACTCAAAGATCCAAAGTTGTTACTTCTAACAGCTTACCAAAGACTGAAACATATTTCCCTGAACAACAACAAAAATAACAAATAAGGACTGAAGGTATATCTGTAGTATTTCTCACATAATGCAACATACATGTTTCAATTTACATGGCTGCCTCAACTTATGAACAACTGATAGAAGATATTGCACGTTTCATTTGTAAAACCACAATTAACTATATTTAGCTATAACTTGATCTATAACTTGATCTATATTTGGCAACTTTCCTATCCCTTAAAAATGTACTATGTTTCTTCAAAGTACTAGGGTCCTGTACATCCTGTATTTGAGGGTTTGCTCTTCTTCAATAGATATATGATGCATCAACTCCTTGACAGACCCTGCTCTGGTGCATTTTGCTTTGACTTCAATGCCAGCATTCTTAAAGGCATCAGTCATTTTATTTATACTATTTTCTGGACCAACCCCCCATCGTTTTCTTCTTGTCATCTTCATTTTTTTCACATCTCTCATATTTTATTTTCTAAAATCTCTCTGCTTTGCAGTTAGTTATGTTTTCCAAACTAGAGGAAACTGGGCATGTGCCTCTTTTTCTACACAAACATAATATTGTCTAAACCCCAATTAGAAGGCTATGTATATCATATGTATCCCCTGTTGCCGAAATAGAAATCCCATAGGATATATTGGGATATATATTTTGGCAGACAGGATATCCGACACCGTTGAGATGGCGTAACCCATGGACTTTGTACCTTATGCAAAATTTTCCTTCAGACCACTGCCAATGTGTCATTTGCTTGAAACCCATCTCTCTGTTGAAAATTTTGCATAATACTTGTGGAGCAAATTATGCAATTTCAGCCGTACTATGGAGAACAATTGTAACACATTGGTACTGTTTCCTCTGCTAACGTAGTTCAATAACTTCCCTTTGTTATATTCCATGTAGGTACCCTATTATAGGCTCAGGTATCATCGTAACCCTTCACCTGTATTCTCCCCTACATTTCATATATAAAGGGTTTACAGGGACTGACTTTTTACCTCGATACGACACTGCATTCAGAATGCGGGTTTTCCCTAGTTTGAAATCTCATAAACTTTGCATAAGGATTCTTGTAAGCACAGCAGGCCTCCCATCTCCTGTATAATAGGTATGTACAAAGTTCATCCTTAGTCCAACACAGTGATACAGTGAGATAGGACCCCTGGGGAGACCTATGGGTATATATACATCACATCTTGTTAAGACAGACAGAGGAGACCTAGACTTCCCGGCTGACACACTGACCAGAGACACTGATGTTCCTGCATGCAGACACTCCAGCTCGCAGTGGTCTAAAACATCCCTCCCGGGGTGTCCAACTCGAGACCAGGACAGGGTGTCAAAGCTAACCACGTCGTCCCTTACCTTGTCTTGACTGAAGTTCTCTTGGAAGACGTGGATGATTTCGCAGGGACGCAAGGGACCAACTTCCCAAATCACTAACTAAAACTTACTGAGTTAAATATTAACAGCAAGATTTTAAACTAGGAATTAGGGAGGAGGGCCGGTACTGGGCGTTGAAGAGAAGACTTTGGTTCTTGCTGTCTACCTGCGAAGCAACAAGCACCAAGATTTTAGTATTCAGATTTAGGAGTCTGCTTTCCTAACCTCCCTAGCCCCCTTCGCCACAATCTCTAACTAAACAGAACTCCTATAACCTAGTTAAGCTGTCCGAAGATCCCCCTACCTGCAATCAGCAAGTTGAAGGCCCTCGCCCAGTATGTCTTTGTAGGGATGTAGGGTTGTGGTGATAAAGTTGTCAGATGTCCTCTAGGATAGTTGGTTGTCCGATGTTATGTCAGCTTGTTCGTCTGGAAATGTACATAAAAGAAAGGAAGGATTAATTACTATTTTAAGAAGCCCTTTGCATTCTTTCTGTCTCTTTCCTAAAACTTACTTGGTATTAGCCTTTGCTTCTTTGTCTCGGGGTTTCTGTTCCTTTTTGTTAATTGAGCTAAAAAATAAGCTTTAAACAAAGACAGACCAAATCCTAGGTATCTTTCTCAAATCCCACGTTTCTTAAACAAAATCTAAAAGTTCCTTGTAAATCTCTTCACAATTTTACAAACATAAGTTCTTTGTAATTCTCTTCACAATTTAACAAACATAAAGTTCTTTGTAATTCTCTTCACAATCTAACAAACATAATGATCTGGCAAATAATCCTCAAAATTCTGTTAGGCCTTGAATGTTCGAAGTCTCTTCTTCGTGAAGGCTTTCACAAAGTAAATGTTCCAAAAATTAACCTTTCTTGCGAAGGGCGCCTTAAATGTAGCAAAAGTACTTAGCTTTCAGAGTTAGTTCTTAAGACTTCAATCTCCAGGAAATAAGAAGCACCGCCGTGGAGTCCTGCCAGGATAGAATTCTCCTTCAGGTGAGTTCCTCCTACTGACGCGACCTTCTCCGAGGGAAACCTGAAGGCAAAGCGCCTTCCAGAAGGCTGGGTGCGGTTTAAATACCTGGCCGCACCCAGCCGCTCCCAGTCACGTTCTGCTAACGTGCGAGGGGACGCTGAATGCAGTCCCAGTTCTAGCGCGCACCAAAAGGCAGCGTGTAGGGATGCGGGGAGAAATCAGAAAGACCTTCGCGAGGGCGTTGTCTTTCACGGAGCCACAAGCGGAGCCTACCAAGCACATTAATTGAGCTCCAGAACTTCGACAAGCATACAAAACAATACCACAGTGTACTTAGCAAAAAAGGGGCATATGCAAAGTCAAGAGTAGCAAAACCTTAAGAAGGTGACCAACATGTAATAAGGCAGATATAAAAGTAAGCACCCAATCACACTGACAAGAAGCGTGCGTGGAGCACGGGACAGGGGTGGGTTTTTATAAGGGGGATATCAGCACATGTCTTAGGATGTGTGTGTTAGGGGTAAGTGGAATCATGACAGTACTCCCTCCTCAAGATCCCCCCCAGAACGGTTGAAATGGGCTTTGGTTTCTCAGGATGCCTTAGATGGAAAAGTCGGATCAATCTAGGGGAGTTTTTTAGATGGTCTAAAGGTTCCCAAGACCTTTCCTCTGGGCCATAACCTTTCCAATCTATGAGGTAAAATAGTTTTCCTCGAACTCTTTTGGAATCTAGGATAGTTTTTACCTCGAATTCCGGGTGATCATCAATCATGATGGGGGATGGGGATTTGGAGATGCGGGTCTGGGGATGAAATGGCTTAACCAGGGAGACATGGAAGACCGGGTGTATCAAATACTTATTAGGGAGACTCAGCCTTACACAAACCGGGTTAATTATCTTCTCAATAGGAAAGGGACCAATGAATTTTGGATTGAATTTCCGATTTCCTCTGAGTTTCAGATTTTTTGTACTCAACCATACTTTTTCACCTACTTGGTATTGCGGTTGTTCAGATCGATGTCTGTCCTTGGTCTCTTTCTGAGATTCTTTCGCCTTTGCCAAGTTGAATTTGGCCTCTTCTTGGATAAAAAACACTTTGGATACATAGTCAGAAATTGCAGGTACTGAATCAGAGCTTAAAGAATTTTCAGGAATGCTTTTGGGATGGAATCCGAAATTGCAAAAGAACGGAGACATTTTGATAGATGAATGTTCTGAGTTATTATAAGCGAACTCTAGGGGGCTCAAAAGGTCAGACCATTCATCAGGAACATTGGGTAACATACATCGGAGATATTGCTCGATTGTCTGATTAGTTCTCTCAGTTAAACCATCTGTTTGGGGATGGTAACTAGAAGACAAACGAACGTCCATTTGTAACAATGTACCCAACTTTTGCCAAACCTTAGAAACAAATTGGGAGCCTCTGTCCGAAATGACCACAGATGGGATTCCGTGTAATCTGATCACGTGTGACATAATTAGATGAGCCAGCTCTAAGGCAGTGGGAAGTTTCTTTAAGGGAACGAAATGGGCCATTCTTGTGAACTGATCCACTACAGTTAAAATTGTATTAAATCCCTTCTTGGTTTCAGGTAGTTCAACTATGAAGTCTAGCGATATAGTATGCCAGGGTTGAGGTGGGATAGGTAGAGGCATTAACAAACCACTAGGAGCTTGATGAGAAGTCTTATGTTGAATGCAAACACTGCAAGTTTCTACAAACAACTGAATGTCTTTGAACATCAAAGGCCACCAAAAGGTTCGTCTTATTAGTTCCATGGTCTTCAAGATGCTAGGATGGGCAGATAACATTGTATCGTGGTGAAGCTGAATTATGGATTTTTGTATCTTTTCAGTAGGAACATAAATCAAACCATGTACCATCATCAAATCATCTTTCTCCAGGAGGTAAGGATGATCTCTTTTCAACATCTCAACATCCGTATCTTTCAAGGCCTCCTTAATATCATTAATAATGTTACTAGTGGTTAAACTTCCCTGAAAACAAGAAGTCGGGATTACAGGATGGATAACTTCAGGTTTTTCTGTGTCTTTATCACCTATCCTAGACAAAGCGTCCGCTTTCAAGTTCTCTTTTCCAGGGCGATAAGTTATCACAAAGGTATAGTCATTGAAGAACATAGACCAACGTAACTGTTTAGCAGTCAAAGCCTTCACAGATCTTAGAGCTTGAAGATTACGGTGATCAGTATAAATTGTTACAGGATGACGAGCCCCTAACAGGTAGTGGCGCCATTCTTCAAAAACCGCCTTAATTGCTAATAATTCCTTATCGGCAATGGCATAGTTCTGTTCAGCTTCAGACATCTTCCTGGAAAAGTAAGCTATGGGGTGCATTTGGCCTGTATCGGAATTTCGTTGTGAAAGAATTCCTCCCAATGCATATTGAGATGCATCTGCTTCTACAATAAACGGTTGATTGGGGTCTGGATGACACAAGATTGGGGCCATAGTAAATCTTTTCTTTAAAATTTGGAAGGCTTCTTCAGCATCAGAGTTCCACAAGAATTTCACTCCTTTTCTCAGCAACTTGGTTATGGGTGTAATTATTTGAGAAAAGTTCTGGATGAATCTACGGTAAAAGTTTGCAAAGCCTAGGAAGCTTTGGATCTGCTTCACAGAAGTTGGACTGGGCCAGGTTGTTACCGCTTCAACTTTTTTGGGATCCATTTCAATACCTTCGGGACTGATTATATAACCCAGAAAGTCCACCTTGGAGGCATGAAACAGACTCTTTTCCAATTTTACATAAAGAGAATTGGAGAGTAGTCTTTGAAGAATGGCGCGAACCTGTTGTACATGTTCTTCCTCAGTGTCTGAGTAGATGAGAATGTCATCAATATACACCACGCAACAGATGTCAATAAATTCATGCAACACTTCGTTTATAAAAAACTGGAAGGCGGCAGGAGCGTTACACAGTCCAAAAGGCATGACTTGGTATTCAAAGAGACCGAACTTAGTGCGGAAAGCCGTTTTCCATTCGTCTCCTTTTCTTACCCTGACTAAATGGTAAGCTCCTCGCAAGTCCAGTTTTGTATAAATCTTAGCTTTCTTAATTTGATCCAAAAGTGTTGGGATCAAGGGTAAGGGGTACCTGTTCTTGATGGTGACGTTGTTTAACTGCCTATAATCTATGCACGTGCGCAATTCCCCTCCCTTCTTTGGAATGAAAAAAAGAGCTGAAGATACTGGAGATTTAGAGTGCCTAATGAACCCATTTGCAAGATACTCATCAAGGTATGCTCTCAGGTGAACGTTTTCTGCTTCCGTAAGAGCATAAATGCGACTGCAGGGTAAGGTTGCTCCAGGGACGAGATCTATTCTACAGTCGAAATCTCTATGTGGAGGTAGAGTATTGGCTTTTCTTTTGTCAAACACATCAGATAAGTCGCTATAAACCGATGGAACCCCTTCCAAAAGCAGGACATTGGGTGATTCAATTCCGAAATCAAAACCTTGAACTATGTCCTGGGACCTATTGATTAGGAAGCACTGCTCAGTACAAAAGGTGGACTTAAAGGTAATTAACCTGGTTACCCAATCTATGATTGGGTTATGTTTTATTAACCAAGGTATTCCTAAAATCATCTTGAATTGAGGGGCATCAATTATGTCAAATTGTATTCTTTCTCGATGTATGGGAGAACAATCCATCTCTAAAATTTCGGTTTGTCTGTTTACCAGCCCTGAAGTTAATTCCTTGCCATCAACTGCTCTGACTGTTTCTGGATGATCTTTTAACACAGACTGAAAGCCCAACTGTAGGAAAAATTTGGAATCGATAAAATTACCTGTAGCCCCAGAATCTATAATGGCTTCCACTTTTCTTGTGTTAGATTTAGGAAGCAAATCTCGGAGTTCTACTAAGATTGAAAAGTGTCTGAAACCTGCAGGGGGAAGAGTCGAGGCCAAACTAGAAAGACCACCCGATAAACTGACCTCTCCCTTTACCGAGTGTACTAGTTTTCCGACTTTTCCTGTGTGATGGCTACATCGGAAGTCTTGGTTTTAAACTTGTTAGGTCGAGTAGGACATTCTTTTACGAAGTGTCCTGTCTTTCCGCAATATAAACACTGGTTTAAACGCCGTCTTTTATCTTTCTCCTCCTTAGTTAAGGGTCCACGGATCGAACCAATTTGCATGGGTTCGACGGAATCAGATTTTGGACCTGATTCTCGATTCGGGGTTGACCTTTCCTTAAAGAAAACTACTTTATGCTCAGTTTTCCCTCTTTCTCCCTTTCGTTCGGAAATACGATGATTAAGTTTTACCACTAAGTCAATGAACTCGCTTATGTCTTCTGGGGGTTCAAGAATCTGAGTAATCATGTCCTTTAATTCCTCTCTTAGACCTCTGTAAAAGATAGAAACTCTCTTGTCGTATGGCCAGTCAGCCTCTAAAACCAGACGGTTAAAGGTGGATATGTAATGTATCAGATCCGAAGATCCCTGCTTTAAACTTAGAAGCTCATTGTCTGCAGATTGAACGAAAAGATGTTTTGCAAACATTTTCTTTAAAGCCCTCTCGAAATCTTTAAAATTATACAAAATTCGGTCGTCCTTTTCTACTAATGGAACTGACCAAAGAGCAGCATCTCCACCCATATAGGATAACATAAAAGCTACTCTAGAAGAATCGTCTGGGAAGGCTGTAGTCTTGGCTATAAAATGTAGGTGACATTGCTGTAAAAATACAGAAAACTTATTACAATCCCCATAAAATCTTTCTGGTGGGGCTAAAGGAGTGGGGAACGGAGTTACCACTTGGATCTGAGTTTTGGTATCTGTACTGGATGAGGGACTCAGAAAAGTGGTTGGTTTTTGCTGAATAGAGTCTTGAAGAGAGGATAAATCTCTACGTAAGGCTGCATTATCCTGCCTAATAGCTTCTAAAACTGCTGCCAAATCCTGCATATTTACTTGATCCATTGCGTCCGGGCGAAATTATCTACGTGGGCTTTGCCTTCTGTCAAAGCTAACCACGTCGTCCCTTACCTTGTCTTGACTGAAGTTCTCTTGGAAGACGTGGATGATTTCGCAGGGACGCAAGGGACCAACTTCCCAAATCACTAACTAAAACTTACTGAGTTAAATATTAACAGCAAGATTTTAAACTAGGAATTAGGGAGGAGGGCCGGTACTGGGCGTTGAAGAGAAGACTTTGATTCTTGCTGTCGACCTGCGAAGCAACAAGCACCAAGATTTTAGTATTCAGATTTAGGAGTCTGCTTTCCTAACCTCCCTAGCCCCCTTCGCCACAATCTCTAACTAAACAGAACTCCTATAACCTAGTTAAGCTGTTCGAAGATCCCCCTACCTGCAATCAGCAAGTTGAAGGCCCTCGCCCAGTATGTCTTTGTAGGGATGTAGGGTTGTGGTGATAAAGTTGTCAGATGTCCTCTAGGATAGTTGGTTGTCCGATGTTATGTCAGCTTGTTCGTCTGGAAATGTACATAAAAGAAAGGAAGGATTAATTACTATTTTAAGAAGCCCTTTGCATTCTTTCTGTCTCTTTCCTAAAACTTACTTGGTATTAGCCTTTGCTTCTTTGTCTCGGGGTTTCTGTTCCTTTTTGTTAATTGAGCTAAAAAATAAGCTTTAAACAAAGACAGACCAAATCCTAGGTATCTTTCTCAAATCCCACGTTTCTTAAACAAAATCTAAAAGTTCCTTGTAAATCTCTTCACAATTTTACAAACATAAGTTCTTTGTAATTCTCTTCACAATTTAACAAACATAAAGTTCTTTGTAATTCTCTTCACAATCTAACAAACATAATGATCTGGCAAATAATCCTCAAAATTCTGTTAGGCCTTGAATGTTCGAAGTCTCTTCTTCGTGAAGGCTTTCACAAAGTAAATGTTCCAAAAATTAACCTTTCTTGCGAAGGGCGCCTTAAATGTAGCAAAAGTACTTAGCTTTCAGAGTTAGTTCTTAAGACTTGAATCTCCAGGAAATAAGAAGCACCGCCGTGGAGTCCTGCCAGGATAGAATTCTCCTTCAGGTGAGTTCCTCCTACTGACGCGACCTTCTCCGAGGGAAACCTGAAGGCAAAGCGCCTTCCAGAAGGCTGGGTGCGGTTTAAATACCTGGCCGCACCCAGCCGCTCCCAGTCACGTTCTGCTAACGTGCGCGGGGACGCTGAATGCAGTCCCAGTTCTAGCGCGCACCAAAAGGCAGCGTGTAGGGATGCGGGGAGAAATCAGAAAGACCTTCGCGAGGGCGTTGTCTTTCACGGAGCCACAAGCGGAGCCTACCAAGCACATTAATTGAGCTCCAGAACTTCGACAAGCATACAAAACAATACCACAGTGTACTTAGCAAAAAAGGGGCATATGCAAAGTCAAGAGTAGCAAAACCTTAAGAAGGTGACCAACATGTAATAAGGCAGATATAAAAGTAAGCACCCAATCACACTGACAAGAAGCGTGCGTGGAGCACGGGACAGGGGTGGGTTTTTATAAGGGGGATATCAGCACATGTCTTAGGATGTGTGTGTTAGGGGTAAGTGGAATCATGACACAGGGTCCCACACTCTCTCACTTCAGGAAATGGGATTGAGTTTATCCTGGAGGGATTATTGGCTTAACACCCACATCCGTGCTAAGTACACTTAGGTACATCTAGTTAGGGAGGCATAGTGTGAGTATGCATCTTTTTATTATCATGTATTTTATATACTTGTATGTATTCATGATTACTGCAAGATGGTAGACCTTTACCCTCCGTTTACTTTTATAGTACTGCTAATCATTTATATATTTTACTGTCTAACAGTTGTTGCAGTTAATTTATTTTACACCAGAATAACAACTGTTCAATAAATACTTATTGAAAACGCCCATCCTGTTTATTCTGTGTATCTCTCTAAGACAGTCTAAGTAAGCATGAGTGACGGAGCGAACATTAGTATATTGTTTCCACAATCCTGAGGGACCAGGGTTGTCATGTTCGATGGTTACCAAAAACTATTCTCTGATTGGTAAGAGGAGATTATAGTGGCACGTTGAGCTAGCTGATACAGAAGTCCAACATACCCAGTGGGGGTCTTCATAATCATTCTGACACCAATCCTACAGTGTATGCTGTCCGAACGCGCAGATCCTGTATGGTTTTATAGGAACTACACAACACCTTGGTGTCCACCAAGTCCCTTTTTATCCATTATCTCAGTTGAGGTGCACATGTGAGTATGGAGGCAAGAGCATTCACTTACCTTTTGACCACTTGCACTTGATTCTAGAATTGTGTTGCACCCACTACCTGTTACACATACCCCATAAATGTGTTAGTGAGTGTTAGAAATGGGGGTCTTTAGTTGATAGAGGTCGGTACCTTTGTCTGAATTGGGGCCCTTGCTTCTAGTCAGAGTAAGGGGGATACACTCCTAAAATAACCCCTGTTCATCCCCTTGGTAGCTTGGCACGAGCAGACAGACTTATCTCAGAGGTAGTGTGCAAAGCATTTGTGAATACATACAGTAATACAGTGAAAACACTACAAATAAACACCACACCAGTTTAGAAAAATAAATAATCTTTATCTAAACCAAAACAAGACAAACAACAAAAATCCACAGTACAGGTATCAAGATATCCTCACAAATAGGTTATTCACAAAAATAAAGCTTGTAGCGACAAATAACTCGACATGGAGCTATAACGACATCGTGACCCGTTGGGAATCCCAAAGTACGCTGCTGACCGCAAGGTGCGCTGCATCGAGCTCGGAGTCAAGCAGACCCACAAAGAACAGTACCTTGGAAATGATGAGCTCAAAGACAGTTCAGGGCGTCAGAGAGTTGCGGCTTAGTAGGCTCTGTGCAGCATTGGTTCCTTACGACCCCAGGGGTGGTGCAGCCTCTGTTCCTTACTGCAGCACAGGGGAGGTGAGACGACGGTTCCTTACTTCGTCGGGGAGGTGACGTCACAATGGCGCTAAAACCACTGTTCCTTATGATGGTGCAACGTCGATGGATTCGGAGGTCGAGGATCGGCTGGGCGATCATGAAGTCAGCTTCGGAGTCGATGCAGCACATCAGCAGGTGTCGGGTTCAGTTTCAAGCCCTTGGAGATCTTTTCTTTAAGAAGGTGACAAAGCAAAACTGCAAAGTCCTTTTTCTTTTTTCCTTGGCAGCAAGTAGCCACTGCAGGCCAACCCCAGCCAGCAAACAGCACAGGGGCAGTATATCTCCTCTTCTTCTTGGCACAGGTTTCCTCTTGATTTCCCAGAAGTGATCAAGTCAAGTCAAGTCAATCCACTTTATTCAATTAATTAAAATCATAAAAGTACATTATAAGTTTAAACAAAACTAGACTATTCCACATATAAAAATATTTTCATGAATTAATTTTGCTTTATTCCGTATCCATAAAATAGCCTAAATAGGTAAAAACAATTAAAATCATGCTGTCGTAGGCCGAATAGTTATACAATTGTTAATCTGACACCTCTTTTTTGTTTGATATGTACAGCGGCTACAAGAAAACTAGCAATGGCAAACATATCCATGGGGTTACTCAGCATTTGAAGGTGGAGCAAAGCAGATCTAACTTGCAAAAAAACCTTGCCAATCAATCCAGGGTTTAAAAACGTCCTACGAATTTCATTAAAAAGGTCACAAAACATCATAAAATGCATAGTGTCTTGTACAGAATAATTGTCACATTGGCAGGGAGCTGCATCCTCAGATGTAGACCACACAGGGAACTCACCCAGAGTGAAGTGGATCAAGTTAAAATGGAACCTAGTCAATAACCAGTGATGAAAGGCCCTTTTCACCAATTTCAGATAGGGTTTAATAAGCAGGGTAGATTTTGTTAAAAAATTAGCCCTAACTAAGGGCTTCTTCATCTCCTGTTCTTCCCGTTCCATCATCAATAAATTCATGAAATTCATCTTGACCCACTTCACATCTTCCTTAGAAATTCTGTCTGGTGTGTCAAATAGTTCCGGTCTCCCCAATTTAAGTGGCATGTGCTTAACATAAGACAACCACTTAAGTTTGCTAGCTTTCTCCAGTTTGACACAATCCCAAAGGATTTGATGATTCAGGGTCTATTCTGGATTAAGCCAAGTTTTAAGCCATCACAATAGCGGGCGGTTCTCGTAATATCCGAAACATAACCCCGCCCCAATTCTTGATGTATGGAGAAAATTGGGGTTGACTGGGGTACAGACAAAAGACTACGCAAAAACTTATTTTCAACATGCTGCAACCCCTCCTGCTGTTTAAAAGCCCATATGGAAGAACCATAGGAAGCAATTGCAAGGCACTTTGAGGAATATACCTTAAGGATTGCTTCCACCGGCCTGGCCCCGAGGCGCTGGGAAAACCCTAACAGGGATGATGTAGATCTAGAGGCTGCATTTTTAAAAAATTTTCTCTTGGGGGACCCATGATCTTCTTTCGTAAAATAAAACTCCAAGATATGTAAAATAAGACACCCTAGTCACATCCACCCCATTACAATAAAAGGCCTTGGCTTTCCTGTAGCTTTTACCGGTAGTCATAGTATGGGATTTCCCGGTATTAATAATCAAGTCCAGTGACCTCATATAAGCACCAAATGCGTCCAGTAGCCTCTCTAGGCCTATCGGGTTCCGTGCTAAGAGTACGGTATCATCCGCGTATAGGAGAACCGGGACCATACATTCTCCTACACGTGGAATATCCGGACTCACCTCTGCAAGTCCAAAGCATTAATTTATAGGGTAAAAAGCAAGGGCGCCTGTTAGACCTGGCATCTTTGGCATGGTTTCCCTTGTCTTTTTGCCTCTGCCTCCTGTATTTTTTACGCTGTGCTGGATTTTGTTTTTGCTGCTTTAGATGCTTTGGGCACTTTGCCACTGCTGATCAGTGTTAAAGTGCGCGGGCTCCCTGTGTAAATTGTGATTGTAATTGGTTATCCATAATTGGCATACTAGTATCACCAAAAAGTCCCTAGTAAAGTGCACTGAGTGTGCCAGGGCTGGTGATACAAATGCTACAAGTGGGCCTGCAGCACTGATTGTGCCACCCACATGAGTAGCCTAAAATTGTGTCTCAGGCCTGCCACCGCAGTGCCTGTGTGCAGTCTGTGAACTGCCATGTCCTCCTGGTCAGTGTCCCTACTGACCAAGCTGAACCCTTCCCTTTCTGTACACATTGGTCATCCCTATGGAAGGCCCAAGGTACCACTTGGGCAGGGTACAGTGTATGTGAAAGGTAGAGCATGTACTATTGCAGGTGACATGCTCAGGTAGTGAATGACAGCCATTTTTGTATTTCACTATTGTAAGGCTCCCTTGCCCTTAGGCTATTATGGAGAATGCTGGCTACAGTGGCTACCAGCATATCTTCCCATAGGAGCAAGGTAGGACATAAAAGTTGGGTATCACTGAACTCAAAATTTAATACATCTTTTAGGAAATGCGGTTTTTAAATCCTGAGTTTGAGATTAGCACTTTTTGAAAGTTGCTGTTCTCTTATCTGACCTCTCTGTGTGCCTTGGCCTGTTTGTGAATTGACTGTCTGGTTTGAGTGTGACAGGGTCTGGGGAGCCCCCAGGAGGCTGGCCGAGTCAGCCCTAGGCTGAATGACTGCATCTGCATCTTGAGTGGTGGAACGGGATAGCACCTGGGCCTGAATAGGGCTGTGCCTGCCTTCCCCAAAGCTGGCTCCACCTCCTGCTGGACAGCTGACGACCCTGCCCCTCTCACTGAAAGGAAAGGAGAAGACAGGAAAACAAAGTGCTTAAGGAATACCCAGAACTAGTTCAGACCGTGCTCAGAGCCCTCCTGCGCAAAAGGAACAAATATTTTTAGGGGTATAAGTACAGGACCCCTGACAACAGATGATTAGATCATCTTGAAATCAAGAAGGAACCTCTGCCAAGGAGAAAACTGGAAGACTGAAGAAGGGAGACTGTCTTGCTGTTCCTTTGCTGGTCTGACCTGCAGTTGCTTTGCTGCCAAGGAGAGGGGAAGGACTTTGCTTTGTGCTGTGTCCCCTTGCTTGAAGGAACTTCCAAGGGCCTGAAGAAGAGCTGGCTTGGCAGTTCGGGCTGGACTCTTCCCATGAGGCACAGGGTCAGACTGATTTGCATATGGCCATGTCTGAACTGGGGTGGTGTGGAGTGCAAAAAAACGATGGATTTGGGCCCATATCTCTGTACTGGGGTGAATGTATGACATTGTTCTGCATTCTGTCCATCAACTGTGATTTTTGTATTTGTCGTCCCTGTTAAGAAGTCCCAGGAACAAAAGGACTTCACCCCAGCTTACCTGAACTCTGCTGATAGAGTTCTGTCCTTCCTAGAGTGCTTGGACAGGTTTTGGTGCCTCTGGAAGTTGTACCTGTGTTGGGAAGCTGGAAAACAAGATTTTAAAGACTTTCTGCAAGTTTTAACGCATCGCTCGCTTGCGGAGCACATCCCCGTCAGTGCGAGGGAATTCCTGCCGCCGCGAAGGCCGAGGTCGTCACAGCGCCTGTTGCTGCTGCCAGAGTCGTTGCATCCTTCGCTTGCGGGATGCACCAGACCGATGCGGGAAGATTACCATCGCTGCGGGTATCGTTGCAGATCCTGTCGTCACTGGGTGAGATTGTCGCACCGCTTGCTTGCGGACCGCATCACGTCGCTGCGAGAGTCGTCACAGAGCCATCGCATTGAGGGGCCACGAGAGGAGAAGATCGACGCTGAGCCGTACATCGTCGCCGCACCGGAGATCGACGTGAGGTTCCGTGACAATTGTAAGTGGTGTTTTTGACTCGCACGAATATGGTCGAGTCTGGTATCTATGAACCGCAAATGACGAGTTTAGTAAGTGTGCGCAGTTTCGCTGTGCTAACTTAAACCGTTCGTTTGTTATGTGGGTTTTTCATCTGTACCCACGGGTTCCATCTTAGATACGGCATCCATTTTGTCTCTTGCCCTCAAGTAGCCAGCGAACGGACGCTGTCCGCTTCGCGACCCTGGGACTCCCAAGATATTTGCGGAAGACACATGTTCTTTGTAAGTGTCTTTATGACGAGGGGGATGATATTGTAAGGCAGATGGCCCCGCTCGAGGCTCATCTCGCCGTGCCGGTTTATTGTCTCAGCCGTGCATCTCATTAGGCACGTCCCTTTGATGCCTGTATCTCGTGTTTCCCGATACCTCCCCTTTTACACCCTTTCCGATCTCCCCACTGTCTCCGTCTTCCTCTGCACCTGTCTTTGTTCCTATTTCGATCTGTTTTACTGCCGATTGGAATGCACTAATGTTGGGAAGATGGGTTTTTACAGTTGGGAACCGCCAAATGTTTCCGCACTTATGTTCCGGACCTTATGTGTATCAAAGTGACCAAAGCGACCCCTCTGGGGGATAATGGTGGGAACCGGGTTGTAAACCTTTGTGTACCATGTTGTCCTATGGGTAAAAACTGTATAAAAGGAGCGATCCACAGAACCAATTTGAAGCAGTCTCCCCAAGTTGCACGAGTTGTACTTGTCGTGATATCTGTGTTCCCTGCAGCAAATAAACCTTGAATCTTTGACGCCGAAGGAAGTGTCCCGTGTCTCTGTCATTCGTACGCCGGAGCAGGTTACCCACGAAGGTTTCAGGTGTTGTGCCCTGGCACCGCTGGGTCTTAAAGAACCCAGTCCTTCAGACGCCGCCCAGAAGATCATAGAATCGTACCCTTTGCGAGCCGCTTCCATCGAAACCTGTGCACTGGAATCCACGCAAGGTATCGCATTCCTCCCCATACAGACCGGAGTCACCGCAACATGCCCGCTACGTCCAGCGGGGTTGTCTCATTGCCTTCACAGGGTCTCTGGAGTGACGCATCGCTTGCTTTTCAACGCTACAGCTTTCAGTTGGAACTTTTGTTGCATCTAAAGGTAGTGTTGGCTAAAACGTAATGCAACTGTGAACTATTGTTACGCAACGTTACGAACTCTTTTGAAACCATATTCTGTGTATGTTACATTTTTGTCGTTTTGGTCTTGTGTAGTTTATATTAAATACCTTTATTTTTCTAAACTGTGTGAAGTCAGTTTGTGGTGTTTTTACTGTGTTACTGTGTGTGTTGGTACAAATACTTTGCACATTGCCTTCAATAAGCCTGACTGCCCGTGCCAAGCTACCAAGGGGGTGAGCAGGGGCTATCTGAAGAGTGTTTACTCCTTACCCTGATTAGAAGCAAGGGTCCCTATTTGGACAGTGGTACCTACCTTTGCCAACTAGAGACCCCCAGTTCTAACATTGTTGGTCAGCGGTGGGATTTGAACTTGTATTTGTACTAGAACCACAGTGAATGGTGTACATCACTAGTGAGTGCAGACCACTACGCCACCACATACTACGGTTGAGTTTTTTTGATTGGTTCTATTTTTGAGTAACTCTTCAAAGCATCATGTCTCTGAATGGAAAGGCACCCAGTGTGGAAGCAGCCGAATTAGAGTTTGTCATTGAGGATTTGTATTCCTACAAAGTTGGAGAGCTTCAGCAATTCTGTCACAAGTTTTAGTGCCGCCTTAAAAGCAGCTTCAGGAAGGATGAGCTGCAGAGAATCTTGAAGGCCTGGTGGGAGGCACAAGATGGAAATAATGCAAATGGAAGAGAGGGGTTTCAGCCCCATGAATTTCCAGTGGGCAATCCAGGCTCAAGGCCTGGCAGCAACCATTCCAGCCGGGGTCTGACCCCAGAGGAAATAGAAGAAAACCAAAGAGTGAGAGATCATGAAATTGAAATCATGAGAATGAAAATGAAGCAATTGGAAGTAGAGAAATAAAAGGCGTCGGAGGAGAGCACAAAAATTCCCGTGCCCTGGAGGAAAAGAAATTGCTTTTGGCTCATGAGTTGAGCATGAGTTGAGCATGAGAGAACTGGATATCAAGGCCAAGCAGGTGGATGCCAGTTCAAATGGTGGCAGCGCACAGCCAGTGCCTGGGGTTAAAGTATATATTCCCAAGGATTTAGTACAGAACTACAATTGGAGTGAGGATATTTATGCCTGATTTACTTCTTATGAAATTGCATTGAGAATTAAATGTTGTGCCTGAACAGCATTGGGGGCGGGCCTATGGAAACATTTTGAGGCTTCTGGGAGGAGTGCTCTAGCGCCCTTAGAGTTAGCAGGTACCATGACCTACCCCAATATGAAGGAAGCCCTATGTCTCAGGTATGGACTTACTCCAGAGCAGTACAGACTGCAGTTTAGGAACTCTAGGAAGAGAGAGTCTGAGACTTGGATGGAGTGTGTGAATTTGTACTCACGAGCACTGGAGGGTTGGATGAAGGGCAGCAAAGTAACTGATTATAAGGGGTTGTTGCATTTAAATAGTTGGGAGCACTTGAGTAGTCTTTGTGTTTCAGAGCTGCACCAGCATCTTTTAGACAGCAAGCTGACAGCCCCCATTGAGCTTGCTAAGGAGGCAGACCGCTGGAACAGTATCAGTGTCCAAAGAGGAATTGTGGGTACCACAGCCAAAGGTAGGCAGGATCCCGAGCAGAAGAGTGGGGGGACAAGGGTAACCAAAAGGAGTTCTCTCAAGGGCCCCCAAATATTTCCTAGGGTGAAGGAATCCCAATCCCCCAAACCCAAACATCCATGGCCCTTCAGTTGGCGCCCAACGTGGGGCTGCATCAGTGGTACCGGTCCAAGCCCGACGATCGTGAGGAACTTCGTGTGAAATCTCCGAGGGAAGGTGCACTCCGCTTCATCGATCCTGTTGTCGAAACAAGTGGCCCGAAGACTTTTCCCGCGAAGATTCCCGCCTCCTGACGGCTGCGACGGACTGCTGCCCTGACTGTAGACCTGTTTTGGCGCCTGGCGTAGACCTTGGTAGAGCGAGACGATTGACGGGCCTTCCTGGAGACGCCATCGATCTTTGAGTTAAGTATTTGTGGGTCGCTCCCAGAAGTTCTTGGTTGTGGTTACTTAGTGGTTGCATGGTTCCATTGCATTTGTAGTTCTTGGTACTTTGTTGTGTTGTTTGACGACTGCAGCCGCCAAAAACCGAGGGTTTTGTTCTTTGCTGGGACTTGGTAAATCCCGTAACCCTTGAAGTTTGTGAAACTCGGCTAGTGTGCAAGATGCCTGGTCGCAGTACTTTGTTTAGTTGTTTCAGACCTTGTGGTACGGATTCCCGACTGGAGGACTCGTGTCCGATACCTCCGGTTGGAACTCCCACGTATGAACTGTACAGCAAACATGGGCTAGGCCCGATTACTTTTAATGATTACTGGATTAAATACACGAAGAAGGACGGTGACCTTCGCTGGCCACCACATGGTAGCTTCGAGGCCCCGATCTTAGATAATCTAGAGGTTAAATTGTTCGCGAAAAAGTCAAGGCCGGCCATGTTTGATGCCTTTCGGTTGTGGCGTAAAGAAGCCCGACAGAAAGAAATCAGACAGACTAAGCGAAATCAGAGAGATAGTGCTGGTACCATTGTAAAGAAAGCAGAGCAGTTCCAGCATGATAAGGAGGTTAGGGAAAAGGAAGTGTTTGACAGATTACAGTGTATGACTATAGATAAGTGCTATCCTGCTTTGCCTACGGAGTCGGAAAAGAAGGATGAGGCAGTTGAGGATCCTTTAATGTCCTATCTTATGAAATCGCCACCTCCGTACGTACAGGGTACCACAGCCCCTGTGATTCCCCCTGTACCTGTTCCTGCACCTATTCTTCCTCCGCCTGTTGCTCAACCTGCACCCGTTCTTCCGACTGTTCCTGCTCCTTCGTCTGTTGCTATTCCTACTGCTCCTCCGCTTCCACATACTCCTGCTCACGCTACTGCTCCTGCTCTATTAACCCCTGCTGTTGTTTCTGTTTCTACTCCTTCACTTGTTAGTCCTGTGTCCTATACTTCTCCCTCTACTCGTAGTCGCAATTCTCCTCTTGCGGCTAGCTTCTTTCATTCGCTCGGACCTGTTCTTGGGTCCGCTGGTTCAGATGGTCCTCAGAGACGTAGTCAGCTTCCAGGTAATAGGGAACGTGCTTCGCTATATAACATGGCGATGGGTTGGATGACGCACCCCCTTAGAAATCCACCACGTATTGTACTCGACACGTTTTGTCAGTTCAATATACCAACCCAGAGATTTGTGTTCGAGGAAATGTGCAAGGTCCTTCGTGATCAGATATCGGCCGACGCACCTGACGAGGTGCTGACCGCGTTGTCTGATTTACAGCTTCAGTTTTCGGCTGGACTGATAGTGGATACCAACGTTCGACGAGCCGTTGAACGGTTGCTATCTTTTCGTCCCACTCCTATACCTCAAGCCTTGTTTGTTGAGGATATTGAAAGACAGCCAGATGAGTCTGGTCAGTTTCCTATGCGTGAAGTTCCACCCGTGTTGATGCCAGGTGATGCTGCTCACGTTCCACCTATCCTGCCGTATTTTCAGAGAGTATGGATACATCTCCCATGGAAAAGATCAGAAGTGTTGCAGGTGAAGCAATCTTTGCCTGACCCTCGCAAAAATCCTGCAGGGTATTACAAAGAGTTATCGCAGCTTGTAGATGCTACGATAATGAATCTTGCCGATATTGACATGCTGTTTGGCAATGTTGTACCGCAACCGGTATGGGCTAAGATTCGTCAGGAAAATCACGCAAACGAATTAGGTGGTGATTGGGCGGCCATTATAGCGGCGGATGGGTTGCAAGTTGGTGGTGCTAAGCCTGAACAGTTGATTGCTGCTCTCCCTCAAAGAATAATAACATTAATGAAAACTCTTATGCCAGCTATGAGGGTAAATTGGGACAAATTGTCAGCTTGTAAGCAAAAGAAGGACGAGAGTGTTTCCGACTTCTTTACGAGGTTCGAGGAAGCATTCATCGACCATAGTGGTCAGGATATGAGCACTGAGGGTGGTCAAAGGTTGTTCGTGGATAAATTTGTTTCAAACTTGCTGCCCGATTTGAGCAATAAATTAAAGAATTCGGAAAGTGCATGGGCCGTTTCTACCTCAGCTCAGATATTGGCTACGGCACAGTATTATGAGAATAGAGAGAAAGAGGAGAGCGACCGTGCTGATAAAAAGACGAAAGAGCTAAAAACTAAAGTGCTGCTTCAGCAAGCGTATCCTCCACGTTCGAATCAGAATAATTCGCAACAAAATAGATCACAGCCGCAATCGAACCGATCCCAAACTCGTAATGACTCCTCTTCCCAAAGATCCTCGTTAGGATACAATCAATGTGCTTATTGTAGACAAGAGGGTCACATTAAATTCAATTGTCCTGTTCTAAACGAACGTAATAGTGGTAATTCATCGAGAGGAGGTCGTGGTGGTTCGCAGCAGGCACCACGTGGTAGAGGTCGTGGTGCTCAGAACGATCGTTCAGATAACTCATCGAATTCCGATAATTGTTTCGATCAACGTGGATCATCGCAAGGACGATCTGCGCAGTACAATGTAGACGATTATTACGTCGATCAGGGAACTGACGACAGTAATTACTAGGACAGCCAAAGACAAGGAGAGGGAGTGGTATCAGTTCCGGTTGATCAGAGAGGGCCTTACGTCGCAGTTGCTACATCGGGCGTCGTTGAGCCTTTTCTGTTGGACACTGGTGCAGCGAAAAGTTCCATTAAGCATTCGAAACTCTCTGGCGCACCTTTGTCTGGCTTAACAAATGTTTCCGTTGGATTCTCTGGCGCCCCCGTTAGCAATCCAGTTTCGTGCCCTTTGCCCCTTAAAATTGGGCCACGTGAGCTCCGAGCTCCGTTGATTTTGACTACGGGTTGTGGTGAAAATCTTTTGGGCCTGGATTTGCTTAAACGTTTGTATGCAACTTTGTATTGTTCTCCTGCGGGTGTAAAGCTTACGTTAGGAGAGAGGGTTGTCTCTCCCATGTACTTGTCTCTCGACAAGCTCCCACCGGAATTGAGTTCTCTTCCTGCGTCTTTGTGGGCAACAGGTCCCAATGACGTGGGCCTGCTTGACATCTCCCCTTATGTTGTTCAGTTGAAATCTAATATACGATTGCCACGTATTCCCCAATATCGTATTTCCCTTGATGGTGAACGAGCACTGTTAGCGATCATCTATGATTTGATCGAGAAAGATGTCATTGAAGAGACTCGGGGAAACGTGTGCAACAGTCCTGTACTGCCCATTCTAAAACGTACAGATCCTTCAAAACCGCCTGTTTATCGCTTTGTTATCGATTTACGGGAGGTGAATAAAATTGTGGTTCCTCAATTCCCCGTTGTGCCTGACATCACGGTGCTACTGACTCTGATTCCAGCTTCTGCATCGTGGTTTTCGGTGATTGACTTGAAAAATGCGTTTTTCAGCATCCCGATTGCCGAGGAGAGCAGAGACCTTTTCGGTTTCTCTCTTGGTGGACGCAGCTTCCGGTTCAAACGCGCTCCTCAGGGCTACTGTGAAAGTCCATCGATTTACAGTCAAGCCTTGAAGGGTCAACTGGATGCGTTTAGGTTGCCGGTTGGTGCGGCCTTAATCCAATACGCCGACGACTTATTGGTGGCTGCTGATACTCAGGACATTTGCAAAATTGCTACGGTGTCGTTGCTGCAACATCTCTGTGAGTTGAATCATAAGGTGTCCCCTTCTAAACTCCAATATTGTTGTCAAGAAGTAACCTATCTAGGTCACTTATTGTCAAAGGAGGGAAGGAGGTTGACCCCAGAGAGAATTGCAGCAATTGCGCGCATGGCTGTGCCAACAACCCAAAGAGATGTGCGTGCCTTTTTAGGTATTACGTCGTACTGCAGGCAATGGATTCCAAATTTTTCATTGCTAGCGAAACCATTAGTGGCTCTTACGTGCAAGGATGTTTCGACTCCTTTACCATGGACGGAAGAATGTCAGAAAAGTTTTTCTGAGCTGCGTGATTCATTATGTTCGGCTCCTGTGTTGGGTACTCCCGACTACAGCAAGCCGTTTACATTATATGTTCATGAGAGAGAAGGTTGTGCGTTGAGTGTCTTAACGCAACCTTTTGGTGGTAAGCAACGTCCATGTGCATATTTTTCCTCGACCTTGGACCCGGTAGCTAGAGCATTGCCGAGTTGTTTGAGAGCAACAGCGGCAGCCGCGGTCTCCATCCGACAATCAGCAGGATTGGTCATGGATAATATGCTTACGGTGATGGTTCCGCACGCAGTCGATACTCTCTTGAATCGTACGAAAACTCAGCACTTGACGAGTGCAAGGTTGTCTGGGTACGAGTTGACGCTGTTGGCAAGCCACATTCAAATAAAACGTTGTAATGTTCTGAACCCGGCAACTTTGTTACCAATTAGCACAGAGTCAGATGTAGTAGCAGAACATGATTGTTACTTGAGGACGGAAGAAGAAACAAAAGGTCGAGTGGACCTTAAAAACACCCCATTGGAAGATCCGGATGGCACACTGTATGTGGATGGATCATGTTTTAAGTTGCCGAATGGCGATGTGACTACTGCTTATGCTGTTGTAACGTTGAATACTGTTGTTGAGACTGCAAGATTAAATCAGAATTCTGCCCAAGCTGCAGAGCTGATCGCTCTCACTAGAGCGTGTGTGTTAGCGAAAGGGAAACGTGTGAATGTGTTTACCGACAGCCAATATGCATTTGGCGTCGCGCATAGTTTTGGACGATTGTGGAGAGAGAGAGGTTTCTTGACGTCGCATGGTACGAAGATTCAGCATGGACAGCTTGTGAATGATCTTTTGGATGCATTGACGTTGCCTACACAAGTAGCGATTGTTAAATGTAGTGCGCATCGTAAGGTGACGGATGATGTTGGTCGTGGTAATGCGTTTGCGGATGAGACTGCTAAGGAGACTGCCCGGAACCTTAGCACTCGAATGTATGTGACGAGTTCGGTTAGGTGGCCTACAGAATCGAGTATGTGTGAGGACACTATCGAGAGTGTGAAAGCAATTCAGAATGAGGCCACCGACACTGAAAAGATGAAGTGGAAAGAAAGTACGGGAAGGTTGGATGCGAATGGTTGTTGGATTGATTTGTCTGATCAGAAAAAATGGATGTTACCGGATGCGTATGTGCTGGCCGTTGTGATAATGGCGCATGGGTTAGCACATATTAGCGCGAAAGGTATTTGCAAATTGCTGTCTCCTGTATGGAAGAATGATGGTATCACGAAGTGTGCTGAACGTCTGGTGAAGAATTGTATGGTGTGTATGATGTACAATCCTGGCAAAGGAACCCCAACTCCTCCTGGCAGTTTTGCTCCCCCTTCATGCCCCTTTGAGGTGATTCAATTGGACTTCATCCATATGGAGCGATGCAATAACCTGAAATACGTTTTAGTTGTGGTTTGCGCATTCTCCCGATGGATCGAGGCTTATCCTCTCAAAGACAATACTGCTTTGTCTACTGCGAAAATCCTACTGAAGGAATACTTTCCTCGGTATGGCATGCCTAGAGTCGTGTGGTCAGATAACGGAAGTGAGTTTGTGGGTAGTGTGATGAAGAGTGTGTGTAAGGGCCTTGGAATTAATCAGAAATTCCACAGCGCCAATCATCCCCAGTCAGCTGGTTTGGTTGAAGGGTATAACGGCACCCTTAAACTAAAGCTAGCGAAGATTCAGGCTACGACTGGTCTTTCGTGGCCTGACGCTTTACCTTTAGCATTACTGTCAACTAGGGCGACTGTACACTCCCGAGTAGGGCTTAGTCCCTATGAAATAGTGTTCGGTCGTCCTGCGAATGTGTGGGGGGTTCCTAGGCCAGGTATTTTCTGTGATCTTGAGTACCCAATGTTGATCGATTATCTTCATGACTTGACTGCTAAACTGAGGTTAATTCACCAACAGGTTCACAAAGCATTGCCGACGCAGACGGAGGGTCCAGGCCACCAGCTCCAGCCCGGAGATTGGGTGGTGACGCGGAACTTTTCGCGCAAGAACAACTTGGACCCGAGGTTCACCGGACCCTACCAGGTCCTCCTTGCCACGAGAACTGCAGTTCGTCTTGAGGGGCGGAAGAATTGGGTGCACGCCACCCACACAAAGAAAGTCCCCATTCCGTTGCCAGCAGACTCGTGGGTGAGGAAAGGCATTGCATCAACTGAAACCGAAGGATTGCCGGCGTTTGTACCTTTCAGCGACGCACAACCTGTCGGAGAATCCTCAGTGCAGCAGAGAGACACTGTTGAACAATTGTCAGCAAAGGACTCAAGACCAGAACATTCAGCTGATCAACAGGGCGCTGTCCCTTCAACGGATCCTTTGTTCGACGAACAGACACGTCCTGGGAAAACCCGATACTTTTTGCGATCTAGCACTAAAGACTAATAAAAGATCCTGCTTTGCTGTATTGACAACTGCATAATCCCGTTTTCCGTGATCAGTTTTGAACATTCATATTATTGTGATTCTTTCTGTATATATACATTGAGCTTTATTCCTTATACTTTTTGCTTCCACAGCCGAGAGACATCGTTTTTGCATACACATATATTGTGCATTAAAGGCCGTAGGGCCGCGCGCGTACTTCCTTCTGGATAGTAGGTCTTGACGCTAGGTTAAAGGCCGTCGGTTCCTGGGAACTCCTAGGGATTGACTTTTGCTACACAGAACGAAGTGCGTCAAGAAACGTTGCGGACGGTCATAGGGAATGGCATTCTCGAAGTTGATGGATTTGGAAGGAGCTCAGGCTCATAGATTCAAGCTGCAGCAACTTAGTCGTACCAAATGTTTTATATTCCAACTATTCGTATTGTTTTTGACTGCTTCTGCATTATTGGCGGGTGGGGTGTATTACACGATGTCTTACTTCTTACCTTCTGCTACACCTACTCCTACCCCTGACCCTAAACTTATCTCCACTGCTTCTCCTCATTCTTTTCATATCCTACCTGAACACGAGCAGGCTAGACGTGCAGAATTCCGCAACAATTCCTTTATTCAGCTCCTTCATCAGCATCAGTTAGTGGTTAACACTACTAATTGTTGGGTGTGTGGGTTGATGCCACATACTACGGATAAGGGAATTCCATATCTGGTGTTACCGTATAGTTCCCAAGGGTCTGCTCGAGCATTTCAGACAATGTTTCGAAGCGCACTGGGTTTCCACCCCATTCGAGAACCACGTTCTCCCTACTCTGGTCCTACCTCGTATCAAAAACCTTTGTCGATAGCAATAGAGGATTTAGATAGCGATATCTATGATCCCTCGCTTATTCCCGAAGAAGAGGTACAAGCCTATAGGGTCCTAAGTAGAGGCGAATATAGTGTGTTCACCAGTGAAAAGCAGCTTAAAAGCTCGCCTCCGATATGGGTCGTACCCCACATTGGTAATTTTTGTCTCATGGGTCGTGGCCGAAGATCGCAAGCCCGACTTGGAGCGAGTGCTTGCACTGAAAATTACATTCTGCCGATGTTCTCGTCCCCTGTGTTTCTGGCTGCCAAGGGTACATACTTTATCTGCCATGATCGTGCATACGCAAGGTTGCCCGCTGACTTCATGGGCTTATGTTTCATTGCTAATCTGTTGCCTCCGACGTTCACTGTAGATGCCGATTATCATAAGACTAGAGTTGTGAGAGGCGTAATTAGCGAAGAGGATACTGCCGGTCAAGAGGCAGGAGACTTTTTCAAGGGTTTCCTCCCGTTTTGGGGACCTATGGTTAATAGTAGGAACCTGAGACAGTTGACTCGAGTGGTAGAATCGACTGCTAATATTACTGCCAGTGCCCTTGGTAATATCACCACTGAACTTCAGGCGGATAGACTTATGACGTTACAAAACCGTATGGTTTTAGATGTCATCTTAGCAGATCGAGGTGGGGTATGTAAGGTGATCCATTCGAGCTGCTGCATTTTCATTCCTGATAACGCTCCGACTGTCTATCAAGCCATCTCGAAGTTGCATAAGATCTCCGAATCCATACACGTGGATGTGGGGGATTGGACGCTACTTGGGTGGTTTTGGGGCCTGATGTCGACTTGGGGTTGGAAGATTCTGATGATCATCGGAGTCGTTGTGGCGTTCCTGTTCACGTGTTGCCTTTGTGTGCAGTGCGGTCCTGCCTTATGTGGCCTCTGTGCTACAACGTGTATGAGACAGCCACCTGTTACCAAGGGGACTCGGTTGGACAGAGCTATGCTACAACAACATCTCGATGGTCTGCTGAATATCGAATATGATTCCGACTAGTGCTTGCCTACATGAGGGCAAAAGGAGCGTCTGAGGTTCCGTGACAATTGTAAGTGGTGTTTTTGACTCGCACGAATATGGTCGAGTCTGGTATCTATGAACCGCAAATGACGAGTTTAGTAAGTGTGCGCAGTTTCGCTGTGCTAACTTAAACCGTTCGTTTGTTATGTGGGTTTTTCATCTGTACCCACGGGTTCCATCTTAGATACGGCATCCATTTTGTCTCTTGCCCTCAAGTAGCCAGCGAACGGACGCTGTCCGCTTCGCGACCCTGGGACTCCCAAGATATTTGCGGAAGACACATGTTCTTTGCAAGTGTCTTTTTGACGAGGGGGATGATACTGTAAGGCAGATGGCCCCGCTCGAGGCTCATCTCGCCGTGCCGGTTTATTGTCTCAGCCGTGCATCTCATTAGGCACGTCCCTTTGATGCCTGTATCTCGTGTTTCCCGATACCTCCCCTTTTACACCCTTTCCGATCTCCCCACTGTCTCCGTCTTCCTCTGCACCTGTCTTTGTTCCTATTTCGATCTGTTTTACTGCCGATTGGAATGCACTAATGTTGGGAAGATGGGTTTTTACAGTTGGGAACCGCCAAATGTTTCCGCACTTATGTTCCGGACCTTATGTGTATCAAAGTGACCAAAGCGACCCCTCTGGGGGATAATGGTGGGAACCGGGTTGTAAACCTTTGTGTACCATGTTGTCCTATGGGTAAAAACTGTATAAAAGGAGCGATCCACAGAACCAATTTGAAGCAGTCTCCCCAAGTTGCACGAGTTGTACTTGTCGTGATATCTGTGTTCCCTGCAGCAAATAAACCTTGAATCTTTGACGCTGAAGGAAGTGTCCCGTGTCTCTGTCATTCGTACGCCGGAGCAGGTTACCCACGAAGGTTTCAGGTGTTGTGCCCTGGCACCGCTGGGTCTTAAAGAACCCAGTCCTTCAGACGCCGCCCAGAAGATCATAGAATCGTACCCTTTGCGAGCCGCTTCCATCGAAACCTGTGCACTGGAATCCACGCAAGGTATCGCATTCCTCCCCATACAGACCGGAGTCACCGCAACATGCCCGCTACGTCCAGCGGGGTTGTCTCATTGCCTTCACAGGGTCTCTGGAGTGACGCATCGCTTGCTTTTCAACGCTACAGCTTTCAGTTGGAACTTTTGTTGCATCTAAAGGTAGTGTTGGCTAAAACGTAATGCAACTGTGAACTATTGTTACGCAACGTTACGAACTCTTTTGAAACCATATTCTGTGTATGTTACATTTTTGTCGTTTTGGTCTTGTGTAGTTTATATTAAATACCTTTATTTTTCTAAACTGTGTGAAGTCAGTTTGTGGTGTTTTTACTGTGTTACTGTGTGTGTTGGTACAAATACTTTGCACATTGCCTTCAATAAGCCTGACTGCCCGTGCCAAGCTACCAAGGGGGTGAGCAGGGGCTATCTGAAGAGTGTTTACTCCTTACCCTGATTAGAAGCACGGGTCCCTATTTGGACAGTGGTACCTACCTTTGCCAACTAGAGACCCCCAGTTCTAACATTGTTGGTCAGCGGTGGGATTTGAACTTGTATTTGTACTAGAACCACAGTGAATGGTGTACATCACTAGTGAGTGCAGACCACTACGCCACCACATACTACGGTTGAGTTTTTTTGATTGGTTCTATTTTTGAGTAACTCTTCAAAGCATCATGTCTCTGAATGGAAAGGCACCCAGTGTGGAAGCAGCCGAATTAGAGTTTGTCATTGAGGATTTGTATTCCTACAAAGTTGGAGAGCTTCAGCAATTCTGTCACAAGTTTTAGTGCCGCCTTAAAAGCAGCTTCAGGAAGGATGAGCTGCAGAGAATCTTGAAGGCCTGGTGGGAGGCACAAGATGGAAATAATGCAAATGGAAGAGAGGGGTTTCAGCCCCATGAATTTCCAGTGGGCAATCCAGGCTCAAGGCCTGGCAGCAACCATTCCAGCCGGGGTCTGACCCCAGAGGAAATAGAAGAAAACCAAAGAGTGAGAGATCATGAAATTGAAATCATGAGAATGAAAATGAAGCAATTGGAAGTAGAGAAATAAAAGGCGTCGGAGGAGAGCACAAAAATTCCCGTGCCCTGGAGGAAAAGAAATTGCTTTTGGCTCATGAGTTGAGCATGAGTTGAGCATGAGAGAACTGGATATCAAGGCCAAGCAGGTGGATGCCAGTTCAAATGGTGGCAGCGCACAGCCAGTGCCTGGGGTTAAAGTATATATTCCCAAGGATTTAGTACAGAACTACAATTGGAGTGAGGATATTTATGCCTGATTTACTTCTTATGAAATTGCATTGAGAATTAAATGTTGTGCCTGAACAGCATTGGGGGCGGGCCTATGGAAACATTTTGAGGCTTCTGGGAGGAGTGCTCTAGCGCCCTTAGAGTTAGCAGGTACCATGACCTACCCCAATATGAAGGAAGCCCTATGTCTCAGGTATGGACTTACTCCAGAGCAGTACAGACTGCAGTTTAGGAACTCTAGGAAGAGAGAGTCTGAGACTTGGATGGAGTGTGTGAATTTGTACTCACGAGCACTGGAGGGTTGGATGAAGGGCAGCAAAGTAACTGATTATAAGGGGTTGTTGCATTTAAATAGTTGGGAGCACTTGAGTAGTCTTTGTGTTTCAGAGCTGCACCAGCATCTTTTAGACAGCAAGCTGACAGCCCCCATTGAGCTTGCTAAGGAGGCAGACCGCTGGAACAGTATCAGTGTCCAAAGAGGAATTGTGGGTACCACAGCCAAAGGTAGGCAGGATCCCGAGCAGAAGAGTGGGGGGACAAGGGTAACCAAAAGGAGTTCTCTCAAGGGCCCCCAAATATTTCCTAGGGTGAAGGAATCCCAATCCCCCAAACCCAAACATCCATGGCCCCCTAGGGTCAGAAAGGATATCAGAGGTCCCCCTACCTGCTATCACTGCAATGAGGTGGGACATGTTATCAAAAAGTGCCCTAAGAAATCTCCAGCACCCACTGGTGCTCCTGCCCCAGGGTTAGCAAGTGTAGCTTTGGAATGGAATTTGATTTCCAGTGGGGAGGAGGGACTAGCAGTCATGACCCTTGTTTCTTTACGAGACCAAGAGATGGTCCAGGATACCTCTCTGCCCCCTAACAGTAAGAAATACGGGCAGAAGGTGACCATCAATGGGAGGGAGATAGAGGCTCTGAGAGACACAGGAGCCAGCGTGACATCTGTGAGGTGTCAGTGGGTGTCTGAAGAGCAGGTCATTCCCAATGTACTCCGCCCAGTAGTTGCAGCTGACAGCTCAGTGCTCCTCTGCAAAGTGGCGCGTGCTCCCTTTGAGTGGAGGGGGGTCTCTTGTCTCTTTGAAGTTGTGGTAAGAGAAGCCTTGCCTGTAGACTGTCTGCTAGGTAATGACCTGGAGAGTTCTCCATGGAAGCGTGTGGAACACCAGACTCATCTGGAGAGGTTGGGTTTGCCTGCGTGGATCTGCGGGAGCAGGTGGGCTATGGCAGCCAGTAAGGGTGATTTAGCAGAACTAGAGCCTGAAACAGTGACCCAGAAACCTGCCAGGAGAGGAGGAGGCAGTGGGTGTGTGAAACCCGCCCCGGCTTTTCCCACGGCCCAGGAAGGAGCAGTACCTGAGGGGGATGCCCTGGAGCTTACTGGGGAACAGGTGGCCGAACTGGGGGACCTACCTGAGCTGACCCATTGGCAACAAGAGGGTGCCCCTCCAGGGAGGAATTCTGCAAGGCGCAGAATGAGTACCCTTCCCTCATTGGTGTGCGGCAACAGGATGCAGACCAGGCAGCAGGTGGAGAATCCAAGGATCATCTCATTTACTGGGAAGATGAGTTGTTGTATAGTGAGTCTATGCTTTCTGAGCCCAGTGCAGCCCGTGTGCTGGTGGTACCCGAGCGCTTCAGTAATTTCCTAATGGGTCTGGCTCATGACGTACCTCTTGCAGGACATCTGGGGCAAGACAAGCCCTTCCAAAGGCTTGTCACTCACTTTTACTGGCCCCAGATGAAGAAGCACGTCAGTACCTTTTGTAGATCTTGCCAAATACGTCAGGCCAGTGTCAAGAGAGGAGGGAAGTGCAAGCCACTCCTCCAACCCTTTCCTGTGGTGAGCACCCCTTTTGAGCGGGTGGGCATCGACATTGTGGGGCCCCTGAACCCAAGACAGCCTTAGGTAACAGGTTCCTCCTGGTCTTAGTGGACCATGCCACCCAGTACCCGGAAGCTGGCCCTCTCAGGACAATCAGAGCCCCCGTGGTGGGCCGTGCATTGATGGGTATCTTTTCCCGCGTGGGGTTCTCCAGAGAGGTGGTCTCCGACCGGGGTACCAACTTCATCTCTAGGTACATGAAGTCTCTGTGGGAGGAGTGTGGGGAAACTTATAAGTTCACCACTCCCTACCACCCTCAAGGAAATAGGTTCGTTGAAAGGTTCAACCACACCCTGAAAGGTATGATTATGGGCCTAGCGGAGCCCATGAGGCGGAAGTGGGACGTCTTTCTACCATGCCTGTTCTTTGCCTACAGGGAGGTATCTCAGAAGTCCTTAGGTATCAGTCCCTTTGAGCTTCTGTAAGGCCACCCTATTAGAGGACCTCTCACACTGGTGAAAGAGGGGTGGGAGAAATCCTGCAGGAATTCCCCCCAGGATTTCAGCTATGTGCTAGCCTTCCGCAACCAGACACAACGCTTCAGGAAGCTTGCACAGGAGAACCTAGAAGCTAGCCAGGAAGAAATGAAAAGATGGTACGATCAAAATACCACTCTGGTCGAATTTCAACCTGGGCAGAAAGTGTGGGTGATGGCATCAGTGGAGACTTGTGCGCTCCAAGACATGTGTACTGTGCCATATGAGGTGCTGGAGCACAAGAGTAAGGTAACCTACCTGGTTAACTTGAAGACTCCCCAGTGGTCTTAGTGCCAAAAGCTGCTGCGCCCGATGCCACTCCAGTACTCCGGATTTGTGTGGACTACCGTGGGCTCAATTAGGTCACGAAGACTGGCACACACCCCATCCCCAGAGCTGATGAGCTTGTGGATCATTTTGGGAGCTGCCCAGTACCTCAGTAACTTCTGTATACTGGCAGATTGCCTTAACTGAGGGGGCCAAAGAGAGGTCTGCGTTCTCAACGCCAGAGGGGCACTTCCAGTTCGGAGTCATGTCCTTTGGTTTGAAGAACACCCCTGCCACATTCCAGAGACTGGTCAATTAGGTACTGACCGGGCTGGAGGAATTCAGCACCGCATACCTGGATGACATTGCTGTGTTCAGCTCCAGGTGGGAGGAACACTTGTAACATCTCTGTGAAGTGTTGAGGCTCTGCAAAGGGCAGGCCTCACTATCAAGGCCAGCAAGTGCCAGATAGGGCAGGGATCTGTGGTGTATTTGGGACACCAGGTGGGGAGCGGCCAGGTGGCACCCCTACAGGCAAAGATTGATACTATTCTGGCTTGGGAGCCCCCCAAGACCCAGACAGAGGTGAGAGCCTTTTTAGGTCTCACCAGGTATTACAGACAGTTTGTCAAGGGTATGGCACCATTGTTGCCCCCTTGACGGAGCTGACTTCAAGGAAGCAGCCCAAGAGAGTGAAGTGGACCAAAACCTGTCAAACTGCTTTTGATGCACTGAAAACTGCCATGTGTACAGCACCGGTGCTCCAGGCACCTGATTTCTCCAGTGAGTTTGTAGTGCAGGCAGACGCTTCAGCGCATGTGTGGGAGCAGTACTCTCACAGATCAAAGACGAGGGCTGGGACCAACCTATAGCTTTTATTAGTAGGAGGCTATTGCCAAGGGACCGGAGGTGGAGTGCAATTGAAAGGGAAGCTTTTGCTGTGGTCTTGGCTCCGAAGAAGCTGAGGCCCTACTTCTTTGGAACTCACTTCCGGGTTCAGACAGACCACAGGCCCCTCAGATGGTTAATGCAGATGAGGGGTGAGAACCCAAAACTGCAGAGGCTTGTCCATCTCCCTGCAGAAAATGGACTTTACGGTGGAACACCGCCCTGGTACAGAACAAGCCAACGCTGATTGTCTGTCCAGATTCTTCCGCCTTAGTGAAGAGAACTCCCATGAGGGTGGGCAGTACTCCCCACTTTCAGCTGAAGGGGACACGTGTTAGACCTGGCATCTTTGGCATGGTTTCCCCTGTCTTTTTGCCTGGCCTCCTGTATTTTTGACGCTGTGCTGGATTTCGTTTTTGCCGCCATCTTGGGGGGACTCTGAGGGTTGTGGACCAGTTGTTTACATCTTCCCGCCCACGCGGGGATTTAAATTGCGCCTGAAGCGCCTGCGTGCATATCCTGTGGTGAAACTCTCCTGAGGCGGAAGCCGGGAGATTGTATTTTAGAAACTGTTAATTTTAAATAGTGTTGTGTTTTTTATTCTGCAAATTGCACTAGCGCATTTATTACCTGCATCACATCCTAGGGGCTGATTTACCCTAGTTCCACCGCATCCCGACCCCTGATCCTCGCGCAGCTGATTAGCTGCTGATGCCGGATTGGAGAGGGGCAAGCCACCTTCTTGGGGGGACTCTGAGGGTTGCGGACCAGTTGTTTACATCCTCCCACCCTCCTCATGCCCCATAAAATGTGCATTGGACTCCGTCCGGGCGCAGCGGGCGCGCAGAAGGCAAGCCCGTCTGCGCCCGTTCGCGCCAGTCCAGCGCCCCTCGCCAGAGATGCTGGTCAAGATCTACCGGAAAATGGATTCTACTCTAGAGAGGAGTTGCTTAGTCTGCGCCCCTTTAAGCCTCAAGGTTGTTTGGCCCCCCTTGATCCCATGAGTGGCCCGGTAATGTGTATTTGTGATCAAGTTAGTCTCCCTACTCCTACTACCATAGGAGCCTTTTCTAAATCTCCCTTACAGCAACGATTAAAGGTGCTTCAGTTGAATGTGAGATCGTTACCGAAACACTATGCGAAAATATTCGATCTCATAGTGGATGAATCTCCGGATATCCTCTTCCTAAAGGAAACATGGATGAGGGACGACCTCACGACCATTCCGAACTTAGCACTACCCCCTGAATACTCGATCACTATGATAAATATGTCTTCCAGAGGTGGCGGTATCACTGTGATCACAAGATCGGCCTATCCCTGCCTTTATGAGAAGATTAATATGAAAGGTGGTGAATGCAGACGTTTTAACATCACTATTAACACCCACTTCACCTTTTCAGGGTTATTAATATATAGGCCCCCTGGACCCATGTGCGGGTTTAACATCTCTCTTTTGGAGACTCTAGAAGCGTTTGCTGTGGGGTCAGCTAACTTTAGTATTTTGGGCGATCTTAATCTTTATTTTGAATTGGAACACGATCTGATGATTCGTACTTTGATTGCGGATCTAGCCGCCTTTCAGCTCTTTCAATTAGTTAAAGGCCCCACCCATAATGGAGGCAATGTGTTGGATCCGATTTTTACGAATCTCGAATTGTCCAGTACCACCATCTCTACACCTATAGCTTGGTCAGATCATTTTTTAGTGGAGCTGACTTTTTGTATCTCTACCCCTAACATGTGTAAAACTCAAAGAGCCATGCACAAAAGATCCTGGCGTAAGCTTCGCTTAGTGAATTTTCATGCACTTCTGGAATCTGAACCATTGGGCCCTTTTACGGATATTGAGACAGGTTATGCCTCTTTTTGCACATGGTTAACCCGGGCACTGGATAGACTTATTCCAGCCACGTGGGTTAAAGGGCGAACGCAGGACGCAAATCCTTGGTACAATGATACCTTGGCGGGCCTGAAGAAGATCTGTAAAAGATGCGAACGTGAATGGAGGAAAGATTACTCCTCTGAGAAAAAGACCTGTTATCTAAAAGAGCTTAAGATATATCATAAAGCCATCTGCAGGACTCGGGCGGAATATTATGCCTCCGAAATAAAAATTAGCTCTAATCTAATCCTGCTAAGGTTATCTTTAAGATTCTTAAAGAACTCAGCACAAAAAAATCTGCTAATAATATCCCCACTTTGGCGGCCCCAGTTGAAGGACTGGGTTTTTCTGAGACCCAGCGGTGCCAGGGATAACACCTAAAACCTTCGTGGGTAACCTGTTCCGGCGTACAAATGACAGAGACACGGGACACTTCCTTCGACGTCAAAGATTCGAGGTTTATTTACTGCAGGGAACACAGAAGTCACAGGAAGTACAGCATGTGTAGGTTCGAGGAGTCTGATTCGAATTGTATCTGTGGATCGCTCCTTTTATACAGTTTTCTCTCATAGGTTAACATGGTACACAAAAGATTACAACTTGGTTCCCATCGTAAAGACCATAAGGGATCGCTTTCATGTATTCAGGGCCCGGAACATAAGTACAGTGGCGTTTGGTAGTTCCCAACTGTAAAAACACATCTTCCCACCATTAGTACATTCCAATCAGCAGTAAACAGATCGAGGAAAGGACAGAAACAGGTGCAGAGGAAGACGAGGACAGTGAACAGAACGAAAAGGGTGTAAAAGGGGGTGGTACCAGGAAACACGAGTTGCAGGCATCAAAGGGGACGTGCCTAATGAAATGCACAACTAAGACAATAGACCGGCACAGCAAGATGTGCCTCGAGCGGGGCCATCTGCCTTACAGTATCATCCCCCTCATCATAAAGACACCTTCAAAGGAACACGTGTCTTCCGCAAGAGTTTGGGAATCCCAGGGTCGCGAAGCGGACAGCGTCCGTTCGCTGGCTACTTGAGGGCAAGAAACAAAATGGATGCCGTATCTAAGATGGAACCCGTGGGTTCAGATGGAGAAACCCACGAAACAGACGAACGGTTTAGGCTAGTACAGCGAAAATGCGTACACCCACTAAACTCGTCATTTGCGGTTCGTAGATAACAGACTCGACCATATTCGTGCGAGTCGAAAACACCACTTACGATTGTCACGGAACCTCAGACGCTCCTTTTGCCCTCATGTAGGCAAGCACTAGTCGGAATCATAATCGATCTCGATATTCATCAGACCATCTAGATGCTGCTGCAACATAACTCTATCCATCAGAGTTACTTTGGTAACAGGTGGCTGTCTCATACACGTTGTAGCACAGAGGCCACATAAGGCAGGACCACACTGCACACAAAGGCAACACGTGAACAGGAAAGCTACAACAACCCCAATGATCATCAGAATCTTCCAACCCCAGGTTGACATTAGGCCCAAAAACCACCCAAGTAGCGTCCAATCCCCTACGTCCACGTGTATGGACTCAGAGATCTTATGCAACTTCAGGATGGCTTGATAGACAGTCGGAGCGTTGTCTGGAATGAAAATACAACAGCTCGAATGGATCACCTTACATACTCCACCTCGATCTGCTAGGACCACGTCTAAAACCATACGGTTTTGTAACGTCATAAGCCTATCCGCCTGAAGCTCTGCTGTAATGTTGCCAAGGGCACTGGCAGTGATATTAGCAGTCGATTCCACCACTCGAGTCAACTGTCTCAGGTTCCTACTATTAACCATAGGTCCCCAAAACGGAAAGAAACCCTTGAAAAAGTCTCCTGCCTCTTGACCGGCAGTTTCCTCTTTGCTAATCACGCCCCTCACAACTCTAGTCTTGTGGTAATCTGCAGCAACGGTAAACATCGGTGGCAACAAGTTTGCAATATAACAGGTGCCCGCGAAGTCCAGGGGCAACCATGTATACGCACGGTCGTAGCAGACAAAGTACGTACCCTTGGCAGTCAAGAGAACAGGGGAAGAGAGCATTGGTAAGACATACGTCTCAGAGCAAGCACTCTCTCCAAGGTGAGCTCTCGGGCTTCGGCCACGGCCTTTCAAACAGAAGTTACCAAGGTGGGGTACGACCCATATTGGGGACGAACTTCTAAGCTGTCTATCACCTACAAGCGCACTATACTCAACCTCACTCAGGTCCCTATAAGCTCGCACCTCTTCCTCTGGGATGAGCGAAGGCTCATAGATATCCCTATCTAAATCAGCAATCGCTATTATCAAAGACTTATGGTACGGGCCGGGACCAAAGTGTGGAGGACGTGGCTCTCGATTGGGGTAGGAATCTAGTGCACTTCGAAACATTGTTTGGAATGCTCGAGCTGATCCCTGGGAACTATAAGGAAGGACCAAGTACGGAATTCCCTTATCGGTGGTATGTGGCATTAACCCACACACCCAACAATTGGTAGTGTTCACCACTAACTGATGCTGATGAAGGAGCTGAACGAAGGAATTGTTCATGAATTCCGCACGTCTAACCTGCTCGTGTTGGGGTAAGATGTGGAAGGAATGGGGAGAAACAGTGAAGGTAAGTTTAGGTTCAGAAGTAGGGGTAGGTGAGGCAGTAGGCAAGAACGACTGTATCATGTAATACACCCCACCCACCAATAACGAGGAAACAGTTAAAAACAGAAGGAACACCTGAAACATGAAGCATTTTGTACGAGCAATTTGTTGGAGTTTGAATCTTTGGGCCTGAGCTTTTTCCAAATCAAACAGCTTCGAGAAAGCCATCCTCTAAAACCGTCCGCAACGTTTTTGACGCACTTCGTTCTGTGTAGCAGTAGTCAATCCCCAGGAGTTCCCAGGAACCGACGGTCTCCGACCTAGTGTCAAGACCTACTAACCAGAAGGAAGTACCCGCGCGGCCCTACGGTCCACCCAGATGTAAGGTATCTTTAATTTACAAATATATACAAAATCTCCTAGCTGTGGAAGCAAAAACACATATGTGGAAAAAAACTCAATATTACGAAAATCACAGTTGTACGAGTGTGTTCAGATTGAATGGTGGCAATGGGGTAACGTGGATGTCAAAGGAGAAAACAAAAATGTATTAGTCTTTGATATTGGATCGCAGGAAATATCGGATTCTCCCAGGACGTGTCTGTTCGTCAAACAACGGATCCGATGATGGGACAGAGTTCTGCTGATCAGTCAATTGTTCAGATCTTGAGTTTTGCGATGACAAATGTTCAACAATGTCGTTCTGCTGCACTGAGGGCTCTCCGACAGGCTGAGCGTCGCTAAAAGGGACGAAGGTCGGTACCGTTTCTGTTTCAGATGAGGCAATGCCCTTCCTCACCCACGAGTCTGCTGGTAAAGGTATAGGTACCTTTTTAGTATGGGTGGGGTGCACCCAATTTTTGCATCTTTCCAAACGAACAGCAGTCTTCGTGGCAAGGAGCACTTGGTAGGGTCCAGTGAAGCGGGGCTCAAGGTTGCGCTTCCGTCCAAAGTTTCGTGTTACCACCCAGTCTCCAGGCTGGAGCTGGTGGCCTGGACCCTCCGTCTGCGTCGGCAGTGCTTCAAAGACCTGTTGGTGAATTAACCTCAGTTTAGCAGTCAGATCATGAAGATAGTCGATCAACATTGGATACTCAAGATCAGAAAACACACTCGGTCTAGGGACCCCCCAAACATTTGCAGGACGGCCGAACACTATTTCGTAGGGACTGAGCCCTACTCGGGAGTGTTCAGTCGCCCTTGTTGACAGAAGAGCTAGAGGCAAAGCGTCAGGCACCGAGAGACCAGTCGTAGCCTGAATCTTCGCTAACTTCAATTTAAGGGTGCCATTATACCCTTCAACCAAACCTGCTGACTGGGGATGATTGGCGCTGTGGAATTTCTGTGTAATTCCAAGGCCCTTACACACACTCTTCATCACACTCCCCACAAACTCACTTCCGTTATCAGACCATACAATCCGTGGCATTCCATACCGAGGAAAGTATTCCTTCAGTAGGATTTTCGCAGTGGACAGAGCAGTATTGTCTTTGAGAGGATAGGCTTCAATCCATCGGGAGAATGCGCAAACCACAACTAAAACGTATTTCAGGTTATTGCATCGCTCCATATGGATGAAGTCTAGCTGAACCACCTCAAAGGGACATGACGGGGGAGCAAAATGGCCAGGAGGTGTGGGGGTTCCCTTACCAGGGTTGTACATCATACATATCATGCAATTCTTAACCAATCTCTCAGCACATTTAGTAATACCGTCATTCTTCCATACAGGGAACAACAACTTACAGATACCTTTCGCACTAATATGTGCTAAACCGTGTGCCATCGTCACGACAGCTAGCACATACGCATCCGGCAACATCCATCTCTTATGCTCCGACAGATCGATCCAGCAGCCATTCACATCCAACTTTCCCATACTCTCTTTCCACTTCGTCTTTTCGGTCTCTGTGGCCTTATTCTGAATCGCTTTCACGCTCTCTATGGTGTCTTCACACATACCCGTTTCAGTAGGCCACCTTACCGAACTCGTCACATACATTCTAGTGCTAAGATTCCGGGCAGTCTCCTTAGCAGTCTCATCCGCAAACGCATTACCACGACCAACATCATCCGTCACCTTACGGTGCGCACTACATTTAACAATCGCCACCTCCTTGGGCAATGTAAGTGCGTCCAAAAGATCGTTCACAAGTTGTCCATGCTGAATCTTCGTGCCATGCGACGTCATAAAACCTCTCTCTCTCCACAATCGTCCAAAACTGTGCGCAACACCGAAAGCATACTGGCTGTCAGTAAACACATTCACCCGTTTCCCTTTCGACAACACACACGCTCTAGCCAGAGCAATCAGCTCTGCCGCCTGAGCAGAATTCTGATTCAGTCTCGCAGTCTCCACAACCGTATTCAATGTTACCACAGCATACGCAGTCGTTACATCACCATTCGGCAACTTAAAACACGAACCATCCACATACAGGGTCCCATCGGGGTCTTCCAAAGGAATGTTTTTCAGGTCCACACGACCTTTTGTTTCCTCCTCAGTCCGTAAGTAGCAGTCATGAGGTGCTACTTCGTCTGATTCCATACTAATTGGCAACAAGGTCGCCGGGTTCAGGACATTACAACGTTTTATTTGGATATGACTTGCCAAAAGCGTCAACTCGTACCCAGACAACCTTGCACTCGTCAGGTGTTGGGTCTTCGTACGATTCAAGAGAGTGTCAACTGCATGCGGAACCATCACCGTAAGCATATTATCCATGACCAATCCTGCTGATTGTCGGATGGACACCGCAGTTGCCGCTGTTGCTCTCAAACAACTCGGCAATGCTCTAGCTACCGGGTCCAAGGTCGAGGAAAAATATGCACATGGACGCTGCTTACCACCGAACTGTTGCGTCAAAACACTCAACGCACAACCTTCTCTCTCGTGAACGTATAGTGTAAATGGCTTACTGTAGTCAGGGGTACCTAACACAGGAGCCGAACACAACGCATCACGTAGTTCAGAAAAACTTTTCTGACATTCTTCCGTCCATGGCAGAGGAGTTGGAACATCCTTGCACGTAAGAGCCACCAATGGTTTCGCTAGCAATGAAAAATTTGGAATCCATTGCCTGCAGTATGACGTGATACCTAAAAAGGCACGCACATCTCTCTGAGTTGTTGGCACAGTCATTCGAGCAATCGCTGCAATTCTCTCTGGGGTCAACCTTCTTCCCTCCTTTGACAATAAGTGACCTAGATAGGTTACTTCTTGGCAACAATATTGCAGTTTAGAAGGTGACACCTTGTGATGTAGGTCACAGAGATGCTGCAACAACGACACCGTAGCATTTTTGCAAATGTCCTGAGTGTCTGCAGCCACCAATAGGTCGTCGACGTATTGGATCAAGGCCGCACCGGCCGGCAACACAAACGCATCAAGTTGGCCTTTCAAGGCTTGACTGTATATCGATGGACTCTCACAGTAGCCCTGAGGAGCACGTTTAAACCTAAAGCTGCGGCCACCAAGAGAGAAACCGAAAAGGTCTCTACTCTCCTCAGCAATCGGAATGCTGAAGAACGCATTCTTCAGATCGATCACTGAGAACCAAGATGCAGAAGCTGGAATCAGAGTCAGTAGAGCCGTAATGTCAGGCACCACAGGGAACTGAGGAATCACAATTTTATTCACCTCCCGTAAATCGATAACAAAACGATAAACAGGAGGCTTTGATGGATCAGTACGCTTCAAAATGGGCAGCACAGGACTATTGCACACGTTTCCCCGAGTCTCCTCAATGACGTCTTTTTCAATCAAATCGTAGATGATCGCTAACAACGCTCGCTCACCATCAAGGGAGATACGATACTGGGGAATACATGGCAAACGCACATTAGATTTCAAGTGAACAACATAAGGGGAGATATCAAGCAGTCCCACGTCATTGGGACCTGTTGCCCACAAAGATGCAGGAAGAGAACTCAATTCCGGTGGAAGTTTATCGAGAGACAAGTACATTGGAGAGATAACTCTCTCACTCAAAGTAAGCTTTACTCCCGAAGGAGAACAATACAAAGTCGCATACAGACGTTTTAGCAAATCCAGGCCCAAAAGATTTTCACCACAACCAGTAGTCAAAATCAAAGGAGCTTTCAGCTCACGAGGCCCAATTGTAAGGGGCAAAGGGCCCGAAACTGGATTGCTAACAGGGGCGCCAGAGAATCCAACGGAAACATTTGTTAAGCCAGACAAAGGTGCGCCAGGGAGTTTCGAATGCCTGATGGAACTTTTCGCTGCACCAGTGTCCAACAGAAAAGGCTCAACGACGCCCGAGGTGGCAACTGCGACGTAAGGCCCTCTCTGATCAACCGGAACTGATACTACTCCCTCTCCTTGTCTATGGCTGTCCTAGTAATTACCGTCGTCAGTGCCCTGATCAGCGTAATAATCGTCTACGTTGTACTGCGCAGATCTTCCTTGCGACGATCCACGCTGATCGAAACAATTATTAGAATCTGAATTTTTTTTGAACACCGCGGCCTCTACCACGTGATGCCTGTTGCGGACCACTACGACCTCCTCTAGATGAACTACCACTATTGCGATCACGCAAAACTGGACAGTCAAATTTCAAATGACCCTCACCCCTGCAATAGGCACACTGATTGTACCCCAACGAAGATCTCTGCGAAGAGGAGTCATTTCGTGATTGTGGCCTATTCGACTGAGACTGTGATCGATTTCGCTGTTGCGAATCATTCTGATTCGAACGTGGAGGATACGCTTGCTGCAACAACACTTTAGTTTTGAGCTCTTTTGTCTTTTTATCGGCACAGTCATTTTCCTCTTTCTCCCTATTTTCATAATACTGTGCCGTAGCCAATATTTGAGCAGACGTAGAAACAGCCCACGCACTCTCAGAATTTCTTAGTTTGTTGCTTAAGTCCGGCAACAGATTAGACACAAATTTGTCCACAAACAACCTCTGACCTCCCTCGGTACCCATATCCTGACCACTATGATTGATGAATGCCTCCTCAAATCTCGTAAAGAAATCAGAGACACTCTCGTCCTTCTTTTGTTTGCAAGCGGACAATTTGTCCCAATTCACCTTCATAGCTAGCATAAGCGTTTTCATAAGAGTTATTATTCTCTGCGGAAGATCTGTAATGAGCTGGTCAGGCTTTGCCCCGCCGACTTGTAAGTCATCTGCAGCTCTAAGTGCCACCCAGTCACCACCTAATACTGCTGCATGGTCTTGCTGACGAATCTTCGCCCATACCGGTTGCGGTACTACGTTACCGAACAACATATCGATATCGGCAAGATTCATTATCGTAGCATCCACTAGCTGCGACAATTCCTTATAGTACTCTGCTGGATTTTTGCGAGGATCAGGTAGCGATTGTTTTACTTGCAAAACTTCTGACCGTTTCCATGGAAGATGTATCCACACTCTCTGGAAATGTGGCAAAACTGCAGGATTACCACCAGGATTACCCGGCATCCACACTGGTGGAACTTCGCGCATAGGATACTGACCAGGCGCTGCTAGCGGTCCCTCAATGTCTTCTAAAAACAATGCCAGAGGCATTATAGAAGGACGAAAAGACAACAACTGCTCGACAGCACGTCGAACATTGGTGCCTACTAACATTCCGCTCGCAAACTGAAGCTGAAGATTAGTCAAAGCAGTCAATACATCGTCTGATGCATCAGCCGAAATTTGGTCACGTAAAAGCTTGCACATTTCTTCAAACACGAACCTTTGTGTCGGTACGTTGAATTGACAAAACGTATCAAGCACCACACGTGGAGGATTTCTAAGGGGGTATTTCATCCAACCCATCGCCATATTATACAATGCGTCACGTTCCCTACTACCGGGAAGCTGACTACGTCTTTGAGGACCATCCGAACCAGCGGACTCAAGAATAGGTCCAAGAGAATTAAAGAAGTTAGCTGCAACAGAAGGAGTACGACGTCGAACAGATGGAGAAGAAGAGTAACACAACGGGGTAACAAGAGAAGTGTCGGAAACAGAAGGGACAGCAGGAGTAAGTAGAACAGTAGAGGCAGCGGGAGCAGGAGTATGAGGAAGTGCAAGCGGAGGAGCAGTAGGGACGGAAGCAGGCAAGGGAGCAGGAACAAGCGGAAGAGCGGGTACAGGTTGGGGAACAGGAACAGGTGGAGGAACAGGGACAGGGGGAACCACAGGAACTGCGGTACCCTGCGCGTACGGAGGTGGCGACTTCATGAGATAGGACAGCAAAGGGTCCTCCACTGTTTCCTCCTTCTTATCCGTTCCCGTCGGTAAAGCGGGATAACACTTATCTATAGTCATACGCTGCAATCTATCGAAAACTTCCTTTTCCTTTTCCTCCTTATCGCGCTGGAACTGCTCTGCATTTTTTACTGTTGTTACAATTCCTTCTCTTTTATTACGTTTTATCTGTTTGATTTCTCTCTGCTTGGCTTCTTTACGCCACAACCGAAAGGAATCAAACATGGCCGGCCTCGCTTTTCTTTGGAACAATTTAGCCTCAAGATTATCTAAAATCGGGGTCTCGAAACTACCATGGGGTGGCCAACTGACTACACCGTCTTTTTTAGTATACCGAACTCAACACTCATTGAATGTAATTGGACCTAATCCATGTTTACTGTACAGCTCGTAAGTTGGAGTTCCAACCGGAGGTATCGGACACGAGTCCTCTAGTCGGGAATCCACACCACAACTTCTAAAACAACTGAACAAAGTACTACGGCCAGGCATCTTGCACACCAACCGAGTTTCACAAACTTCAAGGGTTATAGGATTTACAATGTCCCTGCAAAGAGCAAAAACCCTCGGTTTTTGGCGACTGCAGACGTCAAATATCACAACAAAGAACCAAGTACTAAGAACCACAAATGCAATGGAACCATGCAACAACTAAGCACCCACAACTAAGGACTCTGGGAGCGACCCACAAATACTTAACTCAAAGATCGATGGCGTCACCAGGAAGGCCCGTCAATCGTCTCGCTGTACCAAGGTCTACGCCAGGCGCCAAAACAGGTCTCCAGTCAGGGCAGCAGTCCGTCGCAGCCGTCAGGAGGCGGGAATCTTCGCGGGAAAAGTCGTCAGGCCACTTGTTTCGACAACAGGATCGATGAAGCGGGGTGCACCTTCCCTCGGAGATTTCACATGAAGCTCCTCACGATCGTCGGGCTTGGACCGGTACCACTGATGCAGCCCCACAGTGGGCGCCAACTGAAGGACATGGTACACAAAAGATTACAACTTGGTTCCCATCGTAAAGACCATAAGGGATCGCTTTCATGTATTCAGGGCCCGGAACATAAGTACAGTGGCGTTTGGTAGTTCCCAACTGTAAAAACACATCTTCCCACCATTAGTACATTCCAATCAGCAGTAAACAGATCGAGGAAAGGACAGAAACAGGTGCAGAGGAAAACGAGGACAGTGAACAGAACGAAAAGGGCGTAAAAGGGGGTGGTACCAGGAAACACGAGTTGCAGGCATCAAAGGGGACGTGCCTAATGAAATGCACAACTAAGACAATAGACCGGCACAGCAAGATGTGCCTCGAGCGGGGCCATCTGCCTTACAGTATCATCCCCCTCATCATAAAGACACCTTCAAAGGAACACGTGTCTTCCGCAAGAGTTTGGGAATCCCAGGGTTGAGAAGCGGACAGCGTCCGTTCGCTGGCTACTTGAGGGCAAGAAACAAAATGGATGCCGTATCTAAGATGGAACCCGTGGGTTCAGATGGAGAAACCCACGAAACAGACGAACGGTTTAGGCTAGTACAGCGAAAATGCGTACACCCACTAAACTCGTCATTTGCGGTTCGTAGATACCAGACTCGACCATATTCGTGCGAGTCGAAAACACCACTTACGATTGTCACGGAACCTCACAGTGTGAAGTGCTGGCCTCTTTTTTTGTGGAGAAGATCCGGGGCATCTATCAAGCTTTCACCCCTGTGATAGGGCCTCGCTGTACCTCGTCACGAGACTTAGTCCTGTCTCTCAGCTATCAGTTATTCCTGAAATCTCTGAGGAACAGTTTGATAAGTTAACTAGGCAAGTTAAATATGGCTCCCCGGCAGATCCCCTCAAGCCTGCCCAATTTAGAAACTCTTCTTTGTACTGTTTGGCCCCGTTACATAGTCTTATTAATGCCTCCTTTTCAGCTGCTATTGTGCCAGTCAAATGAAAGCAAGCATGGGTCTCTCCCATACTTAAAAAATCCACCTTAGACCCTTTGAAGCCCGAAAACTTCAGGCCTATTTCCTTGCTACCTTGGGCTGCGAAGATTGCTGAGGCTCATGTAAACTCAATTCTTATCAACGTTTTAAATGCCAATGACACTCTGGATGAAACTCAGCATGGGTTTCGTGCTGGTCATAGCACGGAGACGGCGCTCTTGGCTATGACGGAGCATGTTCGGTCCACTCTTGACCATGGTCAAACGGCGGCATTGGCTTGAAGAGGCAGGGATCATGGATATGGCTCTTGCCTGGTTTAGGTCTTTCCTGACCGACAGGTCTTTTCATGTTTCCATTTCTCCCTTCCTTTCCAGGGCGCATTCTATTGGGCAGGGTGTCCCTCAGGGCTCGGCTTTGAGCCCCACCCTGTTCAATCTTTGCATTCAGCCGCTGGCTGCGGTCGCCAAAGCGTGGAACCTTAACATCGTGTCGTACGCTGACGATACGCAGCTAGTGGTCGCCCTTTCGGAAGATACCACCATGGATCATGTAAGGTTCAAAGCAGGTCTAGTCGCGGTAGCAGAGCGGATGACAGCTAATTGCTTACAACTTAACGCATTGCATTTTTGTCGATTTTATCTTGTTTAGTTTAGATAAAGATATTATATTTTTATAAACTGGTGTGGTGTCCATTTGTGGTGTTTTCCATGTGTTACTGTGAGTTTTGGTGCAAATACTTTACATATTGCCTTTGGAATCAGCCTGTCTGCTTGTGCCAAGCTTCCTAGGGGGTGAGCAGGGGTTTTCTAAAGTATGTATCCCCCTTACCCTGACTAGAAGCAATGGTCCCTATTTGAACAAAGGGCCCTACCTCTGCCAACCTGAGACCCCCATTTCTAACAGACCTTTATCCCAGACACCAGGTGAGGATGACACATAGTGTGTCAATGTCTTGTGGGGGTCTGTGACCTCCACCAAAACAGCTGGGGAAGAAAGAGTTCCATTCAATCAAGATGTGGGCTCTGTCAGCTCAATTGGAGTATTTGGCGAAGAAGTGGCTCCATTAGAATCGGAGTTGCGGGATCACCTACAGTTTATATCCTGGAATTTAGCGTGCATAGATGCCAAGAATCCAGATCCCAATCGGTTGAACTTTATCAAATCCTACCTTGTTATGGCTTTTGAGGAACCTTGGTCCTTTAGTGATTCCCCTTTTTTATCTAATTTTGCTACTTTTTACTGGCATGCACTCTCCTCAATCTTTGGGCGTGCCAAGGCAACGCTTTGGTCTCTCTACTATTAAAGTGTGTGGTTACCAAAGTAGACATAAACTCTGCCCACGTAGGGGGAGTCTCACTAACCTTTCAGGACAACTCGCTGATGTTGATAGTAAATGCTTACAATGCTTATCATAATCTTATTCATTCAGGTACTATCTCCAATATAGATGCAACTATTGAGAAATTTAAGGAATCCCCAAAAGTTAGGAATCTGAATATAGCTGCAAAGGTTTCAATAGTGGTTCTGGGGGATTTTAATATTTATCCTTGTCTTATATCTTGTTTTTTAATCCAAACCCTTCTTGCGGAGCAAAACTTTCAACTCTATCATTTTGAACATTCCCCACAGGGGGTTCAGTTGAATAATTTGATCCACCCACAGAACCTGGCTATTCTCCGTACTCAGGTTGCTCCCACCTATGTTGGGAGAGGTGCTGAATCTATAGTGGGCTATATTTGAATGTCTATGTCACTTCTCCCTGTTGTGGTGGATTATTCTGTTATATGGGCTGGATGAAGCAATCACAGCGTGTTAGTGGCAGTGTCCTCTTGCCTTATTAGCAACTCCCGAATCGCTGGCTGTCTCAGACCAAGGGAGGCGGATTAGGTGGGCAAAAAGTTGTTCCCGATGATATTTGTGGGGCACTTTTCAAGCATAATAGTGGAGAATTGTCTTAACCCCAAGTTAAATCCCGAAGATATTTTTTCAGCTTTTTCAACACTTTGTGCTGGGGTGCAATCTTCCCTTTTGGCAGTCGGCCCGGGATGCTCTACCCTCCACAATACCTGGTGGTTCAACAGAGAATGTTCAAAGGCTTTAGACGTCCTGTAGGCAGCGCTTAAATCTCGGCCAAGGGTTAGGGCCATGATACAACACTGAAGAACTGTATATAAGAAGACATTGAAAGATAGATAGATGGGAGGAGCTGGTACATAATGATAGCAATGATACAATGATTTTGGGAAAATCTTGAAGCATCCCTTTCTGGCAGCAGACTCTCCACTCAGTCTGGCTTCGTTTACACCAGAAACCCAATGGTTCTCCCATTTTTCGTTTATCATTTGATTAGATTATCAGTTAACTTTTCATTGGTTTACAGTCAGGGCCTGCCAACATTTAATGGTTGCACAGAGGAGGCTAATCCGGCCTGTCTTTCTTTTTCCATTCCAAAAGTTATTGGCTCCATCAGCTGTCTGTCTTGGCATAGCCTCCTGGCCCAGACAGTGCTCCTGTAGATCTTTTCAAGGGAGATAGTACCACCCGTGTTCCCATATTGACAAATATTTTAAATGCTGCAGTTTCTTTTGGTCCTTTGTCCTCTTGGTCCCAGACTATCATAGTCCCAGTTTTCAAAAAAGGGGATCAAAGGGATCCAAAATGTTATAGACCAATTTCACTTATTTTCACCAAAGTTAAGGTTTTAAGCCACGTGGTTTTAAAAAGACTGATGAATTTTGCGGGCTAGAAGAATATAATTTCCAAGTGTCAGTAATGGCTCAGACCTGAGTTAAGTACCATCAGGCAATGCATGAATCTTCATCTCTTGACTCAGAATTGTACTGTGGCCAAGAAGGGGACTTTCTTTCTGGGTTTTATGAACCTTTGGACAGCTTTTGATCGGGTGAACCGATTGAAGCTGTGTTTACTTTTATTGTCTTTGGGGGGGAGCCAGCATTGGTTTCTTTTATGGCAGACCTTCACAGGGATATTTTGGGTGCAGTTAGAGTTTCAATGAGGGTGCCTGCACCAAGAGCTTTTCCTTTACCCATATCCTGGATCCATTTTTGTTCACCATCTATATTAATGGCCTGGAAGTGCCACTGATTGAAGTACAGGAAGACAGTCCTAGGGTGGGGTTGTGAGCAATTCCAGTTAGCCTATATGCGGACAATCCCGTCCTTATTTCAAGGACGGCACTAGGTCTTCAAAGTATTTTAGACTCTTACGCATATTTTATGGAGAGATTGGACTTGCCTACTCTGCAAAACCATTCACGATGATGTTGGGGGGTCAAGCCTGTTAAACTGAGGAGTCCCTTTTGTCAGCAAGTCAGAATTGCCCAGGTCGGTTCTTTTAACAACCTGGGTATTCTGTTTGATGACAAATCCTTCTGGGGACCTTCCTTTCTTTCCAAGAAGTCGGCCCTTGCTAGGCTGTGTGGAGCAGTTATGGATTTTAGCTCAGGGGTGGGCAGAAAACCTGTGCAGGCCTTAATCTATTGATATAAGGTTAAATGTGTGTCAGCAATTACTTATGGCAGTGACATCGGTGGGTATCGGCATTGTGGTATGATACAGCGGGAAAAAAACAAATTCCTGAGGTGGCTCCTAGGTGTTTCACCAGGTATACCTCTATCCTTGCGATACATGAGGAACCTGTTGTTAGTTATATCTCGTATCTTAACAAACGTAGACCTTAATTAAGCTGGATCTCAATCTGGCCTAATAGTGGCCCCATATTTAACTGAATGATTATTTGGGACTGCCCTTCCCTATAAAGTCATGGCTAAACTACAGAAAGTCTGCATTTTCATTCTTGAGTCAAACCAGCCTTCTCATGCAGACAGAAGGCATTATTAAAGAGGATTACCTGTGGGTTAAACAACATTTTCGAATGCGCTTATCAGCCAACCATGAGTATACCGAGACCTGTAAACCATCGGTTTGGGCTTACTTTTTGATTCAGACAATATCAACTTTTGGGGCCATATATAAGATGTTTGAATAATATTTACTGTCAACATCTTTTATCCAGGTTTAATATGAACGCATTTTTCCCACTTGTAAGTTTTCCTATTGGCTGGGTGGCAGGGGGCCCTTTAGGCCCCTGTGAGCGTGATGTTTTCTCAGGGCAGTCCTTGGTGCATGCAAAAGTACTTGATTCCAATCTTGAGGGAGGCCAAGTTTACCCAAGTGAGGCCGGCCATGCGTTTCTTTGCTATGCTGGGGAACGTTTGTAAATGTGTATGTTTGTGGCACTTTTTAAGCAGTGTAGTAAAGATTCAAGGTGCCTGGTCATAATGCATTATGTTACATTGGGCTAAAAGGTACCTGGGGATAAATGGCCACACTTTTTATGCAATGTGTACTGTAAAATGGTACCTGCTGATAGTCTGACTCGCCTCCTATTTTTCTTTCAGACTGTGTGGGAGGTAAAATGTATGCATTTGTTTTATTGCGTTGTCATTGTATTTTATATTTATTATGGTTATTTATTTAACCGAATAAAGAAAGTGTTCTTCCTCTTCTTCTACTAGCATTTTGCGTCATGAATGTCCCTCAAAAGTGGTGAAACCATTGCACAATATGCTAGTAAATCTGGAAGTTTCTAAAGAGGGCTGGAGGAGGGACCGGTCCTTCTATATTTAAAAATCATTGTGCACTTTTAAACATAAAGGGACTGCTCTCTCTTCCAGCCCTGTTTAAAAATCACTGCACAGCAGTGAATATCCCTCTGTGCCCTTACATACTCTGCAGAAATTACTGCAGACTATGTGAGGGTGCGGAGGGGTTCTTGGCTGTGCTTTTTTGTTGTTGTGCTAAATACATCCTGGCATCCATTTTTAGAGGTGAGGGTGCATTTTGCACTAAGAAAATAGTGACAAATTACCACTCCGCCCTGTTGTTGCAGAATTCCAGGGAATCTTGGCAAATTTAAATGTAATTCCGTGAAATTCCACATAACCAATTCAGCCCACCCCTGGTAAATACTACATTACTTTACGGAAGAGTCCAGAGCGGGATCCCAGTTGAAGCTGATGCTGATTATACACTAATAAATGCATGTAAGCGCTTCTAAACTGTCTTCCTCGTTTAGAGCTAAATTTGCAGTAATACCACAAATACTGGGCGTGGCAACGCATTTATAGATGTGTTTTTTCTACAAATGTGCATAACATGTCTAAATGAAGGACTGAGTACAATGGCTATACACTGAGGGCCTCCCTTAAGGAATTTAAAAATCAAATGATGTCACTTTCTAATTTCTCTTCAATAATTCGTTTATAAGTACCCAATCTAGGACATTTGTGATGCAATGCATGCACATATAAAATGCACTGCTTAAAAATAATAGATTGCACCTCACAGGGCTCTGAAGCTAATAAGCATTGCTTCTTCCTTGAAGCTCATTCGGGTGCCTAGCTGACAGGTCCTTTCACGAGCCACCATGTGCCTCAGGGCTGGAGTGTTGATTTAAATAAACTGACAATGCCTTGTCTTGCCAGATTGCGCGGGAGACAGGTTACACGCAGAGAGCTTGGTATGGAGATTAAACACAACTGAGTGCAATATATTTACATAAATAAAATGATTTCCGGGACAATATAGAGAGTCACGACTGTGGAGTCATAAAGTTATTATGTTAATACTTTCAGTGTTGGGGACCTTGTCAATGCAATACAGCTAATGAAGTGCCGTTTTTTCGGGCCTAGTCTGTAGCTGGGGAGATAACGCGCAGGGCACAGCACCGTGTCGCTCTCAGTAAACAGCAACAGAAACGAGATGCCTATATTGTGTGTGGCAAGCTGTGCGCGGTGGCATACAAGCCCACATCATAAAATAAGGGGCTTGCTTGCAAGCTCCTTGCGCCGCCGCTACGTCACTTTCCCCAATGTTAAAAGTGACGCACTGGGTGCCCAAGGGTCTTGTAAATAAGCCCCTAAGAGAGCACGGCATCCATATGCCAATTGCTGATGTAACTGTGCCAAAATTGATCTCTTTGAATATGAACAACTTGTTAATGGCGAATTGTTTTTATGAAGATTTCGTTCTTATTATGTACAAGTGAGAAATGGGTGACTTCGAAATGTAATTGACAGAATATTTTGCCCAGCACCTTGAACCCGAAATAACAAGTGGCAGCATTTTAAAAATCCTAACTGTTATTTTATTCTTGGTACCGATGCTCCTTTAAAGTGCCAGACCCTTTCCCTATTGCCCCCCCCTTTTCCTTTCTCTCTAAGAGCCATCCTCGAAAACGATGGTGCAGCAAAACAAGGAGATGAAAAAAACGGAGGGGTAGATTCACAAGAACTTGTGCTAAACATCACCCAAAAATGCTAACGCAACTTTACACATCGCAGCCTATCGCGGGAAAATAACCCTGTGTCAACGTGGAATTCACAACACAGCGGTACCATGCGAAAGTCCGCCGATAACGCAGCCAATGTCAGCGATACAACCACCGCGACGAAGATAAAAACACAAACCCCAACGCGTAAAAAGACGCGATGTGCCCAAACACGATAAGAAAACAGTGACAACCAGCAAGAGGCCAGCAATGCCCACAAGTAATGCGGGGAAAAGCATACGGAAAATGCCACTAAAAAATACATCAACTGCGGAGTACCACGGATGCACCCTGACCGACTGCAGAGGTCAACAATGACCCCACAATCCCCACCGGAAAGCACCCAGGAATACAGGGCCTGTGTAAGGCCAATGAGGAGAGGAAGAGGAAAACGGGGTACAGACGCCAGGAAAACCCGATTATCGCCACAGATGAGCCAGATCACCACCACCAACTGTACGTTACCGCCAATGTGTCATTGGCAACAAAGAGGCAAAGATGGCACACCACCTCGGACCATGCGAATGCAGTCGCATGGCAGAGGAGGACAATAGAAGAGCAGAAGAGGTCCTGGACTGATGTGAATGGCAAAACCAAGCAGAAACTCGCTGCCCACACAAAAGCAGCAACGTTCCCCGGAGGAGGGGGGCCAGCAGAACACCAGGGAATGAATGACATTGAGAAGACAGTGGGCACAGTCACGAGTCAGGAGACGGTGAAAGAGTCGGGGATCCAGACACTGTCCAACATGACCCGACACCAGATTAACAGGGTGCGCACCAACCAGGGAGTGCGTGGATGGGGGAGATGGGCACAATGGCACACATGCACAATTAAGCAGAGCACACTGCACACCCACAGTGACTCAGGATCATGTTTCTGATCCCACAGGAACACTTCAGCACACACACAAACACCAAGTAGTCCCACATACACCATGTGCCCAAAGGGGCACACACAACAAATCAACAAGCACACTACCAACACATGCACACATGCGAAACACAGCAAACATGCATATACGTCAGCCACACTGACAATGCAAGAGACACCACATGACGAGTAGCATGGCTGCAGTTCAATCACCATGACAATGTACACGACACAACCCTGAGGTGACTGAGTGTGGACCACAACCGGAAAGGAGCAGGTCACACTCGGACGCAACCACCTGCACAAACAACCCCTGACGTCAACATCACATCTGTGGACAAACCAATGTCAAGAGTCACAACTCGACAAAGAGCACAAGTTAACCAAGTCTGCAACATCTCAGCACCATGGAAGCTCAGAACTGACAGGCACACCACATGAAACGGACCAGTGGCAGACAAATCAGAGCCGCAGGAGCGAGTCACCCACCTCCACAACAGGACACAGGACACAACTGGTGCCACAAATAATCACAACATGGCAAATCACACCTGTCACACCAGGAAACTGTGACATGACAATGTGCAAGTACACCCCAACCTGTAACCTGCAAATATGTTTAATTCACACAAGCTGGGCTTTTGGGCATTTTGTACTGTCCCATGATTGCCAGGGAAGGCCACAATGTCACATGCTCATGAGAAGTAATTGTCAATGATGGTGTTTCTACAGGCCATTTGTGCTGCAGCTGCAGTGGGATGTGTGCCACCTGCCCCATTGTCCCCATCATCGTCCGGTACTTCTGGAACTGGGATCCATGGGGCATTGGTGCATACACAGATGTTGTGCAACATACAACATGCAACGATCATCTTGCAGACAATGTCTGTGCTGTACAGGAGCTTTCCACCTGTGCCGCCCAGGCATCTGAAATGTGACTTCAAAACGCCAAATGTGCGTTCAACTATCCCCTTGGTGCATATGCGGGCCACACTGTACTGCCTCTGGGCGGGTGTGTTCGGGTCTCGGAGCGGTGTCATCATTCAAGGGCAGAGTGCATATCCTTGATCACCTGTGACAGTGCAGGGAGAAAAAAGTCAATACTTAGTTCGGCAGGATGGGATGGCAGGCCCACTAATCCAGTGACGCCTGTGCTGGCTGTGTGTGGGATGAGTGTAAGCCAGCCCTCGGGGAGTAGCTGGTGCTGGCAACAACCCCAAAAGTCATCAGGTTCCCAGAAATGCAATGTCAGAACAACAAGGGGGGATGACTTGAGTTGCACAGGGTTAGTGGCCTTGGATGCACAGCGGCAGACACGGGCCCACCGCTTGCTGACCTGCGGGAGACTAGGAAAGGATCATGAGGGCAGAGTAGGGTCTTGTATGTGTCATAGGTGCCTTCCAAGGAGTGTCTCGGGGGAGAATGGGAGGTCCACTCCCAGGGCATGATGCAGAGGGCACATGCCAGCTGTGTCCGGCAACATGGCGGATATGAATGCCGCAGACTCATGCCAGACACCAAGTCCGTGCCTGCCCGTTGCTGATGACACCCCCAAGCCACAGGCTCAGACACCAACGATGTTCTGCCGAAGGCTGACGGTCACTCACGGAGCACAGGGTTAGTGGCACCAAGTGTCACCGGCTTGCGTTGAACCGGGTTAGTTGCACCACGTGTCCCCGGCTTGCGTTGAACAGGGTTAGTGGCATCAAGTGTCACTGGCTTCCGTTGAACAGGGTTAGTGGCACCACGTGTCACCGGCTTGCGTTGAACAGGGTTAGTGGCACCACGTGTCGCAGGCCTGCAATATGGAATTATGCCTCACTGATCGAAGGGAGTCTGGTGCTGTGGCCGCTGTGACAGACTTGGGGTCACTGCCATTCAGGACTCAGGACACAGTTCCACATGTGAGACCTACTGGGGCGAAGAGGACGCCAGTGTAGTATGTAAATGAGAAAGGGGTAATGTGGGCCAGCATCGTGGGGGCCAGTGATGGTCTGCGGAGGCTGCAGAGGTCACGAGACTGGGGCTTGGAGATTGAACCGGCACGTGGTGGGCCCTCTTTGACACACAACGGTGAGCAGTGCAGCCTTGGGGCACTGGAGCAGGCAGGCCTGGTCTGGGTATCAGCATCCTGGGGTGCATCAGGCACACAGGGTTGCAGGCCCCGCTGCTCACGGCGTCGGCCTCGTGACAGATTACGAGGCGCTGTCCTGTCAGTGACGTTGGCCTTTCAGGATGAATACCACGCTCTGCGCGATGGGGTTTTTTCCACACCCCTGTGCAGCCCTGGCATACTCAGGGCCAACCCACTACGCTCATGCACACAGGGAGGGATGCAGCGAGCGGCATTTCCGCTATCTGAGCCACGGCCTGGGATGATAAGGTTGCGTCCACTGTTCACTACTCTCCAGTCACAAGCAGTTGTGGTCTGCATGGACATATCTGTGGTTTGCATTCCCATGTCTGTCCTGCACATCCACGCCTCACTTGTCGTTGTGTGCATTCCCAGTCACTGGTAACTTGCATCCTTTGCAGAAGGCTGCATTCCACATCAACACAGGTTCAGCTGTTGTGTGGCCGTGGTGCCATGATATAGCTGTTTTGTATGCAGGGGTAGCCCAGGATCACCATGGAGTTGTGTTGTCGTGTCTGGTAGGTGGGCATGTCGATTGACATGTTGTATGTGGTTTGGTCATGTGTTCATTCCCACAGTTGTGCGTTGTGTGATGGTGGCTGTGAGGTGTGTGGCAGTCCAGTTCCATATGTGCCATCCTGGAAGTGCTGGTTGATGATGGACTGTCGGAAGATGTAGGAATCGTGCACAGTGACGGGGTAGTTTGAGACGACATTGGTGAACATTCCCCAGTGGTCCACTATTGCCTGCACATTGATGGAATGCGTGTGCTTTCTGTTGCGGTAGTGGTATGCAGTGTCCACAGGGGGCACAAGTGGGACATGTGTGCAGTCTATTGCCCACAGCACGGCCGGTAATCCAGCTATGGCGTAGAAGCCTTGCTTGGTATCCTACTGTTTCTGCGCAGTGTGGGGGAAGTGATGGTACTGGGGTATGAAGCTGAGGATGGCATCCAGGACAGGTGTGATGAACTTTGATAGGGCTGACTGTGAGACCCCTCCGACTCTGGCAGTTGTTAGTTGGAAGGTACCAGAGGCCAACAGGTGCAGCGCAGCCAGCAGCTTTGTCTGCGGAGGGATGTTGGGTGTCCGCTATGTTGGTACCGTCAATCTGTGTGCGATGTGGGTCATGATGCGGATGATGGTTGTCCTTTTGAGCCTGTAGTGGGAAATGATTTCCTTGGGCGTTAGATCTGTGAGACCGGTGTGTTTTCGGTAGGTCTGCTGTCTTACACTACGCTGTGCTCTGTGGCGGTCGGGTGGTGGGTCCGGGTCCTGGGGGGGGTGGCAGTCCTGGGGTGGTGGCAGTGGGTGTTGTGGCCCTGTTGGGATCTCCGAGCTGCATGATTAGTATCTCCATGGCGTTGTTTGTTCTTCGGGTGTGGCTGTGTTCGGGGTTCCATTGCCTACTGCAGGTAGTCATCCGGCTTTACACCCGAAGGAAGCAGGTGTTAACTACCTGCTGCTACCGCTGCTTATCGCGTGGTTTTGACTCGTATAGTGGATCTGGCAGTTCGTTGTGAAAGTGGTGTCGTGGTTTTTTCGTATGTTTTTGCACAGGAACGCCTACTCTGCATCTCATTGGGGCTAGTTGGTGGTGTCCACTGTGCAGATAGATATTGGTGTAGTTATCGCGGGAATACTGGTGATGTCTGCAGTTTGCACCAGCTTGTGAATGGGGTGTTAAATCTATCTCCGCTTTTGGTGTGTTAAGGTGGAGATAAGTCCTTCTGAATATCTCACTGAAACTGTACTGTCTGAAATCTCACCTTCTCTACTATTTTTGTAAGCTTTACACTTATTTGGACTGATCTTTCCAGATCTGATAGATATTTCTAAACTTAAATGACACTGAATTGAACCTTTTTGAGAAAAAGCTCTTTAAAGTTTGGCTTCCTTTCTCTCTGTTTGTAGATCTTCTTTACACCTTATAGGAAGCTCATCTGCCTTAACAGCTGGAAATTTGTCAGAGTGGTTTTAAACACAATGGTCCACCGTGGAGGGTTGTCCATTCTTCCCATTGCTCTTTGATTTGTTATATAATCCATTTCTTGCTTCCAGAAGTGGGGATAATGTCGTCACGGTTGTTGGGCACACTTATTAAGAGTAAGAAGAGTAAGAAGATTTATCATTTGTTTATGATGGAACCCTTTTATTATGATAAATTGCGGCAGCATGTTTTATAGATAATTCTCAAATAGAGTGAGCTATTGGGTATTCGTTGAATATCGGGAAAACTGAAGATTTTCTTATTTAGAGACCATGTCTAGAAATTCAGAATGACAATGCAGCTTAAGGTAGCCTAAAGAAACTGTAAACTATTTGGGTATTGGGATTGTGTACAATCTTAAGTCAGTAGCTCTTTTTAATTTCAGAGATGTTTTATCCATAATTAAAGTGAACTATGATAAAGTGAGTGAGCTCAGTATGAGAATACAAGAAAAGGCCTATTTTCTAATTTGTGTGGTTTGCCAAGGCTCAGGTGCAGTGGTTCCCAAACATTTAGAACCATGAGCCACTTTTCAGAATGAAACACTTTCACGACCAACCCTAAAGGGCGTGCATAGGGGGGATTTTTGAAAGTAAATACAGCTGCGGCTCGTACAGGTAGGAGCGGTAGGGTGGTGGGCCCGGGTGGGGAGGAGTTTTTCGACAGATGACCACGAGGGAAAATATTTATTTATTTAATTTTCCCTCGTGGTCATCTGTTGGAATCCCCCCACCCGGCCCCAATGCCCTACCGCTCGTACCTGCACCAGCAGTGGTTGAGTAACTAAAGCATTGCGCTGTAGCCCATTGTCATTTACAGACAGCGCATTTTCCATTGAAATGGTCACTAACTTTGCACAGACAGACAGTTTTATTGATAAAACTATATGGCAGTCTTTAATAATCCATAATTTGTGCATCACCAAGTAAAGTGTCTTGATTTGTTTTGTTTCATTAAATTTTCCGTTTCCAGCACACTTCAAGATTGCAAACAAATGTGCTTCACTTTTTATTTCCTAACTGCTATATGCATACAGTTCATTTACAAGTATTTAGAGCATTTCATTTCAAACTCACTGTACCCCAGCAAGATTATCACATAATGCACTTTAAAAACACTCACTTTCCAGTAAGAGAAATAAAAGTAAACACCAAGCCCATGTTAATACAATAAACAGCAATTTGTCAAAAGACATAACCCGACATTCAACCTCTTGCTTTGAAGCAGGCAAATGCGTATTGGGAAATAGTTCAGCTGAGTGCTTATAAAAATTGCAGGGCTTCTTGTGGGGACCTATGAAAACATTTGATTTCCCAACTATTTTATTTTAACTGGAGGTTAAGTGGGGTGGTTGTGACTTTCCTCACCCTGAACACTATTTATTTAGTTTTTACCTTGCATCATATCATTCTGTACACCGCCTCAGCTCAAGATCAAGCTTGTTGAGAGCACATGAATAGTCATGCAGTATATGCTTTTTATTTCAAACTGTCAATGCCTAAAATCACCAACATCATATTTCCTTGAAAGTTGACTATCTTGAAAGGATGGTGGAAAATTGCCCAGTCTGTAGGTTGATGATGCTGTATATTTGGACTCCTCCTTATTGGGATGTTTGGGTATTAATAAATACTTATTCTAGAAACTCAGAGGTTTATTTACAACCCCTTGCGCTGCCAGTGTGTCACTTTTAACATGGGAAAAGTAAATAAGCCCCTCGGTGAGTAAGGGCTTTCTTACAGTCAGATATATTCCGCGTGATTGGAACCTTACAGGATTTCTAACACTTTGACAATGTATGTTATGAACAGACCGTGCGAGATTATGGAATATATATATATATATATATATATATATATATATATATATATATATATATATATATATATATATATATATATATATATATATATATATATATATATATATATATACATATATACATATATATATATATATATATATATATATATATATATATATATATATATATATATATATATATATATATATATATATATATATATATATATATATATATATATATATATATATTCAAATTTCCTCTCGCTGCCAGAATGCAAGAATAGTTGCGCTCAGGATTTGAAAATAAAGAGTTGTTAAGTATTTATTGACTGATGCGTTTCAACAGCACTGTCTTTGTCAAAAGTCAAACAATGACCCGTGAGTAGCAGTGACTCTTTAAACATTTCCTGTGTGGTAAAAGACATAGAAATACTGTGCACTATAATCGTCTGTCCTTGTGGTCAGGATTCAGACTTTAAACTCTTTTAATTTCATTAGCAACATAATAATTGACAGTACATGATAATGAAAAATAAATAAAATTCAATTTGGTTCAGTGCAGCAATAATAAATCCATTGAGTAATGATAAGAAGGGGGAGAACGCAAGCAAGTGTGCCTAGTGGCAGATTCAGCTAGTGCTACAACTTTCTAAGCTTCACTGGGGTGCCTTGCGTTGGGCGCTATGAGCTTGAATGTATGAAAACACAGGCGAGTGCCTGATTTCACTTGTATGCTCGATGTTAGAACCGAGAAAGTGCCTCAAAAGAAGACACTGGTTTAGGCCCACTCCAGGTCTAATCAAAAACAAATTAGCGTTTTTTCAGAAAAAGGATGGTGGGGGGAAAGGAGTGTTTTATAGAGAAGGTGCAGACCAACATTGGTCTACAGAGCAGGCGCTCTGAAAGCGTGGGCATCGAATGTGCTTGGAGAGGTGTGGGAAATTTATGCAAGGATACATTGAAGACCAGTTAGGTGCAATGTTGTTTCATTCGAGTGATGTTGTACCAGCGGTGTCAACAGAGGGGTTTGACAGTGCAATAACGCTAAATATCATCAACCCCTAGCCTAAATGTACATGGCTGTCCTCATCATTGTTGAGGCCTCCCGGGGTCTTGCTCTGTAGTCTCACAATGTATTCAGGTTCCAGGCATCGCAGATGACATTCCCAATCTCCTACTCTTGCTGATGCAGGGACCCTGTCAATTCCAAAATGTGAGATTTTAATACTGATATCCCTGACATTGGTATGCATAAGATCACAATGTTTGGCTAAGGCATATGACATGTCAACATTTCTGACTGCGCGTAAATGCTCTAGGAGGCGTTTCTTCACTGGGAAGATTGTGCTCCTTACATAGCGTAAGCTACAGATGCAAGTTAAAACATAAACAACAAAATCAATGTTGCAATTGATGAAATTGTAAATCTTCGCTGTTTTCCTATTAGAAATGGTTACATGTTTTCACATTGATACTGTTGCTACAGGCTTTGCACCTCTCACATTTATGGAATCCCGGGAGTTCCCCCAACCAGGTGGCTTGTGGCTTGTTCTTTAAGGAGAGATGACTATGCACTAGTATGTCCTTCAAGGACAGGCATTTCTTGTATGTGATGTGTGGTGTCAGGCTAACCAACTTGCCTAATATTACATCATTCTTGACTATGTGTCAGTGTTTGCGCACTATCTTGTGGACATCCTGTGAGGCATGGTTAAAAGTGGTGATGAGTCTGACTTCTTGTTTCCCACTGTCACTTTCGGAACAAGTAAGCTATTTCTGTTCCTAGTGGCGGCCTTTTCAGAATCTAATCTGATGTTCTTGCCAGTGTAGCCCCTAGTTTTAAAACGGCCACACATGTTTTAGCTTCCTTTTCATAGGAATCAGCAGAACTGCAATTGCGCTCTGCTCTTAAGAGCTCCCCAGAGGGATGCTCCTCTTGAGGCCGGTAGGATGGTGAGTATGTATGTGTAAGATACTGTTCCCGGATGTTGGGTTCCTGTACAGGCTGGTGTGTAGCGTCCCATGTTTTGCTTCAACCAGAATGTCTAAAAACTCAATAGTGGTGTGGTTGGTCTTACTGGTGAACTTGAGGTTTAGATTGTTTTCAGAGAGACCCTGGATGAAGCTGTCTAAGGCCTCTTGTGGGCCATCCCATATCAGAGAAATATCGTCTATGTAGCAGGTCCACAGGAGGAGATTATTCATGTAGGTTATGTTCCCATCATGCCAGAGATGCTCCATCTCCCACCACCCATGAACAAGCAGGCGTAGCTGGGAGCGAAGCAACTTTCCATGGCGGTACTGGTGTACTGTTCATACCACTTATCTTCAAACAGGAAACAATTATTGTGTAGACAAACATGTAGCATCCGCATAAACAACATGGCATGGTTGTACATGGTCAAGGGCCTGACCCTGAGATATTATTCACATGCTTCTAGGCCCAAATCATGCTCAAAGCAACAACATCAATTGTTGCCAGAATGTATAACTCTTTCCATGGGATCTCCTGTATCTTTGACAGGAAGTCCATGGTGTCTCTGCAATATTAAGGTAGATTGAGGACGTGTGGGCAAAAAAAATAATCCAGGTAGATGGAGGTGTTTTCAAGGAGACTTTGGTTGGCTGAAATTATCGGTCTGCCTGGAGGGTCTTTGGGGTGTTTGTGCACTTTTGGCAGCATATATTCTTGTGTTCTTTGACCATGATCAAAGGAATTGTTAGTGCATGACATCATAGGACAAAAATACTTCTATGTCTCTAGAGTCTGATCAGTTCAAAATGTGGTTTAGCAATTAGTTTAAATTACTAACAAAGCCTGGTTCGTAGATTAAGATATGGCCTTGTAGCTCCCAAAAAGGTAAAATATCCAAATTGGTGATGCAGCGCGCAATGTAATTCATTTTATTTATTGATTTCTTTACTCAACTCCGTTTGGCACAATTCCAGAGTTTACTACCCCCTACCTTGCCCCTCCCCTGCTCCACCACCCTGCAGCTCTCCCTCTAGAAACCGCCACTGACAGAAACCACAATCCTAGTCAGTGTAATCAAGATACACAATAAAAGATAACCTGTGCTCACCCTCTGGTAGCTTGGCACAGAGTAGTCAGGCTTATCTAAAAAGGCAATGTGTAAAGTATTTACACACACACACTCACACACAAACACAGTAACACAATGAAAACACCAGAAAAAGACTCCACACAGGTCTTGGAAATAGACTATCATTCTATAAAGAAATCAAGACCAAAATGACAAAATTTCAATAAGCAGAAGTTGAGATATGATTTTTTAAAGATTAAAAAGGGTTCTAGCGGTTAAAAGCAATAAGCGCCTATAGGGGTTATCTGGTCACACTGGACCGGGCAAACTCAATAGCTCAGGCCAACAGTGCTATAGCGCAGGCCAAATACAGGACCCATGTAGGCCCTGGTGAACAAAGTACCTCTTGTCTGGTCGCAATAGCGAAATGCAGGGCAATGTTGAGCGATGGTTTCAGTGATGAGTAAGTCGATTCCACAGATGATGATGATGATGCATTGACCTTCACCATACAGTGATGGCGATGCGTCAGTTCCCTAGATGAAGCACCGAAGCCGAGAGTCCTTGGTTCTGAAGTGTTATGTGCCAGGTTTCGCCAAACAGATGCCCAGTTCTGATGCGTCAGGCTCTCAAAGCCTGGTGTTGGTTCCGAGAGCAATACACTGATTCTACTCCTGCAACAGTGTTGATCCGTGGGTTCTGCTCCAAGCAGACGGTAGATGCATGAATTTCTCTAGTGCGAGTATCTGGGTCAACTTCCAGTGAACCAGGCACTGGAGCAGGGGTACAGCCTTTGATATCCCTGAGTCTCAAGCAACAAGAGGCAAGCCAAAAAGCTCTTGTAAATCACTTCAGTGCAAGGCAGAGTCCAGCTTTCCTCATCAGTTTGAGAGAGCAGCAGGAAGCAGGGCAGGGTGAAAGAAAAAGCAGGCCTTCCAGATCAGCAGTCCAGCAGAGTGTCAGTCCTTGATGTACTACAGCAATTCTTCTGACAGAGTCCAGTTTTAGGACCAGAAGTGCCTGACTTGGTGGGGTCAGAGACACAGTACGTATAACCAAATGAGCCTTTGAAGTGGGGGCGACTTCAAAGAAGGATATTTGAAGTGCACAAGGTTCCTTTCATCCTCAACCCTGGCTCCTGACTATCTGTGGGGGGTAATCAGTACTTTGTGTGGGGTCAGGTCACTACCTATTCAGATGTGAGTATCTGCCCCTCCTACCCTTCCTGCCCAGGAAGAACTGCAGATGAATGCAAATGAGTACTCAGACACACCTAGTCTTTTTCTGTTGCTGTCTAGAGGGGATGCACACAGTGTAGCTGTCACCCACCCCAGACGTGTATTGGAGACAGGCTGCAGGTGCCCACAGCAGTAAGAGAAGAGAAATGCGTACTTTCTAAAAGTGGCATTTATAAAAAAGTAATGTTAAATCCAACATTACCAACAAAGAGGATTCACCATTACCATTCTAAAGATAAAAAACATGCTGCAGCTACTCCTTTCTAATCAGAAATTACAGCTTAAAAGTGTATTAAAAGGATGTCCTAAAGTTAGCCTGTGAGAGGAGTAGGTCTCACAGTAGTGAAAAAAGAATTTGAGTGTTTGTCACTACCAGGACATGCGAAACGTATACAGCACCCTACCCTATGGGCTACTTAGCGCCTACCGTATGGGTGACATATGTGGAATAAAAGGGGAGTTTAAGGCTTGGCAAGTAGTTTTAAATGCCAAGTCGAAGTGCCTGTAAACTGCACACACATTCCCTGCAATGGCAGGCCTGAGTCAGGTTTGCAAGGCACAATCAGTTTTACAGGCCCACTAGTAGCATTTAGGCTACAGGCCCTGGGCATTCTGGTATCCTCCTTTACAGTGGACTTACGAGTAAATAAAATATGTCAATTATGTGTACCCCAATGTTACCATGTTTAGGGGAGAAGCACATGCATTTTAGTACTGGTCAGCAGTAATAAAGTAATCAGAGTCCTAAGGCCAGCAAAAAGAATCAGCAAAAAGAGGAGTTAAGCAGGCACATGTTTGGGGGAAGACCACACTAGGAATGGCAGGTCTAACACTTTGTCTGAAGGCAGTGCAGTGTTCCAAAATGGACTAGGTAGTCGAGCTTTGATAAAGCCACCATAGTGACGGCCTTCAGGCTCTAAAATGTTGCAAGGCTGCTTTTCATTCACTTACATGATTTAATCACTGAGAAATTATGACACTTTAAAAATGTATTTTATTTCAACTTTTCCTGAAGATCGGCATAGCACTGTGAACAAACAGTACAATCACTTAAAATTATATGTATATATTTATTTGTGTGCTTTATAATAGTTAAATACATCATCAATGATTATATTTGTTTACACCTGCCGTATAACAATGGGGAAATAATAGAATGTGAATAAAAGCTGAAAGAAAAAAAGAAAGCACCAGCAAGCAAGCAGAACAAGGGCTAAAATTGTATTAAATCTCACAACTATTATCAACATCATCAAACTAGATCATTAAAACCTTCCAAATCTCCTCAAACAACACAATCCACTGACTGAATTGAACGTTCGCCTTCACAAATGTACCAATGCATCCCACCAATTATAATAAAGTGGTAAGCACAATCCTTTCCATGTCCGATATTCATGGACCCCAGCAATTGTTGTAGACTAGAAAATAAAATGTCTTGCATCTGAACTTATCACACCCTCACTACATTGTCCAAACAACTGCATGACTGGGTGTTTAGAGACCTTAAACGTCAACGCACTTAGAAATTCTATCCTAAAGTCCTTGCAGGGCCTTGTAAATTGCAATCCCATTGACCACTGAAGCTAGACTCAAATGTCAGTAGTGTAGTTATGCATAACTGAGCATATTGATGTCAAAATATTGAGTCCACTGTGTATTTGCTGTAGTAAAGATGGAATGGCCTATATTATAAATAGTGGGGGGAAATTAGATCCATAACCAAGCAGGAGTTTGCACAGGGTTCTAGCCTGCTCCATCAAAAGTTTTCCTTCACAAGTTTCTCCTGCTAAAACCTGGGTACATTTACTAGGGAAAACGAGCTGAAAAAGACAGATCGTGCAGAAAGGGGCGAAGGAAAGAAGGATACCATGTGCTATGCCTCATTCGTTCATGAAAAATGTGGAACAATAGGCTTTCACTGCGCAGTAAATACCCAACCTGACCTATATCAGTATTTGGACTAATTTGTGGCTGCTAGAAGTTAGTGAATGGACAAGAAGATTGATAATATATGCATGTATTGGTATTTATTTAGTACAACCCTAGCTATGGAACAACACTGCTGTTCTTTAGGTGGGTTGTTGATAGACAATCAAGATCATGTACATCAAGTGAGAATTATACAGTTGCATTTTTCAGGCGCCGGGAGAATGAGTGATTGGCCTAGAATCACACTTAAGCCAAGCTCCTAGGCCAGGATTTTAACCTCTGCCTCAAGGGTCCACATTAGGCAGTGCTATTCGTTAGACCTCCAATGAATGAATGGGCATAGAAACTGACCTCCAGGGTTAAATTAAGTCAATTAAGACACAAAAGTTTAAAAGAAGACAATACAACCAAAGGAAGATTTGGAAAATGATGAATATTTATGAGAATATTATGACTCAACTATTAAAAGCCCAGTGCTAATATTGATTCGCAAAGATTGTATAGGATCATTGCGAGTAAATCAATGTTTGAGTAAAATGTAAAATAAGCTTTAATGGCAAATTGTTTGAATGAATCACAGGATTGGGTTAATGAATGAATCATAATGGCAGACCTATAAATAACTGCAGAGTACCAGGGAAATTGCAGGGCTCCAAATATGAGTCAAGGCTTTACTGTTATCCTCTTCACAGTCCCCATGTATCTATGCTATGCGCGACTAAAGAAAAAATAACATATTTATCATATGGTTGCATTGCTTTTTTACCTCGCAACGTGGTGCAAAAGTGATGCAGCCCTTAAGTTTGAGTTATCAAGTCAGGGGCGTGATAAATCCAGAGTAACGCAACATTGCGATGTGTTACCATGCCTGGGAAGGTGTTCCATGGGTGGAGGGTGGGTGTTTCCCCACACAGAACCCTAGAGCTTGCTAGGGGAGGGAAATAGAAGCTACGGGGTGTTCAGGGTGAGCTGGCCTCCAAACCTAATATGCACACACAAAAGAAGTGACCTTGAATACATCTCTGATTCTGTACACAAAGGCATGCATTCTACACTTAATTAAGTGGGGTGCTGGGCATCTCAGAAAATGTGAAGGACTGTCCTCACACACCACCAGGTGTCATGCTTCATCACTGGCAGTCCTCGCTCTCTAGAAACTGTGTTTGGTAGGGAGCGGGCCTACACCTGGAAACAGGGAGGCACTTCTAAAAGCTAAGTGGGGGCCTGTGATAAAGTGAAAGGTTAAAAACTAATGTAATCACCTAAATACATGTATTTATTATGTGCTTGCTTGATATTAAAAAATCAAGAGTGGGGATATGGGGAGCTAGTACCCCATCACCACCAGTGTCGTCAACATGTTACTGCCATATTGACCCGGAGGGCCCGTGGCATTCATCAGGATGAAATAGCTAGGGCTCCTATCTAACCTCTTCTGGTTAAGATACTACCACCTTGTAGGGTAACCTATGTCAACCTCTACCTAATGTTGGGATTTCTTGAAACATGTGAAATAAAGGTTAACATTGTGTCAAAGGGGTGATGCTGAAGCGTGTTTAAAGAATCAGAAACAACAATAAATATATCATGCATGTTAACAAAATGACACATGTGGATGTTGAACACGTGTCACTGAAAGTGGGGCACAGATACATATTTGAAATACTTGAGTCCTTTGAGACCAGCTCACATTCTTATCCCATGACAGGGATTAAGTTACCCCATGTGAAGGGGGACTGAGGGACCCCAGTAGTCACACTCTAAGGTTAGAGTAAAATAAAATTAACTATTGGGAGGTAAATGTTTGCAAATGCACTGTGTCCACTTATTCTGACCAGGGGCTCAGACATGCAAAGCCTCTGGTTTCTCAGGCATACACCCATGCACACTCTTACTGCCTCAAGGTGCGTCCCTCACTGTTCTCATAAAGGCGTCCCCTTATCTTCCTCTGTGGTGATGGAATGAGCGAGGGCCTGCTGTTTAGTAATTACTTAAATGGGTTAATTAGCGGCACCTGGTGTGCAATTAAGTTGCCCAAGATCCAGTGTCTGGGCGTGCTGCCTGGACGTTGCCTATAATTGAAGCTGGCATTTTGGTTGTCTGACCAGCTGGGGACCCGGCGGTGGCAGGATACGCCACCACCAGGTGGAAGTACCCTCGATGGTAAGTGTTGGGTGTCCCAAATCGGGATGCCTGGGGGCCGCGTCATAGAGGTAACATGATGAGCAGACACGGGTCCGGTCTGTCTGTATCAGGCATATGCTGATGAGAGGACGGGGGCCTAGCTTCTGCCGCGCATGTACACATTACGTAGCGGCCCATTAATAAATGGATGAAGCAGCAGTGTGCTATTGCTGTCTTGTATGTCATTTCAAATTTAAAAGGAGGGGCCAAGGCATATTATCAAAAATTCCAATGATATTATTTCAAATTAAAAAAAGGGGAAAAACCTAGGCGTCTTATCACACATTTGTTTTGTTCATCATTATTAAGCATGAGCGAATTTTGCGGATCTCGCGTTCGCGAATTTTGCGATTTGCGGATTCGCAATCCGCAAAATCCGCGAATTCCCGCAAATTTGCGGATTTTTTTTTTTTGTGTTCGCCCGTGTTTCTGCCAGTTCGCGAGGGTTTTTACAATTTCGCAATTTGCGAACTTACCTGTCGGGTCGCAAGTTTTGCGAACTTGTTGTTTCTACGTGTCCAGCCTGTTTGGGACACTCTTCTTCATCACTGCCACTCTCTGTCACCACTGCCACTCTCTGACTACTCATGCCACCCTCTGGCCCACCCATGCCACCCTCTGTTTCATCACCACACCCTCTGGTTGTCCAGTGTACATTATTTTCGGCAAAGCAAAGCACACCTTCCCTGCCTCAAGTGACCTGAATTAATTTGGGGCTGATTAATGTGTCACAGAATATTTTTTTAGCTGGCACCTGCTTCCTTAGTGCGCCCTGATTAGTGATCTTTTGCACTTGCTAAGTGCTTTCATTGTTGCAAAATTAGTTACAACACCTGCCCTGCCCCAACTGACAATAATGAATTAGGGGCTGATTAATGGATTTTAACTTCCAGCCTGGCTCCTGCTTGTCTCCCTTAGCTGTAATTCAGGACCTTTGTGGCATATGTGTAACTATTCTGAGGTTCAGAGCAGGGTCACATAATAGTTTCAACTGGCAACTGAACTCTGGAGGGGCCCCTCAGGAAGCACTACAGGAAATGGCTACTAATGATGAGCCTGAACTTTTGAACCTGGTAAGTAGTTACTTTCAGTTTTGCTAAGATCGTATTTCTGCAATTTTGCACTTATTCGTGGGGCGCGAACTCACGCGAACAGTGTGAGCAGTGCGAGCAAAATCCGCTGCTCGCGGATTTGCGGATTTTGCGGGAAATTCGCAAATCTCGCGGATTGCGGATTTCCCGAAAATCCGCAAAATCCGCGAGCGGAACGGATTTTCCGCCCATGCCTAATCATTATTTTACTGAATTTAGAATAAATCTCAGTGGGGGCACTTTTATCGTGGAATTATGAAATGCAGGATGGACAGATAAAAGTGTAAAAACTTGTTAATTCATTATAATTTCTCTCTCAACTATAGCGTTCTAAGTAACAATTTCACTGCATCAATGATGCAGAGTGGAGGTCTCTAAGAAGGGGCAAGAGGGTGCGTAAGGGCATATTTTAGCAATGACGTATGTTAATGGAGATGTATTTCATGAATGTTCATAGCTGCAAGGTCTGCGTTATTGTGACAGTATTGTCCGATCTGAAGCCATGGTATATCGTCTTTGAGACCGTATTCCCATGTTCTTAAACGGTACACCCAGTGTTGTTCACAGGTGTGCAGTCTTTTTTGTATATTTGGGCTATTTGAGCAAATTTTTTCAAGGACCACCCATTGCAGGTCCCGATTTATTTATTTTATTTATTTGGAAAGTTGTATATTGCGCTGGCTAGATCCAGATGCATCAGAGCGCTTTACATGAGGAAGGACAATTGTTTCAAAGCATAGTTACAAAGTTACATCAGTTTCTGGAGCGTAGTCACATGAGATACATGAGTTACAGAAGCAATCCTATCACCGCTATGTGTGACTCCCTTATCACCGTGGACTCTCTCAGAGGGGTCTCTGAGACTCCAGGTCATAAATGCTGAATCCCTCCCCAATAAGGGGAGGAGTGTTTTGGCAAGAGGCACATTCATGGAAGCTATTTTAGGGGCAGTCGGGTTGGTAGTTTCAGTTTCTGGAGCGTAGTTGTACGAGATACATCCGTTACAGAAGCAATTCCCAATCCTCCACTAAGTGTGACTCCCTTATTGCTATGGACTCTCTCAGATGGGTCTCTGAGACTCCGGGTCATAAATGCAGGATCCCTCCACAACAAGGGGAGAATGAGGGCTTTGGCAAGGGGCACCTTCATAGAGGCCATTTTAGGGACAGTCTGCTGGTAGAGAAAAGACTTTCCCTGCAGACTGGTGGAATTGAGAGTTGGGACGCTGGTTCAGTAGCCTGAGAGGCTGCTGCCCCAATGCAGCCAATGTTGGTGGCCATAGAGTGGAGAGACCGTTACCAGACTATGGAGTCCGCAGTGACATTGGAAATAAATGTTGGGGTGAGAAAAGGGAAGATGTGGACCGCGGGAAATTTCGGCTGCCATTTTGAGGTCAGGCAGGTATAGGCAGGATCACCAGGGATATTGGCTAGACCCGGAGGTATCAGAGTATTTTGCAAGAGTATTGGTTATAAACAAGTTGCACAGAGTTACAGGGGTTAAATACAATGTTGCATAGTCAGATCCATGGCATTAAAACATGAGGGTACTCGAGGGAGGTAGGTATGACGCAACGTGAAGGATTCAGGGGCATCAGCAATATTCACCAACGAGGAGCAGATCCAAAAGGTCTCCCAGCTGGAGACTGGCGGGACCAGAGGTACAAACCAAGTACGCTGTGATGGCGGATAGGACAAGAGTGTCTTTAGGAGATGATCCCAAAGTGGCGGGGTGCATATGAGTTCAAAAGAGTAATTTTACCTCCGCTCAAATCAAAATAAAATGAATAAACCTCCAAATAGTCCCAGACATCATCCGGGAGGCGAGGCAGGCAGGATAACAGCAGGGAAAAGCAGAGGCAGTCAGGTCCGGAGGTGGGAGGTGGGAGGTGGGTCAGGGGAGAGAGCCTCAGTTCGGCTCCTCTGCGGCCATTCAGAGAAAATACAAACAGCATCGGCAGCTGTGCGATGGGATGCGCCGAACACTGGATGCCAGGGAAATTCGGTGAAAAGGCGGGGAGGAGAAAGTCCTGGATGCGGAACTATGGCAGCGAGCAGCAGTGCCTGAGGCATCAAAATGGCACTGGATGGCAAATAGTCCCGGTAGACATAGCCCCCTTGCAGAAATTGAGCCAGCGTCAATCCTCCAGGGGAGGAGGAGGAGGGCCCACCCCTCGAGTGTGGCCACAGGGGCTCCGATCAGGTCCTCCGGATGTCAATCGGTGGAAGCAGGCAGGGTCTCGTTGATGAGCTCCTCTGGCCAGCGGGAGAGACCCCACAAGTGGCACTTGTATACGGTGTCCCCGGTGTCCCATCTTGATGACCTTTCGCTAAGTAGTGACGCATCAGTATAGTGTTGTTTCTTTTGCACCTAATCGTACTACGTTGCTCATTGATTCTCATTTTTATTTTCCTGGTGGTCATATCTATGTAGAAAAAATCGCAAGGGCATGTGATGAGGTAAACCACGTTTTCACTGTTACAGATCGTGAAGTCCTTCAAAACACATGGTTTACCTGTTTTTATGTCCACCTCTTTTGTGGGACATGTGTATTGGCACGCCACGCAATTCCCAAAGGGATAGTCGCCTACTGGCCGCTGGTGTTCCCATAGGGTTGCCTGGATTTGGATTGGTGGTAGTGGTGTTTTTACGTAGACCAGTTCATTGCGGATATTTATATTCCTTTTAAACGCGTACAACGGTTGAGGTCATTGTTTCTCTGCTCCATTTAAAATGTGCAAATTTTTCCGCACTAACGTTTGGACCTTGTTGGAAATGAGGGTGTATGTAGTGACACACACCATCCTGTCGTTGTTTTGTCTTCCATGGTTTTCAAGCAGGGCATCCCTTTTATTATTCCTTGCTCTTGTCACTTGTTTTTTAGGGTAGTGGCGTGTGACCAATTTTTCCTCCAGGGTTTGTGGTTATGTATTGTATCTTAGACGTCCAGGGAGGCACAGTTTCTCCTGATGCGAAGGAACTGGCCTACGGGAAGGTTCTGTCTTAGTGCGAAAGGGGGGAAGCTTTTGAAAATGAGGAGACTGTTTTTGTCCCTTATCTTATTGTGGACTCTTCTTTTCATTCCTTGTGATCCAGTGTTATAACTAGTTCCAAGAAAACGGTTTCGTGTTTACTGATAGTATATGTGAATTTCAAATGTTCATCCTTTGAGTTCACCAACCTTGCTAATTCTATTGCTTGTTCTTCGTTGCTGCACCATACTATCAGGACATCGTCAATGTATCTGCGTCAAAGTCTCAATTGTTGTCTGCAGGGGGTTTCTGGGTTGTAGATGTGGTCAACCTCGAACTGGTGCACATAGAGGCACGACATACTTAGAGCAAACGTTCTCCCCATAGACGTGCCCCTTATCTGATGGTATATCGTGTCCTCATATTCAAAGAAGTTTTCTGTGAGTGCCATTTCCGCGCATTCCAGAATGAACTGCCATAGAGTCAACCCCACTTTAGACAGCACTGCCAGCTCCCCTAGCAATAAGCAACACACACAGAGCCGTATCAGAACTTTGCGAACAATTCTCACTGTGCGACATATGGCCTTCCAGCACCGAATATACACATTACCCCAGTTACCACAACACCTGGACTGGATAGATTATTGGCTGCTCTCCCCTGGCGTTACTTGCTGGTACCACTCAATCATTACACTTCCGAGAACATATTCAGATCACTCCGCCATTAAACTTTTTCTTAATGTGCCCAGGCCCGATGGATACGAACGACAATGGCGCTTTCCCAGTTGGGCCCTTAACAATGATCTCTTTTACTCGGAGGTACACAAGGCTATTGAAGAATATTTTACCATCAATACGAGCTTCGTAGATTCTTGGGCAGTTCTATGAGAAGGTGTCAAGATATACATTAGGGGTGTTTGCATTGCTGAACACGCCGGGGGCCTAAAGGCTCTCTGTTCCACACTCTCTCGCCTTGAGCGTGAACTAAAAGACACAGATTGCGACACAACTAGCAGCTCAACCACAGAGTCGACAAATCGCCGACTCACCCTCATCGCCGAATATGAAGAGAAAGCTAACAGGGAAATACTGTTTCTAAGCAAATATTCCACTGCACGGCGATATGGCGAAGGAGAACGGCCTGGCCGAGTCCTGGTGCAGTTGCTCCACCCGCATACAACAAAGCCTACATCACCGAGCTGACCTTTTCCACTGGTCAGATGCTTACGTCCACCTCTCAGATCCTTGATGAATTCCTCGATGATTGCACCTCATCATACACCTTAAGACTAGGGCAAGATCCCACAGCGCAGGAAGACTACCTCTCAGAAATTACTTTGGTGTACATAGAGAAACATATGCAAGATTTCCTCGCTGAACCAATCTCGATTGAGGACGTCACTAACGCTATAGAGGCCTGTGAACGTGGGGTGACGGCGGGCTGGAAAAACAGGCAAGGAGGACGGATATAGTGGGCAATATCGGTTCTTTTATTGCAACACAAAGTAGGTTTTCAGGGAAGCAGGGAAACAAAAGCGTGGCTCCAAGGTAAGGCGTCTGGATCCTCTCGAGGTGGGGTTGGGTCTTGGGTCCTCGGGAAGTCGGGATGTCCGGATAAAGGGGAAGGTCCTCGGAAGTCAGGAAGAGAAAAGAAATAAGGAGCCATTAGTCCTGCTGGGTTGTTATAATCACAACTGTTACCAACACCAGGGTTCTAGTGAAGGGGCGCGGAAGAGACCGTGAGGGTAGGGTGTTGGGGAGGAGGCTTTTAGGGAGACTGGAAGACTAGTACCCGGTGGAAGGTCATGAAGGAAAGGGAACAATGCTGTACAGGGTGCCGGGTGCTTTATAGATAATTACAGTGCTCTCAGATCCGTGCTTACAAGAGGGGGACTAAATATATACAGGGCACCTAATGTGCTTACTATGTACAGAGCATCTGATGTGCTTCAAGAGGGGGGTGGTTAGTTGGTACTCACACGCTCCGCCGCAACTCTCCGATGAGTTGCGGCCGCTCTTCAGCCACCTCCTGGGGACTCCACCAGTCTTCCGTCCACACGTCCGCTTCTTCGTTCGCCTGTTCCTCCTCCCCCGTGGTCCGAGTCTCCTGCCACGAGATCGCTGCTCTGACGGCGTCTCTCTCTCCGCTTCCGTCTTTTCCCTGCTCCGGCGCTGTAGGCGAGGCGGGACTTCCGGGGTCAGAGTGAAGTGCTTCCGGTATGTGGCCTCCTCCGATTGGTTCCTGCAAAAAAGAGAGGGGCGGGGTTCTTGTTGTCAGGGTTGCTTCCACGGACGCTTTGGGATACGTTTCCAAGAAGGGCAGTCGTCCGAGGGGAGGAAGTCTTGGTGGGGTAAGTAGCGGGGTCGCATCACATCCCCTTTCCCTAGCTGTCCTTCTTGTACGGGCCGGGGAAATATGGTAACGGGAAAGGAAATCGGCATTGCCCTGGTCTGACCCCTTTCGATGGACAGTCTTGAAGCGATAGGGTTGTAAGGACAAAAACCAACGGAGGACCCGGCCGTTGTGTCCCTTGTTCAGGGCCATCCACTCCAGAGGAGCGTGATCTGTGTAAATGATAAAGTCTCGTCCCTCAAGGTATTAGCGTAGGCTTTCAACAGCCCACTTGATTGCGAGTGCCTCTTTCTCCACCACGGCATAATTCATTTCACGGGAAACAATTTCCTACTAAGATAGAGGATGGGTCTTTCATTCTTCAGACCGCCTCTTTGGGACAGGACTGCTCCTAGACCCTGGTCAGAAGCATCGGTCTGCAGGACAAATGGTTGAGAGTAGTCTGGACTTACTAAGACAGGACTGGAGGTCAGGGCATGTTTGAGGTCGGAAAAGGCACGCCATAGTACAGGCGTAGGGTGTTTTAGGGCAACATCTGTTCTGGCTGTTATTTTTAGAAGGTCCGTAAGGGGGGCGGCTCTCTGGGAAAAGTTGGGAACGAACCATCGGTAGTAACCTAAAAGGCCTAAAAACGCTTGGAGGTCTTTTCTGGTCTGGGGAAACGGAAGGGACTGGATGGCTACTATCTTGTTTTTCTGTGGTCGCCCAGGAGGTATCCGAGATACTTCACTGTCTGGGCTGCTAGGGTGGTTTTGGCGGGGTTGATGGTGAACCCAAAGGACCCCAGGGAGGTAACAACACGATACAGGTGTTCTAGGTGTTACGCCCAACTATCGCTGTAGATGATGATGTTGTCCAGGTATGCCCCGGCATACAGGGCATGGGGCCTCAGGATGTGGTTCATGGCTCTCTGGAATGTAGTGGGGGCGCCATGAAGACCAAAGGGTAAAACAGTAAATTGATACAACCCCTCAGGGGTGGAGAAAGCTGTTTTATTGTATCCTGTTCTCTGAGGGGTATTTGCCAATATCCCTTACAGAGATCAAGCGCGGATATATACTTGGCCTTCCCTATCCGTTCGACCATTTCGTCGACGCGAGGTAAGGGATATGTATCAAAATTGGAAATGTTATTGACCTCGCGAAAGTCGATACAGAATCTGACCGACCCATCGGGTTTGGAAACAAGGACTATAGGGGAATTCCAGTTACTGATAGAGGGCTCAATGATCCCCATTTCTAACATCTGTTCGGTCTCTTGCTGTATGACCGCTCTGCGGGCTTCAGGGACCCGATAGGGTCTTAACCGAACCACCTTCCCTAGTTCAGTTTGTATGGAATGTTCTATGATAGAGGTACGTCCTGGAGAGGAGGAAAATACCTGACGGACTGGATATAGAACATCCCGCAGTTCCAGGGTTTGTGTTTTGGTCAGCTCAGTGTCCAAACAGGGGTCGAAGGGGAGAGGGGAGCGAACGTTGGATCCTGACAGGACTGGGCGGGGTCCTTGCCATTTCTTGAGGTGGTTTACATGATATATCTGGGTAGTGCCCCGGTTGGGATCCAGTTCCAACTCGTAGGTAACAGGGGTCACTTGTCGGAGGATGGTATAAGGGCCCTGCCATTGTCCTAGTAGCTTCTGGTCAGATGATGGCATCATCAAAAGGACCGGGTCTCCGACGCTAAAGGCACGGATTTTGGTGCCCTTGTCGTACTGTCTCTTTTGGGTATTTTGTGCACTCTCCATGTTTTGGTGGACTATGTCCCTAATTACTGACAGGAGGGTTTTCAGGTTTTCAACATATTCGGGAAGGGGACGAGTAGGGTCTGGCTCTGCCTCCCATGCTTCTTTAGCCATATCCAGAAGGGTACGGGGAGGCCGACCATACAACAGCTCATAGGGGGAATAGCCCGTACTACTCTGGGGTTTGCATCGGATGGTGAATAGGGCCAATGGCAACATCTCCTCCCACCTTTTGGCTTCTAGGCCCAATAGCTTCTTCAGTGTCTGTTTTAACGTGGCGTTGTACCGCTCCACTAAACCGTCGGTTTGTGGGTGGTACGCGGAGGTTCTAAGTTGTTTTATCCCTAGTTGGGAACAGACCTGTTTCATGAGGGCCGAAACGAAAGGGGTGCCCTGATCGGTCAGGATCTCCCGGGGAAACCCAACCCTGGAGAAAACAGCGATGAGGGCTTTGGCAATGTTTTGAGTAGTCGGTTGGCGTAGGGGTATGGCTTCAGGGAAGCGGGTGGCGTAGTCCACTAGAACCAAGGCATAACGACACCCACTTCGGGAAGGCAGGAGGGGTCCTATGATGTCCATCCCGACCAGGCTAAAAGGGATATCGATGACGGGAAGGGGTTGTAAAGGAACTCTAGGGGGTCAGTATCTACTATGTTTCTGACAGACCGGGCATGTACGACAATATGCTTTGATCTATTGGTGTACGCCCGGCCACTAAAACTTCTCCAGGACAGTTTGGCTTGTTTTTTCATCGCCAAAATGGCCTCCCAAGAGGTGGCTGTGGGCAAGGAATATGACTTTATCTCGGAAGGGTCCAGGGATCAATAGTTGTGGGTTTTGTTGGACCCCGCCTTTCCTGTATAACAGCCCGTTTCTCTTGAAGAAATATGGACCTACTTGTAAGGGGTCCTCGTGGTCCAGGGCCCTTAACCCATGCTTGTAGTAGTGTGGCTCACTGGTTAGAGGCGGCAGACCCGAGAGCAGAGGACGGCCCGGGACCAGGGTTCGATTCCCGACGCGGCAGGTTTCTGGACCAGGGTCAGCGGACTCGATAATTCTCTCGCCTCGGTGCCCACTCTGATCAGCGATCACACTCGGCAACTCTGGGCATAAGCTTGCCTCATCTGCACTAACGGCCCCACCAGACCGCCGGGGATGCCTGGTCTCACCCTGGAGATACCCATTAAGGGACCATCTCTCAGGGAAGCCAGGAAGGGTTTCGCAGCGGTCGAAGCGCGGAGATACTCCTCCGGGAGTCGATCCTAGCGCTATATAAAACTTGCAATTAATTAATTAATTAATTCTTGTAGAAGAGGATCTTCTAGTTGTGACGCCCTGAATTCCCTGTCCTTCTGCCAGGGATGCTCGTCGGGTATCGCAGGGTATGCACCGATGTGTTCCTTCTTCTCCTTTCTCTTTTGGATTCGGGATTTGCGGGGTTTGGGAGCTGAAGCCGGGAGAGACAGTCCCTGAGGAAAAGGGGCTTCGTTCCACCACTGGGTCAGCGAGTCCGTTGTGTCTCGTAGGAGGTTCGGTAGACCGGAGTAATCGCTCCCAAGAATGACTTGTTCAGGAAGGGCCGGCACGCGACCCACTGTGAGGGTGGTTCCTGGATCTGTGGGATGCTGTACTCTTACTCAGGTAGTCGGGTACTTCTTGGTGTCCCCATGGACACATTGTATGGCCACCACACCAGTAGGAGGACCAACAGGGGGGGACATGTCTTGTGGCCTTAGAACGCTTTGTCTGCATCCTGTGTCTGCTAGGGCAAGGACGGTTTGTCCATCAATGTTCACCGGACAACAGAATGGGGGTTGGATAGCCCCCGGAGTAGCGCAGACATAGTTCTGAATAAGTCCGACCTCCATGGGCTCTTCCTTTTGTGGGCACATGCGGGCGATGTGGCCAAAACCCCCACAACTATAGCACTGAGGTCCTGGGTTAGGAGGACGGTACAGGACAGGTGTGGGTAAGAGAGGTGGAGGTTCTGTTCTCCTCGGCAGCAGTGGTCAGTGAGGGCGGATGCCTGTCGTGTTGTGGGTTCTCTGGGGGTGTTCCTCTTTGCCTCGCTGGAGCTCTTGAGCCCGACTATAGGCGCTGGCGATCTCGACAGCGGTCTCTAGCGTAAGGCAGGCGTGTTTTCTTACCCATCTCTGGGTGCCCGGGTGCAGGGACACCAGAAATTGTTCCAAGTATATCTTCCCCAGGATATCGTCTATGGAAGAGGTGTTGGGTCTAAGCCACCGGTTGGTCAGGTCTTTGATCCGGAAGGAGAGGGCTCTGGGGGTTTCTTGGGGTCCCTCTTTGGCTTGGCGCAGTTTCACTCTGTATGTTTCGTTGTCAATACCCAGACGTTCCAAGATAAAATTTTGTATATCATCGTAGGGAGTGTTACCTTGGATGTTGGCCTGTTGGTACGCGGCCTGCAGGTCGCCAGTCAGCAGAGGACCAAGATAATGGCCCCAGCGATTAACGGGCCATGAAGCAGCCAGGGCTAGTCTTTCAAAGTTTGTAAACAAGTAGTCCGGGTCGTCCCCCGGCACGTACTTCTGCAATACTACCGAAGGGAGGGAGGCTATCGGTCTCTGGTGTCCCAGGGCATTGGTCAGTTTCCCCATGGCTTGCTCGTGTGCATCGCCCTGACCCTTAAGGACGTCATGTAACTGTCCTCTATCGTCCTCAGCGGTTTTAAGAAACATTTCCATTATCTTGCCCAGCTGCTCCTGGGATTCAGCCATCCTCTTTACCACGGCCTCCATGCATCCAGCTGATCCCACTTCTGACACCATTTGTGAACGTGGGGTGACGGCGGGCTGGAAAAGCAGGCAAGGAGGACGGATATAGTGGGCAATATCGGTTCTTTTATTGCAACACAAAGTAGGTTTTCAGGGAAGCAGGGAAACAAAAGCGTGGCTTCAAGGTAAGGCGTCTGGATCCTCTCGAGGTGGGGTTGGGTCTTGGATCCTCGGGAAGTCGGGATGTCCGGATAAAGGGGAAGGTCCTCGGAGGTCAGGAAGAGAAAAGAAATAAGGAGCCGTTAGTCCTGCTGGGTTGTTATAATCACAACTGTTACCAACACCAAGGTTCTAGTGAGGGGGCGCGGAAGAGACCGTGAGGGTAGGGTGTTGGGGAGGAGGCTTTTAGGGAGACAGGAAGACTAGTGCCCGGTGGAAGGTCGTGAAGGAAAGGGAACAATGCTGTACAGGGTGCCGGGTGCTTTACAGATAATTACAGTGCTCTCAGATCTGTGCTGACAAGAGGGGGACTAAATATATACAGGGCACCTAATGTGCTTACTATGTACAGAGCACCTGATGTGCTTCAAGAGGGGGGTGGTTAGTTGGTACTCACACGCTCCGCCGCAACTCTCCGATGAGTTGCGGCTGCTCTTCAGCCACCTCCTGGGGACTCCACCAGTCTTCCGTTCACACGTCCGCTTCTTCGTTCGCCTGTTCCTCCTCTGCCGTGGTCCGAGTCTCCTGCCACGAGATCGCTGCTCCGACGGCATCTCTCTCTCCGCTTCCGTCTTTTCCCTGCTCCGGCGCTGTAGGCGAGGCGGGACTTCCGGGGTCAGCGTGAAGTGCTTCCGGTATGTGGCCTCCTCCGATTGGTTCCTGCAAAAAAGAGAGGGGCGGGGTTCTTGTTGTCAGGGTTGCTTCCACGGACGCCTCGGGATACGTTTCCGAGAAGGGCAGTCGTCCGAGGGGAGGAAGTCCCGGTGGGGTAAGTAGCGGGGTCGCATCACAAGGCCCTTCGTGGATCCACAGCCACAGGCCTGGATGGCTTCACTGAGGATTTTTACAAGACATTCAAAGACCTCCTAGGGCCTCAGCTGATCAAGGTATATACCGAAGCACTTGAGAGGCAAATCCTACCACCTACCTTCCACGAGGCTGTTATTATCCTCCTCCCTAAAACGGGCAGGGACCCTTCCTTATGTGGGTCATATCACCCCCTGTCCTTATTGAATTTAGACTATAAAATCCTGGCCAAAATTCTCACCATGCACTTATCTCTACTGATGGAATTCATTATTTCTCCAGCCCAATCCGGCTTTGTCCTCCATTCTTCCACCTCCCTGAATCTTAGAACGCTGTTCTCGGTGCTTTACAGGATCAACCCTGAGGTCCCAGCACCCGCCATTTTATGAAACACGGCATAGGACTTCGATTCTCTTGAGTGGCCCTTTTTTGTGTAGATCATGCACCGAATGGGGATACCAATGGGATTCATATCCACCACTGAGTTATTGTACAGATACCACACAGCAAGACTCCGCCTAAACGACACCCTCTCACAACCCTTTTCTTTATCCTGAGGCACTCGTCAAGGCTGCCCCCTGTCCCCACTATTGTTTATAGTTGCAATGGCCCCCCTAATCCAGCATTTCCAGGACAAACATTTACAGAGGGGCCTCCAATTCAACACTGGCCCCTTGTTGGTCCCTTTCTGCGGATGACACTATCCTTTATGTTTGGGAGCCTGGCGTTAACCTAGAACTCCATATCAGGGAAATAACCAGATTTTGACAGCACTCTGGCCTGGGCATCAACTGGCCTAAGTCAGTTATTTTTCCTTTAACCTGTAGCACTCTGTGATGGGACTGTGAATTTCCCCTTGAGTGGTGCACAGACTCTGTTAAATATCTGGGCATTCATATACACCTGGACGCAGCTCACATTATCCGCCTAAACTATAGTCAGGCTATCAATGCCCTGGAGGCGTAGGTGGAATGATGGTTGCGTTTACCGCTTTTAATCGCTGGTAGAGTGGCACTCATCAAGATGGTTGAGCTCCCTAAAATCTTATACCTCTTCAACAACATCCCCATTCCCCTCCCTAACAGTTTCTTTGTTACATTGAGCTCACATCTTATACAACTGGTTTGGGGAGGTAAACAGCCCCGGGTGCGCTGGCAGATTTTGACCCTTCCGTATGAGAGAGGGGGATTTGGATTACCTGATCTACAGCTGTATTATTTAGTGGCCCAATGCAGTTACGCCTTCGCTTGGCTCCACCCCGAAGCTAGGATCCCATATCTCCACCCTGAGGCAGATTTGGTATTGCCTAACAAGCTCTCAACGGTATTACCCAGAGGCATATGCAGAGACCCCAATGACATACAAACGGTTTCCACCACCAGCTGGACATGGGAGAAGCTGAAGCAGATCACCAGAACACCTACTCTCTAATCTTCAGCGTTCCCGCTTCCCAATGCCCGCTGGCTACCGATCAAGGTAGAGAGACTGGTGCAGCGCACCTTGGCAACATTTTCCATCACCAAACTTGGGGACTTATAACCCGGTGGACACGCCTTTTCTGTTATGGACAAAGACCGCTTCCATGATACCACCTTCATGGATCGCTTTGTTCTGGGGCAAATCCACTCGGTGCTTTGGGCATCTCTGCCTGGTTTTCCCATTTAACCAGACTTATTTGCCCCTTTGTCCACAGTCATTGAGAGCCCAGGAGGGATACATCTTATATCCAAATTGTACAAGGCCTTCTCCAAGATCATTCCAGTACAGAATGACAAAATTCGCACGGACTGGGAGGCGGATTTAGGTCACCAAATCACAGATGACCAATTGGCCAAATGTTGCACGGTAACAAGAGAAGTTTCTTTGAATAGTCGGCACAAGCTGCTGCATTTTAAGTTTCTGCGTAGAATATACATCACTCTGGCCAGGTCCCATAGACTTGATCCTTGCGGACCGCACAATTGTCGTAAGCGTAACGCCCCTTACGGTAACTTTGCCCACCTTCCGGGCACATGTCCCAAACTACTACCATTTTGGGAGGCGGTGTACGAAACACTGGGAGATATGATTGAGCTGACCCTCATCCCCACTCCTGAGATTGTATTATTGGGCTATGTAGTGAACTTTCCCAAGCGTACACGTAGGTTCGACGTTCTTAGTTTGCTGCTCTCTAAAAGAGAAATTGCACTACACCGGGGCCGGAAAACAGTCCCCACACTACAGGGATAGCTTCATAGCCTAGCCTTCTGGAGCACCGATAGTGAACTTTATTCCACCACATTGCCACGTTCCTTCCGGCCCAAAGACAATTAGGGGCCTTTCAGGGTTTACATTCTGGCTAGCCGCCCAACTGCTGACTCTCAAGTTGAACAGGACATTGTTCCAACCGGTGTGGGATAACTACTCTTTGCACCACACTCACCTATTTCGTAACAGCCTACAGGGGGTCACTCGAGAGTTGCTTTCTTGAATGCATGAATGTGCCTGGATTCGATCGGTTGGTGGGAGGGATATGTTGTGGACAGCTAGGGACGACCTATGTATGGAGCATACATGCCATCTGGACTACACCTGTATACCTTAACGCTATTTCTTGTTTATAAAAGTATTGATGTCATGGCTACCATGGCCTTACTCCTTTGTATTGCTATGCCAATGTAACAATGGCAGTGAGCAATCATGTTTGTATTGCAGAATTGTGATAAAACGGTAAATAATGTTTTTTTTTAAATGCCGTTTGGTCAAGAATTGCCAATCCATCTCCTGTAGGATGTGTTCAACTACTGTCAGGGTCCGTCTTTGTGGAATGCTTGTGTAAAGAGTCTCAATGTCCATCGTGATGATCCAATCCTCTATTGGATTGATTTCCATGTCTCTAAGTAAGCATAGCACATCTTTATTATCTTACAGATATGAAGCTGATGTCTTCACGATGGGCTTGAGGAACCAGTCACAAAACTGTGAAAGTGGTCCTAGTACTGAGCCAATGCCCAGCACTATCGGCCTACCGAGTGGTGGATCTTTTTTTTGTGTATCTTTGGTAGGGTATAGAATCTTGGTGTGCATGGGGTGTCACCCACTAGAAACTTTACTTCGTGTTTTGTGATCCAGTCATTCAGCTGACAGGTATAGACGGGTTCGTGGAGGCTTGCCCGAGGAGACTGATCGATTACCTGCTGTCTGGGAGCACACGTGCCTGGCTGTTTTCCATCTGCTGGTTCCTCCCTGCCGGGACGCGAGGAGCAACAGCGCCGCAGGTAGAAGGAACTAGCCTTCCCAGGGGGCACCGCTATCGCGCACAGGAGCGCGTCATCACCCAGCGCCAGGCGGCGCTACAAAGCGGGACCCGGGCAAAGGGCGGGCCCTCTTAGGCCCTCAGAGGCTGGAGGAGGCTGGGCTGGGCCCGAGGTCTTGGTCAAACTACCGAGTAAGTAAAAATATATCCACGATCTTAATTACTGTTAAATTGCTCGATGGCTACTGCCACTGTAAGCGCTGCCGTTACTGGGCTGGATAAATCCGGGAGTGCACTAAACAGAACATTGGATGATTATTTTCCCAAGGCTGCTCCAGAGGGTAACAAAGAACTATTACTTGCTGAAAAGCGGGCAGACAGACGTCGCTCAATCGAACGCATTAAAAATAGGACACTGTCTGAGCCCATTTATTCTGTTACCTTGGACAATGACACATATAACACTCCGACAGACAACCTATCCCCAACTGCTAGTGTGCCTCTATTGCTCAAGGAATGCTTAGCACCTGCGACTTCACCAACGCAAACTGGGGTTGACTCACAAACTGAGGGCCAAGATCTCTCCAGTATACCCAACCCCGCAGCAATTTTGATTTCCCCCACAATCAGGCCGGGAAAAGTAGTAAGAGGGAAACAGCAGAGGACATTGGCAAATAAAGTACATGGGCCCCCACCCCCCAAAAGGAGACGGACAAAAATGGACACAAGTAAGTCCAAGCTAAGCCATTCAGAGTTTGGCAAGAAGACCAGCCTTGCATCTACTATGACTGTGGGGAAGTCAGTTAGCAAGCAAACAACGGCAACTGCCTTAACCCCGTCAAAATCTACAACACCACCCTCTCCATCAACCACATTGCCTGATACTACCCCCTCCCCGATGGAAGAAGGTCCCCAGACAATCTTTCCGAAGAATCTACTGGACAATATTGAATTGATTGTACGGACCTATATGTTACCTTTATCAGACAGACTAAAGGGAGTGGAAACAAGGTTGGGGAGGATTGAGTTGGACCTGACAGCTCTTGGGCAATTGGAAAGGCCACTAAGACCCCAGAACATAATACAGCCCCAAAAAGCCCCACATACAGTCTGCACTCCCTCTACCGAAAGAGCAGCTGTAAAAGCTACTAACTCTACTAATGATAACAACATAGTAGTAGCTAATGCAGCTGCCTCTAACCACCCAACTATAGGTGCTCATTCTGTCAGTAAACCGCCCAAAAATACTGACCCAAAACAACTACAATCTGCTAAGAGTAGATCTACCGTAATACCAAGTACCACGGATACCCTGGCCAACATTCAACCTAGGGATTCAACCAGTTTCTCAAACTGGTTACCTAGTGTTGAAGAGAAAGAGGTTGGTCACGCAAGAGGGGGCCAGGGAAGGATACCACCCAAGGAACTCCCACCGGAAGCACTACCATATGTAGTGGTGCTTACTGGGGTTCCTGAGTTGACAAGTGGTAAGCGGGAAGGTTACTTTCAGTTAAAGAACAAGATCATGCATTGGTTGTCATTGTACAGACCTAAAGCCAACCACGTAAATGGCGAAATAGTCCATGTACGCCGTCTATCTTGGATGGGTGGCAGAACAAAGGATATAGGGGGTGACATTGTAGTTGTAAATTTTAGGGATAGGAAGGCGGTCCAATATATATTGAATTGGCCTTATGGCAACGAAAACAACTGTATAGTGCCACGCCCATTAACCTACTTTTACCCAAGAGCAACTGTATTCCCCCCTCAACACACATCCAGATTCATTCCCTTTAACACACAATATTTGAATACAGAAGTACCTAGGAACCCTGTCCACTTGCAACATTTTGTCCCACCTCCCTTGTTCCATGGGTGGAACATTGTACCAACCAGTCACAACATAGGAGGAAATGGTAATATGTCCAATCTCATCCCATTTACTCCCTTGGAATTAACAAATAGGTTTGAGGCATTCAGTGGCTTGGAAGAGTGCGATTGATGTTTAAAGAGCACGGAAGATAATAGTGGTACTGAAAATGTCCCATGTATTCGGGGGTGTACTGTGGAAAAAGGATTAGGTTGTTTGAAGCCAGGCCCAAACATTACTGTTATCCGTGATGAAACAAACAAAAATAGATTAACTGTTGCATTACCTGTAGTGTCTCCTGAGACAAATGAGGGTCCATTCTTGCTACCATCTGCTCCGAGCCAAGAAAGTAGAGACGCTGGGGGGATTGAAAATGCGCTGTGTACTTTGGGACATAACCACCGAAAAGAAGGTGATAGTTGTCCTATGGAGGACACATGTTCTGTTGTTGTTATAGCTCCAGATAAAGTGAATAGAGCACAACACCAGTTGCTCCTGCCGTGCCCCATGATACGAACAAGGGAACTTCCCTATTCACACTCGTCTCATGGAACATTGCAGGGGTGCGTGCAAAACTGAACGATCCCGACTGGAACGCATATATAAATACTTTTGACATCTGTGTGTTGCAGGAAACCTGGGCTACAGTACAACTGCACAGGGTTGGCTATAAAACCTACCAAATAGAGGCTGTCCCTTCCCTGAGAGGTCGTGCATCTGGTGGCCTCTTAGTGTGGGTCAATGTTTCCATTAAGCTAGCTATTAAAATGATCAACACCGACTCTCCAGACATTCTCTGTCTAGAAATAAGAACAGTGGATAATAGGGCGTTCCATTTATTCAACGTTTACAACAGCCCCCAATCTTCCCACAAGGAATCCATATGCATAGGGAAGTTGGAGTCGCTTGTGGATTCACTAAAATCAGAGTCTGGTGTTATTTTATGTGGAGACTTGAACTGTAATTTTGAACCTATCTCAGGGATAGCCACATTGTTCAAGGAGGAGGACACCGCCAATGCAATACCAGCCCTGAGTGAGAATTGTATGGTTGCTGGTACAACATTGGCCCTACAAATCACACGCTTCCTGACCTCACACGGATTGAGAGCATGTAATGGCCGTATGCCTTCAGATAGCCCAAAAGCCCCTACATTTAAGAGAGGTAATTATGGGAGTAAATTAGACTATGTTATCGTCTCCTTTGATCTCTGGCCTTTTACAGTGGATCTAAAAGTCAAAGATAGATACGAAAGCGACCACTACCCCTTAGAAATGAGTTTTTTACTAAGCTTGGTTATGGAGCTTGACAACAGGGAGGGAGATCAAAGTATAGCAACCTCAACCACTACTGATAACATTGTCCTTAGTAACAATCGTAGGGCGGTTAAATGGGCATTTGTGCTAGAAAAAGAGGACCTACTGGCCAATATTTATCGCGTTTTTGCAGATACCCTGGACCAATATTGCCCCCTTAGCTGCTCCCCTAAAGAATTTATTGATCTACATAAATCCCTTTTCAGCCAATTACTAGAAATCCTTACTAAGAAACCAAAAAGAGGTGCAGGTAGGACTAGTGCAAAACCTTTAGGCAAACCTTGGTATAACAAGGAATGCCGCCTCGCCAAAACTGCACTGATTAATGCTGTTAAAGGGGAAAGTCCATTAATAGTTAGAGAGAAAAGAAAGGCCTATAACAATATAATATTAAGAGCTAAATCCTCATGGGATGAGGAATTGTGGCTCAACATGTTAATAGCCGCTAAAACAAAGGACCAGAAACAATTCTGGGAATTGGCAGCTAAAGAAAATAAACGAGAGAAAGGTTCCAGGGAGGTCTACTTAGATGAAGACACTTGGGTTAAGCACTTTTCGTTATTGTATGCAGCCAAAACCCCGACCGAGGTAGCAAACGATGTACCCCCCCCCCCCAAAATATCAGCTAACACTCAGCAGGTAGTGTTTACCTTACAAGAAACAGAGGCAGCAATTATTTCAATCAAGAAAGGGAAGGCGCCAGGGCTCAATAGAATCCCTGGTGACCTGTATTTGTATAACATCGAAGTCTGGGCACCCTATCTAAATCATTTATTTAACATGATTACAGCTAGTGAGCACATTCCAGATACTTGGAATGGCGCAGAGATCATCACCATTTTTAAAAAAGGGGATCGTGGTGATCCAGCAAATTACAGCCCCATTAGCCTTTTAGATATTACGCAAAAAATATATGCTAGGCATATTCTAAATAGAATAAATTCATGGTTGGAAGAGGAGTCAATTTTATCTAAATACCAGGCGGGTTTCCGAAGCAAAACAAGTACTATTGACCAAGTATTCAGGTTATGCTGCTTGTATTGGAAGTATGTCATCATGCGCAAAGGTCACTTGTATGTGACCTTTGTCGACTTACGAGCAGCATTCGATCTCATCCCACGAGATCTACTTTGGGAAACCCTGAATAGGCAAGGGCTGCCTGGCGACTTATTAAAACTAGTAATAGGATTGCATCGGGAGAACTACGCTAAGGTTAGATGGGGCCCAAACGGGGAACTCACACACCCAATCCCAATAAAAAGGGGAGTGCGGCAGGGCTGCGTCTTGGCCCCCACCCTATTCTCCCTCTATGTAAACGATATTGCAACCTATATGGAAGATTGCGATAATGATTCTCCTCGACTGGGAGGGGAACGCGTTGCGTCCCTCCTCTTCGCGGACGACACAATCCTAATATCGCAAACGCCACATGGCCTACAGATCCTATTAGACAGGTTCCAACAGTACTGTATCCATAAAGGATTAGAAATCAACATAAAAAAAACAAAATATATGGCGTTGAACCCGCACAAAACTTTTAAAAAGAATTTAATGTTGAATGGGCAAAGATTAGACTACAAGCACAGCTTTACTTACCTGGGGGTACTGATGGACCCTGCAATGGGATGGGGCCCACAATTGGAAAAATCTAAACTGGTGTTCAGACAAAATTGCTTCCCAATCACACAGAGATATAACAAAAGTGTAAACAAAGCAGTTACTCCCGCGATAGAGCTTTTTAGATATAAGGTACAATCCGCCTCCCTGTATGGGGCAGAAATTTTGGGTCCAATATGTAAAAAATCTTTTGAAGTATTGGAAAACAAATTTGTCAGGGGACTATTAAAAATTCCAATTAACACCCCCCTGATACCCCTATATTTAGATCTTAACATCAAACACACAGACCAGCATGCTACATTGAGACCATTGCTGATGTGGATCAGATTATGGACAACCCTAGAACTATCTGACTACAGAAATGGTCTGAAGGAAGTTTTAAAGTTGGATAGAGATAATAAGATTTTTTGGTTTAAGCATGTGAAAAACTGGCTTACCAAGCTCGGATTATCACACTTTTGGAACGAGCCTGAATCTCTAAACCTAAACTCCAAGAAAATTGTTAAACTAAGCTTCTGGTCATATGTGAACTATGATTCTGTGTATTCAAGAACCCACGGCCCCCTTACTGAAAAATTTCTTCTGGCAAAAAATGAGGTTCTATTCGAACAATTTCTAGATGAAATTCAACCCCCACTGGCAAAATCCTTATATCTAAAATTTAGGTATGGAACGTTGAGGATAAAAGTAACTGAGAAAAGATGGGGGAAGTCTGACAAAGAACATTGTACTTTGTGCACCAATAACCAAAGGGAGGACATTTTCCACATATTGTTTTTTTGCCCTAGTTATGACAAAGCTAGGAAAAAGTGGATAGTCCCCCTGTGCCGCAACATTGGCTCATCTTCCCATAGGGAAGCTGGCAGAATCCTAAGCATGGACACCAGTCAAGTAATCGTGTTCGGTATTAGCAAATTTCTATTGTCCACTTATTTTGTTAGAAGGAAACTATCTCTTCCATTTTAAACTAGACTCCCCGGAATCATGAATAAAGCCAATGTATAGCATTTTAACTTTGGTTGTAAATTCAATTTAATGTTTTCTTAACTTTTCTACTCTTTTTAAAACATTTTAATATTTATTTGATACTGTGCCAAACTGAATTATACATCACGTGCTCTATTGATGAAATACTAGCTAATGTGTTAAATTGATGAAATGTAGAAGTAATGTAATACTAGGGTGCCCTTATAATGAAGGTTTTACTGTTGTATGTCTTATAATGAACTGTATATTTTATTGTATCTTTTATGTTGCAATGAAACGAAATAAAGATTGAATTGACAATTGACAGTCATTCAGCAGGCCCTCCTCCACTAAAGTTTTGATATTGTCGGTAAGTCTTGGTATCGGGTCGGTCTTGATGATTTTGTAGCTGTTGCTATCGGACAGGAGTCAGGTGCACTCGTGGTGGTACTTATGTTTATCCATGATGACTATGGCTTTGCCTTTATCTGCCTGCTTTATGATTAGCTGCGTGTTCTTTTTAAAATTTTCCAGGACCATTTTTTCTCCTCTTCTCAAGTTTTGGAAGACCCTATTGTTTGGCAATCAATAGCATCCACTTCTTTCAGGACAGCTTGTTCAAAGACCATAACATGGCATGGGATGGACTGTGTAGGGGGCATGAAGGTAGACTTTTCTCTAAGACCAGTATTGGGGACTCCCTGATCCCTGCTGGATTCTTGGTCTTTGAAACAGCTTTTCAATTTAATCCTTCGAAAAATTGTGCAAACTATATATGTAGTGAAAAGAGGTCACTTCTTGGAGTTGGTACGAATCCCAATCCTTTTTTGAAAGAACCACATTTTAGTCTGGTGACTGTGTATGGCTGCTCAGATTCACTATGTTGGTGGCTCCCTGCTCATTGTAGGTCCTTGGTCCTTCCCTTTTCTCCCTGTCACTACTATGTTCAGTAGTTGGTCCCAGAAAGAACTCTGGCTGGTTGTCTGGGATTTTTTTGTCATCCTCTGGCCCTACCTCTGCCTCTGTATAAAAAAGAAGGTGGATCCTGTTGGAATAGAAAACCTTGTGGGTAAAAGGGTTGTTGACAGTAGCCGAATAATGGAATTGTTGTTCCTAATAATAAGGTCTCTGTGGTCTCCTTGTTACCCCCTCATCACTACTGTCATTGCTGCTCCTATCGTATCCTGAGCTGAAGGTCCAGTCCATTGGTTTTGATCTAAACCTCTGTTGTTTTCTGCCAGTAGTATGAGTTTGGGGTTTCTCACAGTGTTCGTCTGTTACGTATGAATATGTTTTTTCTTGGCTAAATTCCAGTACATCCTTTGTGCATTTCCATGCAGTATGTGACCATTTTGTTTCTAAATTCTTTGTTATTTAGAAAGATGAGCGGTTCGTTAGTGACTATTAGACCCCTGGGTGCTGTGTTTTTTTTGCAAATATTCTGTCATGCGCAGTACAAACTTGTTCCTTTTTATGTGCGGATTTTTTTAGTGTCTGAGTGACCACTGTATCTGCTAATAGTGAGGGTGCTCTCAAAATCTCAGCTATTGTGCCTTTAACAAATGCAAGTTTGTTGTTTATCTCCATATTGGCTACAGGGTAAAAATAGCCTCACCCTTTGTTGAGACCGTAGGAATGGTTATATATTTGTTGGAACCCTTAATTAGAGGTACCCATATACATATGACTAAATTTGCCATTTTTTTCCCCCTGTGTTCGTTCCCACAGCAGTCAGCTGTACACCAACACATCCACACACAGAACCCTAGAGCTTGCTAGGGGATGGATCTAGAGGTTAGGGGATGACCAGGGTAAGCTGTCCTCCAAACCTAATATGCACATACAAAAGAAGCTACCCTGAATACATCTCTGATTCTATACACAAAGGCAAGCACTCTGCCTTAAGTAAGAGGGCTGCTGAGAATCTCAAAAAATGTGAAGGACTGTCCTCACACACCACTAGGTGTCATGCTTCATCATTGTAGTCCTCGCTCTTTAGCAACTGCGTTTGGTAGAGAGCAGGCATCACCTGGAGACAGGGAGGCACTTCTAAAAGCAAAGTGGGGGCCTGTGATAAAGTGAAAGGTTAAAAACCAATGTAAACACCAAAATACATTTCCTGGCTGCCAATGCAGTTCTCAATTCTGGGCACAACCCTCTCCAGGGGAGGGGGTGCAACTCACCCTTGTCCTCCATCACCAGGTGCACCCCGCATTGCAGCTGCCCACGATCTGGTGGTGCAGCTGTATAAACAGAAATCAGCACTAACAGTGTGCCCTCCTAGCCCCACTCACCGGTGCTTTTCTTTCCTCTGTGTGTTTCCCCCACAGCTGTCCATGATCGGACGGTGCAGCTGCGAACACCGATGCTCGCTCCCAAATTTGGGGCAACCCTAAAAAGTGCCTTAGGGCAGTGTCCATCTTCCAGGGGGGAGGGAAGCCTACACCAGGCTTCGGCTTCTCTGCCCTGACTCAAATAGATGATGCTCCCATACTCTTGGTGACTGGAGTTACCTGGAGCTCAGCCCGTTCCACCATTCCTTGGGCGCTGAGTGAGTTGTGTGGCTGCCGTCTCGCCACTGCTGGTTTAGGCTCCTCAGCTCTTCTCCTCCGCCTTGCGGCCTGGAGCCCAATCCTGCCCACAACCAGGCGTGGACCTCACCTGACCTTTGGCAGCCTTCTCGAAGCAGTGGGACCCGCCCCAAGGACGCCAGCGGTAACCAGACCAATAAAGCCTGCAGGGCTCTCCCTTTCCTCATGGGAGCCCCGCCGACGGTCAGAAGACCTGTGCCTGACTTCCGATTTTAGCGGCAACAAGCCGCAACTTCAATGAGTGCGGGGTAGGCTCCCACCCAAACGTTGGTCCCCTGTTTTCACCACTTTCAGGATTTGAGCCAACTCCTTGGGCTCAGTAGGCAAAACAAGAAAGTGTCCTGACTTCGCTTCTGGTGTACGAACCCTGCAAGGTCCCTGCGCATCAGGGACGCCGATAAGCACCTCCTCAGGCGTTCCAACTGCAAGCATGCAGCAGCGCTCACCACACACTACCGCAACATGAGCCCCAGCCAGGGGTTCGAGCACATGGAGACCCTGGCGGCGCTCCAAGACGCTCAGACCTGCAGACACCAGCAAGGAGCAGGTAGCACTTCCCTCCAAGAAGTGCACACCCCAGACAGCACACTGGGCCTCCAAGACAGACAGCAGACCCCTCAGCTGCCAAGCAGGGCAGCAGGTCAATCCCCAGCAGCGGTTCCTCCTGGCAGTTCGGCAGCCTGCCGCCACAAGTTGGCACCAAGCATTACAAAAGCACATGGGGTCAAAGCCCCAGTACTTATACCATGTCAGTCTTTGTTCTGCCCTGGCACAAGGCTTGGGACCCAGTTCAAACAAGTTCTGGGGGGCACTTAATAAGGGCACAACAGTCCCCATTGACAGTGTAGGTTCTGGCCCCAGACACACCACAGGGGGCAGGGACAGCATTGTACAAGGCTGGCACAGACCTATTCAAGGTCAGGGGCTATTCCACCCACTACTCCGAAAGCAGATCAGGCCCATTCAGCCTAGAGCTGACTCACCCAGCCCCTCTGGAGCGACTGCACCTCCCCGGTCTCTGTCATTCCAGAGCCAGACATGCAATACACAACAGCCATGCACATGCAGAAATGGCCACTTCTAAAAGTGGCATTTCTAAAATAATGATAATAAATCTGCAAACACCATTACGCAGCATTTATTATCACTATTCCAAACCTACCAAACTTGATCATGCTACTCCTCTCATTTCAGGAATGACCACTGACACACATGTCAGGGAATCCCCAATGCATTCTTACGAGAGGGTAGCCACACAGTAGTGAGAAACCAAAATGGCTGTTTGTCAGTACCAGGACATGCCACACAGTTAAGGCACATGTTCTACGTTTTACCTACAGTGCACCCAGCCCATAGGGCTAGCTAGGACCTACCTTAGGGGTGACTGATATGTAGTAAAACGGGAGTCCCATGGGCAGTTTACTGTGTGTGCAGGCCCTGCAATGGCAGAGGCCTGAGACAGGTTTAAAAGGCTACTTTGGTGTGTGGCGCAATCAGCTCTGCAAGCACACCAGTAGGATTGAATTTACTGGCCCCGGGCATATGAGATACCACTTTACAAGGGACTGATAGGTAAATTAAATACACCAAACAGGTGCAGACCAATCTTACCACGTTTACCTTAGAGAGCACATGCACTTTACAATGGACAGCAGTAATAAAGTGCCCAGAGTCCAAAAACCACCAACAACAGGTCAGAAAAAATACCAGGAGTAAAGCAAACAGTTCAGGGATGACCCTGCTAAAAGGGCCAAGTCCAACAAGGACCATAACAATTTTTGATAAAACACCTTGGCCCCTCTTTTTAAATTTAAAATGACACACAAGTCAGCAATAGCACCATGCTGCTTAATCCATTTATTAATGGGCCGCCAAGTAATACGGCCACGTGGCTACTCGCACGCGTGGCAGAAGCCACGTCCCCGTCCTCTTGTCAGCAAACGCCTTATACAGACGGACCAGACCCGCGTCTGCTTGTCATGTTACCTCTATGACGCGGCCCCCAGGCAACCCGGTTTGGGACACACTGGATACTTAACATCGAGGGTACTTTCACCTGGTGGTGACGTATCCCGCTACCTCCGGGTTCCCAGCTGGACAAACAAACGAAGCGCTGGCTGCAATTATGCAGAATGTCCAGGCAGCGTGCCCGGACACCGGATCTTGGGCAACCTAATTACACACCGGGTGCCGCTACTTAACCCATTTAAATAATTACTCAGTTCCTATAAAAACATTAGGTACTCGCTCTATCCACCACCAGTGGGAGGAGAATAGGATGCTTAAAGGAGAACGGTGAGGAATGCACCTTGAGGCAGTAATTGTGTGCATGGTTGTATGCTTGAGAATCCGAGGTTTTGCATATCTGAGCCCCTGGTCAGAGTAAGTGGACATAGTGCATTTGCAATCATTTAACTCCCAATATTTTATTTTATTTTACTCTAACCTTAGAGTGTGACTACAGGGGTCCCTCATTCCCCCTTCCCATAGGGCAACTTAATCCCTGACTTGGGGTAAGAATGTGAGCTGGTCTCACAAGACTTAAGTATTTCAAATATGTATTCGCACCACGCTTGAAGTGACACGTGTTCCACACCTGCATGCATAATTTTGTTAATGTGCATGATATATTTATTGTTATTTCTGATTCTTTGAACACGCTTGAGCATCAGCCCCTTCGACACCTTGTTAACCTTTATTTTACAGGTTTCAAGAAATCCCAACTTTAGGTAGAGGTTGACATAGAGAACCCTACAAGGTGGTCGTATCTTAACCTGAATACGTTAGATAGGAGCCCTAGATATGATGAATGCCACGGACCCTACGGGACAATATGGCAGAAATATGTTGACGACACTTGTGGAGATGGTGTACTAGCTTCCATAGCCCCTTTATTGACTTTTAATATGAAGTAAGCACCTAATAAATAAATACATTTTGGTGTTTACGTTGGTTTTTAACCTTTCACTTTATCACGGGCCCCCACTTAGCTTTTAGAAGTGCCTCCCTGTGTACAGGTGTAGGCCCGCTCTCTACCAAACGCAGTTTCTAGAGAGCAAGGACTGCCAATGATGAAGCATGACACCCGGTCAAGGACAGTCCTTCAAATTTCTTTAGATGCACAGCGCCCAACTTAATTAAGTGTAGAGTGCTTGCCTTTGTGTAAAGAATCAGAGATTTATTTAGAGCAGCTTCTTTTGTGTGTGCATGGAGGGTGGGTGTTCCCACTCATACACCCATGTATTCTGAAGTTGTCCAGATTTGCCAACACTGGTAGACCTGGGAATGCTTCCCAGGGGAGGCGTCACAAGGAGAAATATCTTAATTGATCCTTGTGTTTTCCTCTTTCTATGTGTGCTGTATTCTGCAGCGCACATAAAAAGAGGAAAATGCAGCTGGGAATTGTTTTTGTGCATGAAGTTGTCACTGGCCGGAACAAAAGCAAACCTGCTTACAATGCAGGCACCCTTGCAATATGGTGCAAAGGTGCCTGCATTGGCCCAAGGCAGCACATTGTGCACCAGTCCAGGGAAAAGACAGGAATGCCCATGTATTAGGTTAAATACGGTGCATTCTTGCCCTTCCCCTGTCACGCCGCAAGGTGACTTGCTGCGCTGAGTGACTTTTTGTTAAATATGCCACAAAGTATTTATTAGGGCATGTTTAATATATGGAGTGTGGATATTAGATGCTGCTTGGGGGAACAGCAGACTGGTTCCTTTGTTTAGTAGATGAATGTTAGAATGTAAGCGAGGCACTTATGACATCCCTGCCGACTGAAATGATGAGATGATGATAGTGGGTTCCATCCGTATAGGCAGGGTCGGACTGGCCTTTAGGGCAATCTGGAAATTCCCAAAGGCTGGTCTGATGGGTCAGTGTGCGAGCCGTATTTTTTGTTTTTGTTTGTGGGCCTGTTATATGGTCTGGTCGGCCAGTTTTTACTGTTTATTTCCATGATATGACCATAAGCATTGCCTGCAGCAAGTATAAATGTACATGCAGTCTACCGTACCTTGCAAAACACTTATACCGTACCTTGCAAAACACTTATACAGCATGTCTTTATAACTTCAAAATTGCCCTGCTTTGCAAACTTGGACCACTTTTTTATTTTAGATGATTCTCTAATGGGAGACACTTTTCTTTTAACGCTCAGGTCTAGTTTCTGTCCCACTCCAACCCTCTGTAGAGACTACAAAAAGTTCTTTGTTTTTGTTGGTACAGGTTCTCTAGCATGAATCCATACCGTGATGACACCGGTGTGTGGTGTAACTGGTGGCATCGTGAAAATGCATTTGGGCACGTGCTAGCTGTGCATTTCATGTTTTACTGTGGTCCTATTAATGTCAGAGGACAAGTCACTGTTTCTTATTAGTATTAAACTAGGGCAGTCAATATGTGTTTAACCTTTATAGACACCTTAATCTATATCTCACACCTATGATATTCCAGATCCAATCCTATAAAGAATGTTGGAGCCCTGGAGAGGCAATTAATCATGGAACATTAGCTCAATTATTAAGAACACTTTAAACCTGACGTATAATCCATCTATCCATTATCCATCTAGTAATGAAAATGGGTAGTAGTGGCTTAGTTTTTGCACCTCGATTACAAGTATGCATATTTTGTGGTTTCAGTGCAGGTAGCAGTAATGAATATAAAGAAAGTGTCGCTATATGGTTGTCAACGCCCTACTACCCCCGGTGTCCTTTACACATTGGGTCAAAGACCCAAACTGTATACAATCTTTATACAAAAGAAAACCAAAACACTCACATAGTGCCACATAATAGTATAAATCTCAGACAGTAAGGATTGAGTTTAAATAGAAATGCACTTTATTAGCAGATGTAGTAATCTTGTATTCTTCTGTACATTCCACTCTGACAAGGTCTCTTTTTAGTTTGCACCAACAAACAGCCGCATCGTGTTTCATCACTGCGTGAATTTTTCAAGGCTGTGACATTATTACAAAGCATTTCTAATTAGCATAATAAAATATTTATATTTGAAGTTGAGAAGTTTTTATACTGCGATCGTGGAAACTTCTGTGAGAAAAGTTTAGGTCTGAAGAGATGGGACAAGCAAAGACGTGTCTGCGTGGTACCAGGTAGTCCAAGATATTGTAATCCAGAAGGCAAAATAGTAGAACAAAAACCTGTGATTCAAATTCTCCAAAAATCTCAATGTGATGTGAACTATAGCCAGTTTTTCAGAGAAAAATCAGTGTGAAAAAATTAGCCGAAAGAGTCCCAGTAGCTTCCATACAGGGTCTTGTTATTTGCAGTCAGGTTAGTGAAGACAAATGTTGCAAACATAAATGAGTATCTACCTAGTGAAGAGAAATTTTGTAGTAGAAGACACAATGATAAATTAAAACCAACCTTAGAAAAAAATAATTAAGCGAATCATATAGCCAAATCCGGATGACATCTATGTTGGTGGTGTAATCACCTTCCGTATGGAGTGTATTTATGTCCAGTGCAACTAGTAAAAATATTTTTTTTTACTAAATTACAGAAACGAGAGGTAGTGGACACAATCCAAGTATCAAAGGATTTACATTGTGGTATCTCAAAGGGAGACTTGTCTCAAAGTATAAGACTTAAGGTCTAGTAGGACCAACCTTTTGAATATTGTAGGTAAATCGTCACAGATTCTTGTGAAAGAAATTAACATGTACTCTGGTATCTAATGTTTCAGACATGTGTACGCGGCTTCTCCATGTATTCTGTATTAATTACAAATAATTTTAGAAGCAAAGAGAGAAGAAAATGAGTCCTAGTTCTGTCCTAGATAAAGTGTATTCAATATTCAATCAATCTGAATATAGTTGTATATAGTGGACTATCATTGCTCACAATTTGAAAATATTAGGAAAAAACAGTGTAGACAAGAGAAGCTTAGAGCAATAGTCTTTGCATAGAGTAGAGCCAAAGGGAAAAGTCTAAAAATCTTAAAGCAACACCTATATGATACAATTACAAAGGAGTTGCCAATGTATATTGTAATAGAGACAGCTGGAAAAATATATTTCATAAAGTTCAAGTCCCATTCCACATGCTGTGACGTGGACAGCATGGCTGTCAGTATAATGGTAATAACATCGTACCTATATATAAAAATATCCTAAAGTAGACATCCACGTGAAATAGGGTGTAAGGATGGAGTCCATGATAATCTCCTCTTCTGAAAAGTAAGAAATAAATATTGTTGTCCTTCACTCTAACAATGTGTATTTTTAGCGACTTGTCTATACACCTCTTGTGAAGCTTCAAGTATACGTTTATATGCAGTTTTCCAAAGAAGTTGTTGAAAAAAATAGGTCACCAATCGCGTAACCAGTAAGTATAGTATGTCAAGAATATGGACTAACCCGTCTACAAATTGATTACCTGTTACGAGAAGAGTACCATACGAAAAGATATAGCTTGCGAATGTAGAAACCTACATACAAGGCACTGCAAGCAGTCTTACCTGGCAGTTGTCTTCCTCGTGTCTCCATCAGCAAAGAGACCGCCCCCGTGGGTGTCCTTTAAACACATGGTGTGTAGAATGCACGTTCCCAGAAATAGATGAAGGACTAAATTAGGTCACAGTCTGGAAAAATATTGTGATGGCCATGTTTGACCGGTGATGTGTTGTATTTGTATGTGCCACAAAATAAATAGTAGAACGTATTGTGTTATCTCTATGTTGTGCGAAGAGTATGTAAAAAAGTAACACAAATGAAGATGAATTTTTGGGAGTAACTTAATCTCTTAAAGAATCTGTCATATGGTGTGCACACCATATTATGTAAAGAAAGTTACGTAGATTCTATACAATAAGAAATGAAAATGACAGAAAATTCCATAACCCGAAGTAGTGGAAAACGGTATGTATAAGCAGTAGTACATGCTACTAGAATATCACATTTCCAATTCACTTTAAGCAGTTGTATATGAAACATTGTATACAACATATACCTGTTAAAGTTGTTATAAGAATATGAGACATATTGAGATTGACAGTGGATACGTACATTGCTGGTCAATATAGAATCAAACAATGGTTGTAATGTGTGACTATTTTTGACATTGTAATATCATAGACTATATAGAGCAAATGCATCCTGATCCCTAACCTGAAGTAGAGAATTGAGCATTTTCAGTCGTGGTCATGGACATATGAGGACGCAGATTTTCTTATCAAAAACACTGTTTTTTGTTTGTGTTCAAGTAGTTACATATATGGTACAGCTAAGAAGATGTTAAGGCAAAAGTACCTATAGTAGTATACAATATTGAGACCGTAGCAGATTCTGGGAATAAAAGCATTTGTAAAACCCTATGTGTCATGAAAAGTTGTTAGTCTGTAAGAAACCTATGAAGTTCTCTGTCTTCTTTGAGGCACCAATCTACTGCTCGCAATCTAATTATCCATTTCGTTTCCATTCTCCTGTGGGCCTGTGTTCTGTCCCCTCCCCTAGGGTTAGATTCCGCCTGTGCTCTACCATGGAACTTGACATTGATCAGTTTCGTGGTAGAGTGGGCTGTGTTGTAATGCATTGCGAATGGATAGTTAGGATTTGTCTCTTTAATGGCTCTTATGTGTTCCTGTACCCGTTCCTTGAAAGGTCTATTGTACTACCTATATAAATAAAGTCACATTCACATCTGATACAGTAGACCACACATTTAGTATTGCAGTTAATAAACTGCTTTATAGAATACTAGCAGCCCATCCCGACGTTGTCCGGGTATGAATTGCTGCTGGCCAGTAGTATATTGTTTTGTAGGATTTCGTTTTGATAGCATTTCTTATCTGTGATAAGGCCTGTGAAATGCTCCGATTCACAGTGCACTGCTGATGCACTTAAGAGTGCGCGTTCAGTAGTGTGTGAACTCGAGTTTCCCCACTTTATTTTTCCTTGCAATATTATATAGCGCGAACTCGACAACATGGCATGAGCACAATTTACATTACAGAAGAAAACATTCATTTGTGGTAGGCACGGGGAGACAAAGCGATTTGTGTGGAATCACAGGATGTTGAGCTGATGCCGAGATTCGAACGTAGCTCCCCAGCTCTAAAGTTCGCAATTCTAGAACTTGTGGCGGGAGGTGTGTCTAAAAGAGTATGTCGGTGCTGGCCATCAATGAGAGAGACCTGTGCATTTTTCAAATGGGTGGTGAAAAAATATGAGTATGTTGCTGGAGATGTTGGCCACCGTGCCACCAATGTACTTACCGAGGAGGGTAAACATCCATTATTCTGCAACTTTCTTTCCGGATACCATGACTCCGCATACTTTCATTACGAAAGTACCATGACTCCGCAATGCCATTATAACGCATGGCATTACATTTTATATGCTTTTACCACGCATACATTTACAACGAAATTCATTGTAAATGCATGAATGGTAAAAGCATGTTTTAAAAAAAATGTTTGGATAAGGTAAGTATGGGTATAGAGGTATATGTTTTGGGGTACTGTGGTATATGTTTTGGGGTGTTTGGGTATTTTAAGGATTCAGATATCGTTTTGGGTTATGGGGTATGGGGTAGTTTTAGGGTTTAGGGATAGGTATGGGTTTTGGGGTACAGGGGTATTTTTAGGGTTCAGGGCTAGGTTTGCATTTTGGGGTATAGGGTTATTTTTAGGGTTCATGAGTAGGTTTGGGTTTTGGGGTACAGGGGTATTTTAGGGTTCAGGGGTAGGTTTGGGTTTTGGGGTACAAGGGTATTTTAAGGGTTCAGGGCTAGGTTTGGGTTTTGGGGTACATGGGTATTTTAGGGTTCAGGGGTAGGTTTGGGTTTTGGGGTACAGTGGTATTTTTAGAGTTCAGGGCTAGATTTGGGTTTTGGGGTACAGGGGTATTTTTAGGGTTCCGGGGTAGGTTTGGGTTTTGAGGTACAGGGGTATTTTAGGGTTCAGGGGTAGGTGTGCGATTTGGGGTACAGGGGTATTTTAGGGTTCAGGGGTAGGTTTGGGTTTTGGGGTACAAGGGTATTTTAAGGGTTTAGGGCTAGGTTTGGGTTTTGGGGTACAGGGGTAGGTTTGGGTTTTGGGGTACAGTGGTATTTTTAGGGTTCAGGGCTAGGTTTGGATTTTGGAGTACAGGGGTATTTTTAGGGTTCAGGGGTAGGTTTGGGTTTTGAGGCCCAGGGGTATTTTAGGGTTCAGGGGTAGGTTTGGATTTTGGGGTACAGGGGTATTTTAGGGTTCAGGGGTAGATTTGGGTTTTGGGGTACAATGGTACTTTAAGGGTTCAGGGCTAGGTTTGGGTTTTTGGGTACAGGGGTATTTTAGGGTTCAGGAGTAGCTTTGGGTTTTGGGGTACAGTGGTATTTTTAGGGTTCAGGGCTAGGTTTGGGTTTTGGGGTACCGGGGTATTTTTAGGGTTCAGGGGTAGGTTTGGGTTTTGGGGTACAGGGGTATTTTAGGGTTCAGGGGTAGGTTTGGGTTTTGGGGTACAAGGGTATTTTAAGGGTTCAGGGCTAGGTTTGGGTTTTGGTGTACAGGGGTAATTTAGGGTTCAGGGGTAGGTTTGGGTTTTGGGGTACAGTGGTATTTTTAGGGTTCAGAGCTAGGTTTGGGTTTGAGGGTACAGGGGTATTTTTAGGGTTCAGGGGTAGGTTTGGGTTTTGAGGTACAGGGGTATTTATAGGGTTCATGGCTAGGTTTGGGTTTTGGGGTACAGGGGTATTTTAGGGTTCAGGGGTAGGTTTGGGTTTTGGGGTACAAGGGTATTTTAAGGGTTTATGGCTAGGTTTGGGTTTTGGGGTACAGGGGTAGGTTTGGGTTTTGGGGTACAGTGGTATTTTTAGGGTTCAGGGCTAGGTTTGGATTTTGGAGTACAGGGGTATTTTTAGGGTTCAGGGGTAGGTTTGGGTTTTGAGGCCCAGGGGTATTTTAGGGTTCAGGGGTAGGTTTGGATTTTGGGGTACAGGGGTATTTTAGGGTTCAGGGGTAGATTTGGGTTTTGGGGTACAATGGTACTTTAAGGGTTCAGGGCTAGGTTTGGGTTTTTGGGTACAGGGGTATTTTAGGGTTCAGGAGTAGCTTTGGGTTTTGGGGTACAGTGGTATTTTTAGGGTTCAGGGCTAGGTTTGGGTTTTGGGGTACCGGGGTATTTTTAGGGTTCAGGGGTAGGTTTGGGTTTTGGGGTACAGGGGTATTTTAGGGTTCAGGGGTAGGTTTGGGTTTTGGGGTACAAGGGTATTTTAAGGGTTCAGGGCTAGGTTTGGGTTTTGGTGTACAGGGGTAATTTAGGGTTCAGGGGTAGGTTTGGGTTTTGGGGTACAGTGGTATTTTTAGGGTTCAGAGCTAGGTTTGGGTTTGAGGGTACAGGTGTATTTTTAGGGTTCAGGGGTAGGTTTGGGTTTTGAGGTACAGGGGTATTTATAGGGTTCAGGGCTAGGTTTGGGTTTTGGGGTACAGGGGGATTTTTAGGGTTTAGGGATAGGTTTGGGTTTTGGGGTACAGGGTATATTTATAGGGTTAAGATGGGTTAGTGTTTAAGGGTGTTGGGGTATTTTAAGGAGTACGGGTGGGTTATGATTATGGGGTGCAGGAGTATTTAAAGGGAGCAGGGTGGGATTAGCACACGATATGAGACATGGCATGAAGGGCGAAACGTACCACATGCCCCCAGCGTTTGCCACGCCCCCAGCACACGCCCACAGCACAACGCAGACACGCCCACAAGGGACTACTTTGCTGGCTCGGTTCTTTTACCTTTTAAATGTATATGGTGGGCGTCTGCATAGCCTATGTCCTTCTGCTGCAACTGCCCTTTCCAACGCTGTATTGGGTGTTGTGATTGGTGCTGTACTTTTTGAGTTTACCCGCCTCAAAGGTTTAGGCTGTCTCTTTATATTATTAGTATGGATAATTCTGAGTCTTATATTGACATTTCTTCATGCTGTTACAAGCATATTGGCAGACATTGCATTGCATACATTTGAAGAAACGTTTCGGTTTTTCAAGTAGCCATGTACTTCCAAAATGTTGTATTGTGGTTGGAATAAAACTGTGGCATAGCATATTTCGCAAAGCCGGCTTTAGGGCAGTGCTACCAGTGCAGCTGCACAGGGCGCTGACCTGGGAGGGGGGGGGCACTGACCTGGGGGAACAGGGCTTTGTTTAGTAGTAACTTACTAAAAAAAAGCTCCTGCTGCAGAGTTCCTTGTGTGTTCAGCAATAGAAATGTGAAGAGAACTCTTGTGATTAATGTTTCTGCTTAGAGAGAGAGTTTGAAGTTTTGTTTAGTAACAGTTGTGGCTTGCAGTAAAGTAGCACAAATGGGTTCATATGCCTGCTGCGAAGAACAGATCTGTATTTTATGTGGATAGCTGAGTGGATTAGTAAAACCAGCTTTTACCAGCTCTTTAGAGAAAATGAAATGTATATCACAGAGGGGCTATGAAGTGATGAGGGGCACTTTTTCTGGGTGGTAGTGAGGGAATCTCAGGAGGAGTGCCAAAAAAGATTGCCGGCCCTGTATCTGCGTATATTTGTTAAATGTGACTATTTTCTGTTTGTGTTTTATATGTTTGCAGTGTATTTGCTTACATGACACCTGCAAATTTGTTACTTATTTATGTGTGTGCATGGTTGTTTCTAAATTTGATGTCAGTGTGCGCATGGGACCCTGCGCGTACATTCTGTAAATCCATGCTCATGGTTTACTGTACGCTTGAGTGCCTCTCCGAGTTGGCCTGTGTGTGTATGGATGATTGTAGGTGCCTTTCTCTGTTCTTGAATGTGTGTGTCCCAGGATGTTGTGTTCAGTTGAGCACTATATAAGAGTCAGACCAATTGGCTTTGGTGATGCTTGCTGTCTTTCCTTTTCGCACTTTCCCTTACATTTCTTATTGATTAACCTAAATACCTCAGTCTCTCTAAGTCCCATTAGGAAGGACTAGCCACAGGGCAATTAATTGTTTTATATGTGCTCTTATTTTTAACCACATAAGCAAGCCAACAAGCGGTAATACAACCTTGAATCGCAACAAGAAAAAAATCAAATAGGGACAGTGTGTACCCATTTGTCATAAAGATTTTGAGCCTGCTTTATCCCTTACCCCACACAAGTGCGCGCAACGGCGATGCAAACTTTACTGAGATTTATCAAGCCTTGCAAGGCCACCTTGTGCGAACCCTGCATGGCTTGATAAATCTAGAGTAATGCAGCCCAGTGCAAATCACTGCCTTGAGTTACTTTGCCCAGGGAAGTGATCCATGGATGGAACGTGAGTGTTCCCACGCATCCATCCATGGAATTTGGCGCATTACCAGATTTTCCGTTAGTGGTAGACCTGGAAATGCGGCAAAATGCTAAGCCTTCCCAGGTGAGGCCTACCAAGGAGAAATATCTTTATTTCTCCTAGTTTTTAACTCTATCTACATGTGCATTGTGCTGCACACGTAGAAAGAAGAAAATAACCCTGAGGATTGTGTTTGTGAAAGAATGTGTCCTTTCCTACTCAAAAACAATCCTGCCTACAAAGCAGGCACCCTTGCACCAAGATGCAAGGGTGCCTGTGTTTGCGCTAGGCAGCCTAAAGTGTACCAGCAGAAGGAATGCGCCATATAATGTTAAATACAGTGCATTTCTGCCCTTTCCCTTCATGCAGCGCAGTGCAGCAAGGTGGCTTCCTGCATTGTGTTGCGTGAACAAATCATAAATATGGGCCTTAGCAGCCAAGGTATGCAGCAACAGGTAGAACCATACCACAGCGCCCCTGTGCCATCTCTTCCTGCTTTTTATGGGAGGAGTGTAAGAGTTCTGTAAGCAGCAGGGTTAAAAGAAAGGCGCCGGGAATGACACACTCGGAGATAGCGCCTGTCCCTACGGATTGTTTACTGGGTGAAGCCAAACTCCTGGGATAAAAACATGCTCCTGACACCCTTCTTCAGTTCCACTGGCAAGGAGAGGGCTTAAGTGCGCAGTATAAATAAAGGTCGCGCTTGGTACCTGCTGCACCTATGCAACCGTTACAAACATCACCTGTGGTTCATATCTCGACGAGTTATGAGCCTGCCGAAAGAAAACATGTCCGCCTTTAGATATTTTAATACATTTTCAGAGACAGAACCACTTCATAAATTGATTTTAAAAAATCAAAAGCATTAGATTAAAAAAACTTTCATATTACCGAAACTGCTGCCCTGTGACAAGTCATACCTGACGAAAAAATATCTGCGTTTTTGTTTATATGAGCTCTGACCTCCCAGAGAGATGCAAGAACCGAGTCCCACAATTGTAGGGATTATCGCGCTATTAGACTTGATAAAAGAGCAAATCTCCAAACAAGACCATTTACAAAGAATTATCTCTGTAATCCCGAAAGCGCTGCTTATCGAATTTTAAAAGGCGCTTATACTGAAACTGCATGAAATGAAAACTTTCTATGAGCGCTGCCAAGGCAGATAGTCATCACGGTGTTATCATTTGTGTCACTTTCAAGTAGCTTGCACACACTTTAGGTGTTAAGTGCATACATTAATAGAAAAACATTACAGTGGTCAAGATGTGACAGAACAAGACAATTCTCCTCATATTGTTTGAAGATCTTAATCCTCTTCTAGCTCTAGTGAGACAAGCGTTTGCTTATGATTTGGCACTCAAGGGATTTCTGCACGTGTCTGGGGAGGTAATTTGGGTTTGCCGGCATGGGGTTACTGCCTTAAAGTGGTAAGTGTTGCTATGCCCAGCCCATGGTTACCCCCGCTCGTTTAGAGATGAGGATTCACTTAGTTTCCCAGGGAAGAAGCTCTGTGTCAGAATGACCCCTCTGTAGGTCAAAAGACACACAATTGATGGACGGAATGCAGAACAAATCAAAACATTCACTCCCAGTTAAGAGCTCTGGGTTAAATCCATCATTCCTTTGCTCACCATTCCACTCCAGTTTACACCTGGCCACATGCAAATCAGTCTTGACCCCGTGGCACTGGAATCAAGTTAACCTGGCTGATGAATGGGTAAAACCCCAAAACCAGTCCTAGGATGCTTGTTTCTAGTCCAGGGAGGACCATGCCTGGCAGTTCGGGCTGGACTGTTTAGTGGGAGCAGCGTCAATACTGATATGCATATGTCTGGGTTCAAATTGGAATGGTATGGGGAGCAAAAAACAATGGATTTAGGTCAGATCTCTGTATTGCGGTGAATGTTTGACATTGTTCAACATTCTGTCCATCAATTGTTCTTTTTCCCTCTACAGGTCAGGACTTCCTATGCTGATTTTTCCTCTTCTCACAGGCACGAGGGTCGAAAATGTGCATCCGTGCCATTGTTTTGTTGTTTTTTATGAGCAAACCTACAGAGATGCAAAAGCCCAAATTGGCAACTGGATGCAAAGATTCACATCTGTTCTGCATTTTAGAAGCGGCCATATCTTTGGATGTTCAGCTGTACGTCCATGGTGATGCCCAAATTTGAGTCAATCTATTTAAGAAAATGTATACTAGACAGGTGAATTTATAAAATGTGGAGCACCAGTTCATGTGAAAGTGATGGCAACCCTAGATCATCACACTCAATCATCATGGCATGAAGAACAGCAGTACACTGGTACTCCTTATAAAAAAGAAGTTGGGATGTTTCCTAACACTGATTGCTCATTCTCTTTGCATCCATTACATTGGAACACGTGGGCCTGTTGGTGGAGGAATACAAGAATATCAATAACATCCCAGGAAGGAGTTATTGCTGAAAAGGCCTATATGTACCCTGGCTGTGAATTGACCCAAAAAATCCTGCCAACTGTAATTGGCTTTACCACTGCAGATTTCTCCACCACAAGTTTAGAGAAATCAGCAAAAGAAAATTCCGGGCAAGAGGTGGAAGTGAATGGAGCAAAACATGGTTTGCTTTTTAGGTCTCGGCTAGTAACGCGCTGAAAGCGTGTTCTCGCCGAGAACTTTAGTCGGCGTCTCAGCAGTCTGAGAAAGCCGAAGTGAGACATGACCTGGCCGCGCGCAGCGTTTCCTCATAGGATAACATTGTGCGCGCGGCCAGGTCTCGTCTCCACAGCATTGCATGCAGAGCGGATCGCCTCGCGCGCCTCTCTGGAATGCAGGGGGAGTCTGCAGAGGGGTGCGCGGCGCTGATAATAGTACTGTCTTTTTTTTCAATTATTGTGGCCAGACACAGGCCGCGATAACTGAAAGAATATGTGCGCGTGCAGCACGTCGTTACAATAGAGTCTGTCTGGACTGTCTGCCATGCTCTGTAAGCAATCAGCCCTCTCCAAGTGTTCACTTTGCATAGTAGCATGTAGCGCCACTCACCGTTATGGACAATGAATTCCTAAGTACCAGTCCACCCCATCTCGCGCAGCGCACTGCCATTCCCGGTGTGGGAAACAGACACTCACAAGATAACATCGTACCACAGATTGCAGAATGTTAAATATGAACATCTTGCTCACGATGCAACTGCATTTCTGATTCTCCATGCCTGATGCGTTTGTCACGACCCTTCAAGTTAAATATTACCTCACTCAGCGTGTGCGTTTTACACTCCAGTACCTTCCAGAACGTAAGGTATTTATTTTTAAGACAAGGAAACGAGCTTTGGACATGGTCTTGGTATAGCGGTTATTGCGCAGGGCTGCTACAGGGAGTAATGTTTGGCTTGTACAGCAATTAAGATAGCTCAGTGGATTAATGTTTCTGAAGCAGGCATCTGCGTGCAATCTGCAAGTCAAAGGTTCCTTCCAGCCAAGGTGCGTTTACACAACCCTAGACTCTTTACCATGGGGCAGATTCTCAAAGTTTGTTTACTTGAATACATCAAAATAAAGCATTTCAAAGTCTACATGCAAAACTTGGTACGGGGTCGGTTTAGATTTGCCTGTAAAAACTGCACTTAAGAGTGCATAATTTCACCAACATTTGCAGTGATCTCTGCATTCTTGTGGGACAGGCACTTAGAGGGGATGGGGTATGCATTCTCTGAGAGAGTTAGGGGTGGGAAAGAAAGGAAAGACAGCACCCTCGGAGTTATGACTTTGTGGATATTCGTAAAGGATGCCGGGCCATTCCAATTACGCAGTACTGGGGATGGGTGGGCAAGGGTGTAGCACAACCCCATGTTATAATTGTAAGTGAGGGATGGAGTGACATAAAATTTGAACCACATTAGGTAAAGAAAAGAAGAAAATCTGCACATTTACTAACTGGCCCTATTAGCACACTGTAAGGAATAAACACAGTTCGAGTCTGGTGGCTGGGTGGACTCAAGCATTCATATACAGAGTTAATTTGCGTTTCACTCCATGATCGCAGGTTCTAGTGCCAGCGGGACCACTCTTGCCTCTCACCATTTGAAAGTAGATACATGACTGCCTTTGAGCTGGATAACAACAAACATTGTAATTCAGTATCAGCATGGCCAAGGAGTGAAAACACACGTTATCACAGATGTTTAATAGCCTGTACATCTCCAGATGCTAGCTAGGCTTCCGTTCTGTATTTTTTAGGGCTCGCTATTTAGAGTCATGGGTCACACTGACCGTGCTCGCACGAGATGGGTACTTTATAATGAGGTTCTGTAGGAAAGTGATTATACGCCGCAGATCTCTTGTAAGGGAAATGCTTTTCTTTTTTATGCACCATAACAAATGCAAATTATAACTCAGCAATTCAGAGAATCGGCGGTTACATTGTTGTATCAATTTAGAAACTTCATACTTAAATCACATCGCTCTTTTTAAACAACTCTTCTTTGCATGTGTGAGCTAAGTTTAGCTTTTCTAATCGAGACTGTTTAGAAAAGGGGACCTTCTTCAATATTATTGTAGCTCATGACTGCTTCAGCCTGGGATTTTCTTTCTAGGTCAGCCAGGGCAAACACACGTAAAGTTGCTCAACTATTAACAAACACTTAACCGAATACTTTAGCTAGATCCATAAGCTTTGTCAGCACACGTGTCCCCCCTTTTTAGGTCTCGGCCTAGAGGCTTTCAAAACAAAAACATTAAAAAAAATAATGTCATTAGCAATGCCAATGGCTCTAACTTTAACAATGCCGAGACAATTGCATTGAAAATGCTTGTTAAGTTTGTGAAAGCCCGCAAATATATATATTTGTGGGCATTCAAATACTGAACTCTTACCCGTTTCCACATTGGAAATAGTGGAAGATTTACTACAGCAATAGGCTGGAGAAACTCCCCTTAGAGGATGAGAAGGGATATGGAGCACCCCCAGATTTGATGAGGGGAGGGGTTTTCTCTAAGGGGAACAATGTACTGTTTGAAAGTGGATTATTACTTATGGTGGTTATGAGACCTCACCATGTAATAATGCCAGTAGTATGTATCAGTTCTAGTTAGGTTACTGTAACTGAAACCTTTGCTCAGACCTCCTGGGTAGCTGTAGCAAAGAGCGGTCAGCCTTAAGTCAAAGTAAATGGGTGTAAAGCATTTATCAGTACCAAAACAGTTAATAAGTAAGAAACACAACACAATAAAATTCCTACTCAGATTTATACAAACAGTGTATATTTTTACCTTTCAATAGACACCAAAAGTAAAAAAATCTAACTTAGGGAACCAGAGTTATGATTTGTCAAAGGTTTTCATAAAGCATTTCAATTCACCCAACACATTTCACAAATCAATTGTAAGGTAGTCTTTGAGCCTCGAATGTGAGGGTCCAATCCAAACTCAAAGTTTCAGGCTAACAACAATAGAATGCCGTTCAGATCTATGGGCCAGGCTAGTTCCGGTCAAGTTTTTACCTTCACACTTCTTCGTTGTCAGGACTCGTCATCGGTGTACTCTGCAGATTGAATCCATCGCGGACAGGCAAGATCCAGCAGTCTGGTGTGAACCTCAGTTCTTGAATGGAGTTCAAGTCTTTTCACAAACTAGCAAAACATTTAAGAGTGGGCAATCTGATGTCTGTGGCCCAGAGAGGCTTCGACTATGTTGGAGAGCTTTTTAGTGGTATTGTCTAAGCCTCTCGTTCTTTGTCAAAAAAAGTTATCTTGTAGCTCTAGACTTACAGGTAGCAGTTTTTCCATGGGAACGCGTACACTCTAGCACTAAACATGACCCTGGGACCTTCTAGGCATCATGTTGGGGCTATGACTCCAGTAGGGTCTGGGGCAATTCCAATTATTACTGGTCAGCTGGGCTTGTGCAGATGCAGGGCTTCTTTCTCTTTTGTTTCCCTGAAGCTTAAAAGGAGGTGTTGCAAGGATCCTGCTCATACACAGAACTGTGCAAACTGACCTAGGACGTCAGTGAATTGTGGTGTACCAGAAACTCACCTCAGTACCTCGAAAAACCCCAACCAGCTAGCATCAGTGTCACATTAGCTCTTCGTCCTATAGCAAAGTAACCCATGATTATACAACCTAGAACATGCAACTTAGGACCATCTCAGGAGTGGTGGGAAGTGGGAACACTCTATCGTTATACTCTCATACCAGTCCACAACAGGAGTAATGAAGAGACACGGTAAGGTTAAAATATTTATTTTAACAACGTGATCTCAAATGAAGTGTCTTAGCCAACATAAGCAAACATATGATTAAAAATAATATGGTCAGCATTGTTACAATTCCATAAAATACAAAAGTAGAAATCATATTACAATGATGGTGAAAACAGTTCTTATAGCGCCTAGTTTTAACACCCTCCCTATATAGGAACTATGTATTATAAACTAAAGAAGGTCTCTTAGGCTTGTTAGCGGGACCCCATTACCTTTCCGCTCAGTAAGAGTAAATCACATTCGGATGAGCCAAAGCTCTCTGCATCCCGGGAAACGGAAATCTTCAAAGTGTGTGAAATCATGGCAAGTGTGTGATAATAAGGGCGCCAGAATCTTAGTTGACTCACAGTTGCCAAATTATTGTGTGTAGAAAGCGTTACTCGAACATGTCGAAAAACAGCTAACATGTTTTGATAACCTTGACGGCTTCAGCACTCAATGTGCAGACTAAGGGCACGATGTAGGTCTAGTGATGTCGAAAACAAAACCTTTTCTCATCTGTAGACCTTCGTAAAGGCTAACTTACAAAAACAGCTATGCAGTGTTGTGTGCAAAAGCAGCAAAAGGTAAAATGGCGTTTAAACTTCTAATAAGCCATGCTAACATAACATGCGCCAAAGTAGGCCTTAGGCCATACTACAGAGGCTAGACAACTAGCCGGTGGAGTTAATTCTCTGGTCCTTGGCATGAATAAGGAGGAGGTCCAGCTTTTGGAGTCTCTTGCCATGAAGTCAACAGCAGGAGCAGCCATTGTTTCCGCAGTCCAGTCTTTCACTCAGCAAGTGCAGTCCTCCTTGGTGCAACTTTTCTTTCTAATGTTCACAGGTTCAGAAGGTACAGTCCTTCTTTTGTTCTTTCTAGGCCCATTAGTGTTCAAATGCTGCTGGCCAGGGTAGGGTGGGGATAATTCCGTAACCAATGAGAAACAGATTCCCACAGAGAGGCCTACCCACTCTTGCATCAGTTTGAGGGGCATTGGCACTGTACTGTGCATCTCTCAAATCCAAGGTCGCTCACATCCAAGATGTCAGAATGCCTCTTCCCAGGGTTAGCACAATGGGCACACCCCTGAGGTGTGTCCAGTATAATTAACAATTCCTCCTGGAAAACTGGTTCCACAACAGGCTTTTCATTTCTGGGGGGAGATGCCAGCCTGTCTACCTTAACAAAGGAAAAGGCAGGCTACAGTATGATTTGCATTTGTCTATTAGAGCCAGCTGCCCTTTTGAGGCTGTGCCATCTATGGCTGGAGCCCTCTGGCCATCCTGTCAGAAGGTGGCCACGATTTCTCCCCTCAACAGGTCCTTTGTTCCCTTGTTGAGTGAGCCATTCACACTTTAAAGCAGAAAGTCAGAAAGGCAGAAAAGCATTAAGTCCCAGGTGACAACTGCTCTAGTTATTCAGAAACAGCTACTAGAAACCTGGGGCAAGAAAGTGGTGACTTTCTGTAGTCACCTTTACATTAATAGATACTTTAAATCCAACTTTAGCAATGACTCTGTTAGTAATCAGGTTATTAGTTGGGGGTGGGGTGGAAGCCCCACTCAGATAACAACTACAATCCCTGTCAGGCTGGACCACAACAGTCACTAAATTAACATGCGCTTAACACTCTGGAAGCTTGTCACAAATCAGTGAGGCTTAACTTAGAGGCACCGTGTGATTGATGCAGCACACAACCAGTAATAAAGTAAAAACACAAAACAAGAAAAATCCAAAACCTAGAAAAATAGAGTAAATGTTAATAAATAAAGTGTTACCAAAACAGCAAAAAAATAGTGCCTAAAAGCACAAGCACCAACTGAGGGTATTTGGTCATCAAAGTCACAAGTTCAGGCCGACTGTGATGGAGTGGAAGCCGAGAAGAGGACAGAATTCAGCCTGCTGGGATTTGTCCCAGCAGGCTGGTGCGAGGTCTGCGTAGCGCAGCTGTGCGAGGCTTTGCTTCATTCTGTGTAGGTTCCTATGATAGCTTGGCATCCCTTCCAATGAAGCTCTCAGCTGTGTGACATGGCTTTGTGGGACTCTGGGTCATTTGGTATCAGTTTGGATGAAGCTATCAAATGTGCAATGATGCTTTGCTTTGCATTTCTTTGAGCTGGGTTTGATGGAAACTTCAGTTATGCAGGGAGGAGGAGTGCTTTTACTAATGCCAGCAGAGGATCCAGATCCTGGTAGGCACCTCTTGGGGATCAGGCCTCACTCCAACAGAATTTAGCATAATTTAGAAGTTGCAGATCCAGGCAGGTCCAGTTTCAGCAGGTCAGCTGGACAAGGGCAGGAAAGTCCCTGAAGTTTGTTGTGTTCATGTATCTCCCACAGGAGGTCAGCCAACTAACCCTTGGAATGATTCTGGATAGCCGGGGATGAAAGCAAGAAGATTCAGTCTTGCTTCTCAGACAGCAAGGCAGTCTCAAAAGCAGCAGTTCAGCCACCTGAAAGCAGGGCAGAACTTCTGTAATGTCCACAGGTCCAGGAGTACTCTGAGGAGAGGTTCTGGAGATCAACAATTATACCTGGTATCAGCCTTTGTGAGGGCGGATTCCCTATACGACCCTACATCTGGTTCTAGAATGTTCTTCCCCTTTCCCTGTCAAGGCTCCAAACTGTCTAGGGTGACAAAAGAAAAGTCAGATTCCATTGTGTGTGCAGAAGGCAAAGTCATTTGAAATGTAAATGAGAATGGTTACAGTCCCTCCCAGTTCTTCTGCCAGGATGGCTCATCCTGTCCACACCTAAGCCCCCTTTGTCTTACTGTCTGGAAGCAATACACAAACACCAACAGCACAGCCATTCGAGATCATGTAACCCAGGACAATAGTTAAGACAAGAAAATGCCAGCATTTGACTGGGTATGAGTGTTTGATTGATTCAGATGCTCCGTCCCTCACCACCCCCTTTTGTACCGCTTTTGGCAGCCATAAGTGTGGCAGGGTATGCTCACACGTGAGTCCCTTGCTCACTTTGCCACTGGATTCAAGCAAGCCGGGCTGAAGACGGCTGGAATGCCAGAAACCGGTCCTCTGAAGCTTGTTGCCGGTCCAGGGAAGACATGGCTTGGCAGTTTGGGCTGGACTGTTCCCATGAGGCACAGGGTCAGACTGATTTGCATTTAGCCATGTCTGAACTAGGGTGGCAGAGTGGGCTAAAGAACGGTGATGGATTAAACCCAGATCATTTGACTGGGTATGAGTGTTTGATTGATTCAGATGCTCCGTCCATCGCCACCCCTTTTTGTACCGCTTTTGGCCGCCATAAGTGTGGCAGGGTATGCTCAGACGTGAGTCCCTTGCTCACTTTGCCACTGGATTCAAGCAAGCCGGGCTGAAGACGGCTGGAATGCCAGAAACCGGTCTGCGGAAGCTTGTTGCCGGTCCAGGGAAGACATGGCTTCGCAGTTCGGGCTGGACTGTTCCCATGAGGCACAGGGTCAGACTGATTTGCATATAGCCATGTCTGAACTGGGGTGGCAGAGTGGGCTAAAGAACGGTGATGGATTAAACCCAGATCATTTGACTGGGTATGAGTGTTTGATTGATTCAGATGCTCCGTCCACCACCACCCCTTTTTGTACCGCTTTTGGCCGCCATAAGTGTGGCAGGGTATGCTCAGACGTGAGTCCCTTGCTCACTTTGCCACTGGATTCAAGCAAGCCAGGCTGAAGACGGCTGGAATGCCAGAAACCGGTCCTCGGAAGCTTGTTGCCGGTCCAGGGAAGACATGGCTTTGCAGTTCGGGCTGGACTGTTCCCATGAGGCACAGGATCAGACTGATTTGCATATAGCCATGTCTGAATTGGGTGGCAGAGTAGGCTAAAGAACAGTGATGGATTAAACCCAGATCATTTGACTGGGTATGAGTGTTTGATTGATTCAAAGGCTCCGTCCATCACCACCCCCTTTTGTACAGCTATTGAAAGGTGGCATTTTCAGAATTGTGACTTGAAATACAACTTTGCCAATAAAAGGGGTTTAAATTACAATTTATTTGAGTAGAAACACCATATCTCTATCTGCTTCCAATCCAAAGATATCACTCAATAAATGCAATAAGGTAACTTTAGTGTGTGGCACAATGAGTGCTGCAGTCCCACTAGCAGCATTTCATTTACAGGCCTGTGGTACATGTTGTACCATTCACTAGGGACTTGCAAGTAAATTACATGTGTCAATTAGGTGTAGGCCACTGTTATAATGTTTGAAGGAAAGAGCAGAAGTACTTTAGCAGTGGTAAAGTGAACAGAGGCCTAAAGTCAATATAACCTATTTCAGCAAAACATGAGGGATGGCATCAAAATGTCTGGGATGATACCCCGCCAAGGATGTCAGGTCTGTAGGGGATGTGGGGGGATCGGGTAATTTTTAGGAGAATGTGGGTGTATTTAGGGCTCAGGAGAAGAGGGAGGGGGTGGTAAGCTTAGCCACGGACAGCTGTTTGCCATGCATGCCTTTACCAGAAAAATTTGTGGTGAAGCAATGTGTGGTATTTATGGTTTGGAAGCGTTCATTTTAGATACCACGCTGTAAAGGTAGTCGTTGTAGAGGTACTCGTTGTTCCGACATACAACTGTCATATGTAAATCAGTCTTGACCCTGTTCCCATTGGGAACAATCCAGCCCGAACTGCCAGGCCAGCTCCTCCCTGGACCAGAAACAAGCATCCTGGGACTGGTTTTGGGGTATCACCCTTCATTAGCCAGGTTAACGTGACCTCAGTAGCATGGTGAACATGGGACCCATGTCTGGGCATACCCATCCTACTCAGGGTGGCAAATGCAAAAAAAACAATTGATGGATTGAATGCTGAACAATGTCAAACATTCACCCCCAGTACAGAGATCTGGGCCGAAATCCATCGTATCTTTTGCTCACCATGCCATTCCAGTTTGGACTCAGACATATGCAAATCAGTCTTGACCCTGTTTCTCATGGGAACAATCCAGCCTGAACTCCCAGGCCAGTCCACCCTGGACTGGAAACAGGCAGCCTGGGACTGGTTTCAGGGTATCACCCCTCAGCCAGGCTAGCTTGACCCCAGTGGCATGGTGAGCATAGGACACAGGTCTGGGCATACCCATCCCACTCGGGTGACAAATGCAAAAATTAATGGATTTGATGCTGAACATAGTCAAACATTCAACCCCCCTATAGAGATCTGGGCCTAAGTCCATGATTTATTTGCTCACCACACCATTCCAGTTTGGACCCAGCCATATGTAAATCAGTCTTGACTCTGCTCCCCATGGGACAGTCCAGTCGAACTGCCAGGCTAGGTCCTCCTTAGACCGGAAACATGCATCGTGGGAACATTTTTGGGGCATCACTCCTTATCAGCCAGACTAGCTTGATTCTAGTAGATTGGTGAGCATGGGACTCACACCTAGGCATACCCGTCCCATTCGGGGTCTCACAAATGCAAAAAGAACAACTGATGGACGGAATGCTGTACAATGTCAAACATTCACCCCCAGTACAGAGATCATGATCTAAATCCATTGCATGCCTTTTTAACAGTGAATAACCTTTTATGTTTTTTCTATGGGGTTTAAAGAGGTACTACTGTTTTGGGGGGTAGGACTTCCTGTTCACAAACTGTATCAGGACACCTTGTATGTCAATGGAAACAGGTTGAATTTCAGGAGTTAGCTGCCCTTTAAGGTTCTTAAATTGCTCAATCATTACTATACAAGGCCCTTTTATATAGGATTAGGACCTGTAATTCCACCTGTAATCTTAACAATATTTGTAATTGTGTATGTAGTTTAATTGTGTGTGTGTATTAAAGTACCTTTCTGTTTTCAGGTAAAAACATTGAATGGGCAATGGCTTATTGAGTGGTATATTTGTGTGTTTCTGTATTCTGAATTTCTGTTTCAAAGCACCTACCTGAGTCAGCCTTGGACTGGTATGCTTCACTAACTTGAGAGTTATGTGATAAAAGGAGACCTGGTCCTAAGACTGAAGGTCAATGCCACAGAGGCCCTAGAACAACAGAAGTAAAATCCCTTCGTTGACACAATTGGGCCCCAGTAACTTTGGATTGTCCTGGGACCTCTCAACCAGGATTTCCCACACGTCTGACATATGGTTATCAACGTGAACGGAGGGTTTCCTTAGACATCTACTTTTCACTTTTAATCATTTTTATTTTGCAAAATTCTGAAGGCTAAATACACAGAAAAGGTATACATTCCATATAAATACAATAAAAACCTAAATGAAATATCACCTCCACTATGACAGAAGCATCTCATAAAGACACATAATATAGTATGAATACAAAAAGGGGGGAGAAGAGGGTCCTAGGGGATGTTTACCGACCAGGCATTGCTACTACCCCTATACATATATATCTACCAACAACAAGTAGCAATGGGTCACATGCTTAAAAAAGGTTTTTATATCACCTGGAGTTCTCCTATATTGCAGGAAAAAATTGCCCCACCTCACCTGGCCACAGCGCAGGTAAAACGGTCACCTCCCCACAGACAGCCCAGAAGGACGTCCGGGGTACCGACGGACAAAGAGGTGCTCTGTTTTACCTGCGCTGTGGCCAGGTGAGGTGGGGCAATTTTCTCCTGCAATATAGGAGAACTCCAGGTGATATAAAAACCTTTTTTTTTTACTTGTTTCACTCACACCTAGCAGTAGCATTCGTGGTCCTGAAGAAGCAGTAGGCCCCGTTTAAACTGTAGAAACATGTTGACCCAATATCTACTTTAGTAGTCATTTGTTTATACTACTATTTGCACTGTTTTTATTATCGTGGGAGTGAATGGGAAACATCACTTACAACGCAACTTTTACAACGACATACCATTACAACGCAACTTTTACATCGCAAAAACTTTTACAACGCATGTATTTACAACGAATGTTTTTACAACGCAGGTACCTTTACACCGCATACCATTACAACGTAAGTACTGGTAAGTATATAATTATATTTAAAATGTTATATGTTTGGGGTAAAGGGGTATTTTTAGGGTTCAGGGTCAGTTTTGGGTTTTTGGGTAAAGGGGTATTTTTGGGGTTCAGGGTCAGTTTTTAGTTTTTGGGTAAAGGGGTATTTTTGGGGTTCAGGGTCAGTTTTTAGTTTTTGGGTAAAGGGGTATTTTTAGGGTTCAGGGTCAGTTTTTAGTTTTTGGGTAAAGGGGTATTTTTGGGGTTCAGGGTCAGTTTTTAGTTTTTGGGTAAAGGGGTATTTTTGGGGTTCAGGGTCAGTTTTTAGTTTTTGGGTAAAGGGGTATTTTTGGGGTTCAGGGTCAGTTTTTAGTTTTTGGGTAAAGGGGTATTTTTGGGGTTCAGGGTCAGTTTTTAGTTTTTGGGTAAAGGTTTTTTTTTAGGGTTCAGGGTCAGTTTTTAGTTTTTGGGTAAAGGGGTATTTTTGGGGTTCAGGGTCAGTTTTTAGTTTTTGGGTAAAGGGGTATTTTTGGGGTTCAGGGTCAGTATTTAGTTTTTGGGTAAAGGGGTATTTTTAGGGTTCAGGGTCAGTTTTTAGTTTTTGGGTAAAGGGGTATTTTTGGGGTTCAGGGTCAGTTTTTAGTTTTTGGGTAAAGGGGTATTTTTGGGGTTCAGGGTCAGTTTTTAGTTTTTGGGTAAAGGGGTATTTTTGGGGTTCAGGGTCAGTTTTGGGTTTTGGGGGTACAGGGTAAAAATAAATTAAAATTAAATTTAAATTAAATTACATTAAATTATATTTTTTTTAATTAATTTACGATGATAAAATTAATATATATTTACCAATACTTACGTTGTAATGGTATGCGTTGTAAAGGTACCTGCGTTGTAAAAACATTTGTTGTAAATACATGCGTTGTAAAAGTTTTTGCGTTGTAAAAAATGCGTTGTAAAAGCATGCGTTGTAATAACATGCGTTGTATCGACATAGATCCTATTACCTATTAAAATATTTCTCGCCTTTTCACAACCCAATTTTATGTGGTTTCACATTAGTCACTTATTATTTTCACTTTTTCAGCACTGCTAGTCAAATTACCACTTGACACCAAGATACATCACATCTGCATTGGGACATACTTGTGAGATTAGGCTGAGGTTTGCCAAATCTACCGAGGGTACAACTATCTACCTTCATGGTGAAGGATCCCATATGATGCAGGGTGGTACAGGTCGGTAATCTGATGGGAATTTTTTCTCACTGAGAAAGTACCCTAGGTTTGGTTTTGCTGTTTTCACATCCACAGTTGAGGTCACGTCCTTACAGATACATAGTCAGTTTTTCGTTTCTTTGTCACCCATTGCTACATAATATAGTATGACACATGGATTGACTACAGATAACTGACTTGCTCTTAATAGGATCAGAAGACAACAGGTCGGGCATTTTTTTCAAATAAACAGTTTTAGGAAACATGTACCTAACATGGCAATAATGTTTAGAAGGACCTCACATTTCACACTCAAGGGTCCAGTTTGACACAAAAGGTATATGCACGCCTATTCTTTACCCCTATGCAATACAGATCAACAACAGTCCTCTCAAAGAAGAAAGAAGACATGGGGGCAGACCAAGCATACAAGCAAAAGGGGATCCCCTGGGTTGGGGCACCTATTTTCTTCATTCAAAAGCATTGGAACTATGCCAAAAGCTGTGCCGAGCAGTGGTTTTCAGTCATAATCCTGGGAAGGTCATGTTATCTTTTTAGCGGGTCCTATTCTGCTGTCCGTTATTCTCCATACCTGAGCAAAGGCAAATAGGATCCCGAGTGGAAATGCACTTTTCTCCCCATGGAGTTACCTCTTCGTCTGCACCAGCAGCAAATATGGAGGTGATCCATTGCTGTTTCCACCCTGGAAGAGGATTTATGCCAGACCTGTGCTGGAGAAAAAATATAACCCTTTCCAAGGTGGAATGGGAGGTACTAGAGTTTGAGGCTGCCCACAATAGTACAGGTTTGTGTGTGTTCTTAGACTTCCATACCTTGCAACACAAACTTCACACTCCTTGAGTGTGATTTCAGGCTAGGAATTTGCACCTGTGGCGGAGATGTCCCCCGTGTAAATGTGCCTGCACCTGCCAGGAATCCCCTCATGAATTCCTATCATGCATGAAAAATTTAATGGGTGTTCCTTTGCTTTGGTCCTCTGCCATTTTCAACCTACATATCAAAAGAGACTTAGCCATAGGCAGACACAGAAAATTAGATTCGTAGTAGCACACGCCCTGTGCTCAACCTCAAGCAGGGGTGGTGCTCTGTATGTTAAATCTTCTTATCTGTGAATGCCTCAGTGTCTCTGCTGCATATGCATGCACATTGAACATGGGAATGCATGGATAAGATAGCCACATTTTTACACTGCATAGTTCATGTGAACATGACGGGACCTTATTACCTCTACCACACATGCACAAGATAATATAAACAAGGGAATATATGACGTTACAATGCAAACAATTGCAACGCATGCTTTTACGTGTTTTTACATTGCAACTACCATTACATCGCATGATTTTATAACGCATTCCATTACAACGAATTTTTTAAACCTACTATTACAATGCATTCCATTACAACGCATCCCATTACAAGGCATACCAATACAACACATAATATTTTTAGGGCAACAGTAAGGTGAGTGTTGAATAGTTAAGCAAGAATGGCCCTGCAGGGGGAGGAGCTTCGCGGGCGACCAAGATGGCCGCGTAAGCTCGGAGCTCCGTGGACCGTCCGATCCACCGCAACTATCCTGCCTGAAATCCTGTCCCACGTTGGTGGGACTGTAATGCTGACGGCCTACTGAGGCGGGGACTGCAATCGGCTTCCAAATCGGTGACTCCTGAGCAAAGTTACGTCGAGCTGAACTCCGCTCCGTGACGGTGCCATTGTCCATCCGGACTTCGCCACTTCGTCACTTCGCCCGATCGGACTACACGGGCCCTAACTTCCATCTCCTTGGTGACGACACTGCGCACTTGTATTGCCCTCGTCGGCCTGATTGTGAATTTTTGATCCGACTGGCTCTCGGCTGTGGACCCTGACCTGCGGCCGCCTGTCCTTTGTTCTAGGGAACCCATCATGGCGGGCAGAGGCGATCCGGAAAGGGCATCAAATAAAGGTGGTCGGGGCAAACCGCAAACGCAGAACAACCGCATGGAGCGGTACGTGAATCTCAAGTCGCCACCTACATCGGGGGCCATCTCCAAAGGGGCCCCAGTGAATGGCCCGCCGGACGGCTCGGATCCTACCCTAATGGACATCATGGGTGCCATCACCAGCCTCCGCGCCGATGTACAACAGCAGCACGAGACTCTGTCTCATAAAGTGGACTCCATGGCCATTGATATTTCCCTCATCAGGACCGACTTGGGCAAGACAAATGATCGTGTGAGAGCGCTTGACATCAAGACCACTAGTCTGACCTCGGATGTCTCTGAATTGCAAACGGAGGTCCGGAACCTGCGATCGACTGCCGATCTTTTCTCAAAGCGGCTGGAGGACTTTGAAGGGCGAGCCAGGCGGCAGAACGTCCGTATAGTGGGGGTTCCGGAAGGGTCCGAAAATGGCGCAGCGGACCTGTTTGTGGAAGAATTGGTCAAGACACACCTGGCGCCCTCTGGACTGAGCAATTTCTTCTCAGTGGAACGTGCCCACCGTGTGCCAGGGGGACCACCTAAAACGGGGGCGACGCCGCGACCAATTGTGGCGCGCCTTCTCAATTTTAGAGATCGAGATGCGATCCTCCAGGCATCCAGATCGCACGGGCCGCTACATTATCAGAATGCGGAGGTGCATTTCTACCCGGATTTCACCAGACTGGTACAACGCCAACGGTTGAGCTACGCGGGCGTAAAGAGACGGCTCAGAGACATGGGTCTCAAGTACTCTATGCAATTCCCAGCGAAGCTCCGCGTGGAACTCAAGGGACGTGCCTACTTTTTTGACTATCCTGAGAATGTGAGCGAGTGGCTGGACACTGTAACACCAGAGCGGGAAGAGCAAGAGGAAGATGTTGGAGGCGCCTCGGGCGGAGCGGAGCGGCAAGAATGAACTGGGAGCCGGGGCTACCCCTGCCTCGAATGACCGCCGGACTGGTGTTTTTGGTGCGATTATTCTCTCCTTTATTCTCATGGTGGGTGGCGGGACGATTTCACGGGGATTCCTTACTCCTCTGGGTCTTCTGTAGAGTAGTTAATGGGGCGACAGGCACACTGCTGGTTGGGGGGGCTTTTTAGTCTACTGCAGGGGTGCAGGGTGGGGGGTTGGTTGGGTACAGTTCTATTTTGTTTTGTGTTTCTTTTTCTCTCTCTTTTGTGGCAATTGGACAATGGCGATCCTGGACTTTCTTTGATGCAAGTGTCTTTGGGTGATGGGTGGGGCGGGAGGTGGAGGGATGAGGGGTAGAGTATTGAAAATTCTTAGTTGGAATGTTAACGGGTTGGGTGATCGCATCAAGAGAGGGGTGGTTATACAAATGGTTAAACGGCATATGCCAGATATTGTACTTCTTCAGGAGACGCACTTGGTGGGCAACGCCTGTAAAGCCCTGAATCGCAAAGGATACAAAATGGTGGCGCATTCGGGGTTCTCTTCCGGCTCCAGGGGGGCGGGAATTCTTGTGCGTGCATCCCTTCCCCTAGAGATAGAGACCACCTTCATTGATGATAGGGGGAGGTACGCCGCCGTGGCTGGTAGATGGGAAGGGCGTTCCCTTACGTTGTTGTCCGTGTACGTCCCCCCAGGGCTCCAGTCTAGTACTTTTCAGGACCTTGGTGGTGCCATCTTGTCTATGCCGGCTGGTCGTTTGATAGTGGGGGGTGACTTTAACTCGGTTTGCTCTGGTCTCCTTGATCGTCAACCGCCTCGCGACCTACGTGGGCCACAGATGTGGCTGCCGTCCTTCCTTGAGTCTACTGGGCTGGTGGACGCGTGGCGGCTCTTGCACCCCACGCTCCGTCAATTTTCTTTCCTGTCGGGCGCGCATGGGAGTCTCTCGCGTATCGACTATGTCCTTACGCTGGCTTCGGATGCACTTGCCGTGTCCGAGGCCCGCTTTCTTGCGCGGGGCATTTCCGACCACTCCCCGCTATGGGTCTCCTTTGACTTTGGAGTGACTCTGTCGGAGCGCCCGGCAGCAGTCAATCCATGGTATTTCCGTGATTTCAAGACCCGCTCCCTCCTGGCCAAGTCCATTGATCTTTACTTCTCCGAGAATGTGGGCTCGGTGGAGTCGGCCGTTACACTGTGGGAAGCTTTTAAGACGGTGCTCCGGGGCGAGGCCCAGGCACTTATCGCTGCTACCCGTCGTGACAGAGACTCCAATATGCTGACTATTGAGCAGGAAGTGTTACGCCTCGAGGCTCAACTGGGATCCAATCCGGACCCCCTGGTCCTTCACAATCTCGCGCTGAAACAAGCGGAGTATCACGCCCTGGCCACTAACGCCGCTCTTGTCCTGGCCAAGGAACAGCAAGGTCGCATCTACGATGTGGGCGACAAGGCCGGGAAGCTGTTGGCTTGGCTTGACAGAAGGGAGATGGCCAGCCGGGTGGTGCCGGAGCTTCTTGGTGACAACGGTGCGATCCTTACGGATCCCAGCGCCGTTGTGGACTCTTTCGCAGACTACTTCCGGGGGGTCTATGAGTCTGCCTCGGACTTTTCGGAGGCGGACTCGACGGCCTTCCTCTCCGATATCGACCTGCCCAGTCTTTCCGAGGAAGAAAGAGAGGACCTGGATAGGGACATCACCGCGGACGAAGTTGATCTTGCGATCCGTTCACTTAATTCCGGTAAGGCCTCCGGGCCTAACGGTATACCAGTGGAACTATATAAAATCCGCTCGGACGCAGTCTCCCCGCATCTCCGTAAGATGTTCCTGGAATCCTTTGAGAGAGGCTCTCTCCCCCTGGACCAACGATTGGCCACCATTGTGGTCATCCACAAGGAGGGCAAACCACGGGACGTCTGTCGTTCTTACCGTCCTATTTCCCTCCTTAACGCGGAGCCCAAGGTCCTTGCCAAACTCTTGGCTAATCGTTTGATTGGAGTCATTGGCGATCTCGTGCACCCCGATCAATCTGGATTCATCCCCCACCGTAACACTGCCCTGAACTTGCGCCGCCTTCATGGGGTCGTGGCCCGGGCCCACACTCTTGAAGAGCCGGCTGTGTTGGCGTCCCTGGATGCCACTATGGCCTTTGATTCGGTCGAATGGCCCTACTTATGGGCGGTTCTGGCCAAGCTCGGGTTTGGACCCGTCTTCGTTAGCTGGGTGAAGCTCCTGTATGCGGACCCGATGGCCAATGTCACAGTCAATGGCCGCCTATCGGCGCCATTCCCCCTACGTCGCGGTACCAGACAGGGTTGCCCCCTGTCCCCCCTATTGTTTGCCTTGGCTCTCGAACCTCTTGCAGCGTTGTTGCGTTCACATCCCGACTTGAGGGGTATCAAATGGGCCCCTGGCTTTGAGGACAGGGTCTCCTTGTACGCTGACGACATACTGCTGTATCTGTCTTCACCTGGTAGATCCCTTGTTGTGGCCTGTGACGTCATCAAACTCTTTGGGCGTACTCTGGCCTGGTTATAAACTGGGCCAAGTCATCTCTATACGTCCTCAAAGGAGATACCCCGCGCCTTCCTAGGGGCTGCGGTATTCAGATTGCTTCGCGCGGTTTCAAATACCTGGGTATATACATCTCCGGCAATGCCAAGCTCCGGTATGACAACAACCTGCTCCCCCCTCTTCAGCGGCTGCGGCGTGATGTCGACAGCTGGCGCCATTTGCCACTCTCCCTCCTTGGCCGTGCCGCCCTTTTCAAGATGATGGCCCTGCCCAGATTCCTGTACGCACTACAAAACACGCAAGACCCTGTCCCAGCCCGCTACTTCCGTGAGATCGAAGGCCTTCTTCGTAACCTCCTCTGGGAGGGTCGCCCCGCGTCGCCCTCCACAAACTCACGCTCCCTTGGTACGATGGGGGCATTGCCCTCCCCGACGTGCGCCGGTATTATTGGTCGGCGCAGCTAGCTGCCCTGAACCATGGGTTCTACGGCCCAGTGGTGAACCCCGGCTACGCCATGGATAGGTGGCTGACGGGCGGCGGTAATTACTACCGTGCCCTATATTCCAAATCCTTTGACCGCAAGTTAACGGGACCCACCCGAACTGCGGTTCGCACCTGGAAAGCGGTTACCAAGGCGCAGGGATGGCAGGGCAGACTTACGAGGTTCACTCCCCTTTTTGACTCCGACATCCTGGGTAGACTGTGGCACACCAAGGGTTTTGATAGGTGGGACCTCATTGGCATCAGCAGGGTTGAGGACATGCTCTCTAGGGGTTTGATTAAGACCTTCCCCCAGTTGCAAGCTGAGTACCAGCTGGGCGCGACGGAGTTCTTCCGTTATGCGCAGCTGAGACACGCGCTGGTCTCGGCCACTCCGCCGGACGGCGTCATTCCTGAAAGTTCCCCACTGGAAGATAGGATCCTGGATGGGCATATGCCAGACAGTGCAATTTCCCTCTCGTACAAGAAGTTGATCAATACACGCACAGACCTCCTCCTTGGCTTGAGAGATCAGTGGGTGGCGGATGGCCTTGAGTTGGACGACGAGGATTGGCAGAGTGCGGTTTCCTCTCCTAAGGAGGTTGCCATTTCTTCCCGTCTTCGCCTCGTACAGTTTAAGGTCTTGCACCGGGTGTACGTGACTGGGCCCCGATTGATGCGTATGGGTTTCTCACCTGACGGTCTCTGCCGCAGGGGCTGTGGGGCCCCTGCCACTTTCCTACATATCCTCTGGGATTGCCCGGTGATCGCCTCCTACTGGAGAAGGGTCCACCGAGTGATGGCGGAGGTTACTGGCGTGGCTTCCCAGGCGGAGGCCCGTCGATGCCTCTTGAATGTATGGGAGCCGTCCGACCACAACGTTGCACAGACTAGGTGGGTTACCCTTGGGAACATGGTGGCGAAGAGGGACATAGCCCAGAGATGGGGTGCGAATGAGGCCCCTCTATTGGTGCAGTGGAAGGCCAACATGGACTGGTGTATGTTTAGGGAAAAGACAGTCTATGTGGCCAGAGGGAAACCTCGGACTTGGATGAAAATTTGGGGAGCATGGAACGAATATAGGGGGGATGTGTGTCTACCGCCTGAACCAATTGCTCAACAGGATACCGTTTCTCCCTAACCTGTGACGCCAACTGAGCTTTAATGTGATTCTTTCTCCTGATGTCTTCCCCCGCCCCCCTCCTTCCCATTCTGCTATCTGTCTTTCTTGAGTGCTTTCCTGCCTTATCCCCTACCCATCCCTGACACCCAGCGTCACATTTTATACACTGCCACTTTCGCGCCCGCGGGCGCCTGTTGTTGTTTTTATATCATAAAATGTAACCTTTGACGATTATGACTTAAATGTTTGACACTATTTGTCTCCTTTACTCTTGCTGCCTCGCCTCCGGGATGTCAGGCTGAATAGCTGTGTGTTCTGGTCTCAATAAAGGTTTTCAAAAATTTAAATAAAAAAAAAAAAAAGAATGGCCCTGCATTCAAATGAACAAATAATTAGTTAATAAAAGGATGTTACAGTCCATAGTCCATCCCAAAAAAGTGAAGTTGTATCTTCCCAAATAAAAAACGTTAGTCAGTGTTTTTGCTGTAGAAAACAGTTCCTTTTATTCTTTTATTCCATAGAAATTCTTTAAAATCACAGCACGCAATTGACAAGACAGCCAACACGTTTCGTCCCTCTTGGGACTTCTTCAGGGCTTGATAAGTAAAAGACATATACCATATGCTCTTTGTGGTAGTCCCTATGTGAGCCAGCGAAATTGTAGTAAGACACATAAATGGGATATGTATCTCCCAGAGGTTAGTTGTGGCATCCAGTTCAAGAATCGGAAAGACAAATTACAACACATTTTTTAAAACTACCATTACAACGCATTCCATTACAATGCATAATCCAGTGAGTGCAACAGTAGGGTAAGTGTTGGATAGTGTAGGGGTAAAAATTACTATTCCCACTCCAGTGAGTGCAACAGTAGGGAAAGTGTTGGATAGCATAGGGGTAAAAATGACTATTCCCATCTACCCCAAAATCCATACCAACCCTAAAACTAAAAAAACTCCATTACTTACCTCATGCGTTGTAATGGCATACGTTGTAATGGTATGAGTTGTAATGGCATGCGTCATAGTGACATGCGTTGTAATGGCATGAGTTGTAATGGCATGCAATGTAAAGGCAGTTGAGTTGTAACAGTTGCATTTTAAAAGCAGTGCAATGTAATGACTGCTTTGTAATAGATGTTTCCCTAAACAAGGCCCTATAATTTGAATCCTCACAACCATTTGGATCTTGACGGGTATAAGTTACTAGTGAGTATCAGTGAACTTTGCCTACATACACAGTCCCAGTGATCAAACCATCTCACCTCTGTGTTTTGGTGCCTTCCGATGGTACGTGTATTCCTGTGCTTCCACTAGCAAGTGTAAGGGAAAGAGAGAAACCCCCCTCCATAGTATTCGGGGACAAGATTCTTTGCTACTCCAAATTCAATCTCCAATGTGTGGGAAGGAGTATATTTTTGAGTGCCCCATAAACACTTTGTCAAAATATTCTATGTCAGGAGTTTGAATAGCAAAATAAGTTGTCCCCAAATAATGATAGAAGTTCTATGCTTGCTCTTCTTTTGCAAGGTAAACCATGGAAAAAGGCTGCCTTTATGACCCACAGGTACCCAGGGGATTATGCTAAAGTATTTATGCGCCTTTTCTGTCGTTTTGAGGAGATGCATTATAATGTGGCTACACAGAAAAGTAAGGAATGCAGCAGTATTTCTATGCCTCCACTTTGCTTTTGCAGGTGAGGCATAGAAATATGGATAGCCAAATGAAAAACAGAGCACTCTTTAGACTTCAACTCTAGACTCAAAGTGTTACATCAAAAATCTTCTAAGGAGCTTCGTGGAACTGGCTTGATAATCAAAGGCTATTACATTTAACTGTAGCCTTCTCTATCACATGGTAAGGCTTTGAACTTTGAGGTAACTGAGCAACAGCAACATTAACGCTGTTTCTTCTCGTTCTTCTTTTTAGTAATGCATTCAGTATTAATGTCCAATTTGGCACTTTGTTTATTTTCTGTGTGTAATTTTATTGAGATCAAGTAAAATAGCAGTTTGCTTTGAAGAAATTGCTGACATACATTCGGTGTAACTTTCAATCTCTGCTTGATGACAGCCCTTGATAGAATGTTGGCAAAACCGCCCACAGATTACCAAAGTAAGAAACTGAAATAAATGTGAAAGAAAGAGGGTAGCTGTAAGCAATGGCATAACGAAACTTGAGGTGTGCCCCCCTGCAAGGCACGTGGAGGGCCCCCCTCTGGACTAAATCAGGAGCTCTATAGCCAGAGCACTGTGCTGAGGGGAACCCCTGAAGCATGGGGGACCCCCGCACGGAGGGGTGCTGCAGGGTCTGTGTTATGCTAATGGCTGTAAGTAGAGACCATTGTATTTAAGCACAAAGATATCCATACTCCGATTGGATCTCCGGCTTGTTATGGGCTTTTACTCTCATCGGTGGCTAAAATGCACAAAGAACAGAGGATACCATTTGCTTATCTCGCGTAAATTGACAGTAATTGGAATGGCGGGAGTGCTTTGAAATTGCAGGGAGATGCCTCCCAGTGTCACCACCTCTCAGAGCGGGCGCCCACTCAGTCCTACCTTCCCTCCTACTCTACCTCATGCTTAGTCCCATGACCAAGGGTGTAGGAACTGTGGGGGACGGGGCGATATAGCCTCCCAAATTCTGGACTGGTGGGATGCATGGGACAATATCCCCCCAGATTTTGAGATAGAAATGCTGAAGCAATGTTGCTCAGAGCCAAAGTCTCCTCTAAGGGTAATAACCTGAGGAGCAAACTCTGTGAGAGTTCTATGACCTCTTTGTTTTGGTAATTATTCATTGTGGGTATTGAGGTGTTGAGTCTCTTCTAAAATCATTCTCTTTGGCGATCCTGGAGATTAAGGGAAGACTGGAGATGCTATTTTATGTTTAAGGTACTGATGGCTTTATGGACTTGAGAAAATTGACAATTTAGGAGCCGCTCAACACCTCAATGACCACAATTGAATAATTAGAAACAATTTAGAAGTCCCTGAGCCCTCTCAGAGTTTTCTGCTTAGGTCACAGTTCTTCAAGGAGTTTCTTGTGAAATGCAGCATGGCTTTAAACATTCCAAACAGAAAAGCACCCTGTAAATCTTTAGACTAGGCACATATAATATATATATATATATATATATATACACACTTGTTTTGACTTGTGTATATCTTTGACGTTGTTTAACAAATCAAAAGTTTCCAAAAAGTGCCCTGGGAAATATTGTTGCGCATGGCATGTTTTGGGGTTATCTGTCAAGTGGGGTCTGAGAAAAAGGGTGGACCAAAAAAGTGATTTTCCTCTGTTGATTTCCATTGACTCTTGTGCTTTTTGTTATTTGGTGTAAATTCATTCAGTAGTTTTCTAGATATTGAAGGAAATACAATTTGTATATCTACGATCATGAAGCCTTTTCGAATACTAACAGGCTTGTGCAGAGATCTGCCAAGCTCTGATTAACTGACAACACTTCAACCAGGAAGGGTTGGCAGCCATCTTGGGACTCAGCTTCAAACAAATCCCTAAAAAGAGAAAAATGAGAAAAAATAAAAGGGGGAAGGGTAGGAATACGCTGATCCCCAAGCCTTGGTCTTGGAGTCCCAGAGAGACCCAGGCAGGGCAAAAAAATAATTTTTTGAAGCAAACATTTTTGTTAATGTTAATGAAACTTATAAAGCGAGCAAATACCATGGGATGTTTTGGCGCTGAACTGGAATGTAAGCTCAGTGGGGTTGGAAGAGGGAGGATTAATTTAAAAACAGCCAATTTGTCCGTTTTTTTCATGTCAGCAGGAAGAGTGTTCCATAATTTGACCGCACAGTAAGCAGTACTCCGGCCTCCCCAGCTCGCAGTTTGTATCCCTGGTACCAGCATTAGTCTGGCGTTTGTGGACCATAACTGTCAGCCAGGGTGATACCAAGAGAAGAGATGTTTCAAAGGCACCTGTCCTGTCCCATTCAAAGATTTATAGGCCAGGCAGAGCACCTTAAACTTGATGTTGCACCACTGGCAACCAGTGGAGCTTCTGGATCTCTTCCTTGATTGATTGGTACTTGGGTATATTCAGAATGAGCCTGGCTGCAGCATTCTGCACCATCTGAAGTTTCCTCAGATGTTTCTTCTGTAACTCGAGGTATAAGCCATTACTGTAATCTAACTTTAACAGCACCAAAGTGGTTACAACTGTTTTCCTAAGCTTATAGGGGATGTAAGGAATAACCTTCTTTAGATTCTTAAGCAGATAGAATGACGCTGCGACTGTGGCATTAGTTTGTTGGGCATAGGTAAGTTTATTATCTATCAGTACTCTAAGATTTTTGGCCTTCTCCACAGGATCATGAGTCTGTCCGAATTCGGCCGGCCACCATAGTCTGTCCCAATTCGGTTGAAGATTACCGAAGGTCACCAATTCGGTTTTATCTGAAATTAGTTTTAGACAGAGTCTTACCATCCAGAGGCTGATTTCCCTCATACAGTGCTGAAACTGCATTGCCGGGGACAATGTGTTTTTATATGCTGCGACAACAATCTGAGTATCGCCGGCATACAATGTTAATTTAAAACCAAACTGCTGTATTAACGGTGCAAGTTCTGAAACGTAGACATTAAAAAAGGAGGGGCTTAAAGACGAGCCCTGAGGAACCCCACATGGCAAAACGTAGGGAGTTGCCTGGTACTGATCAAAGGACACTGTCTGCTTTCTGTTCTTCAAGAATGACGATATTAAAGCAAGTGCCTGGTTCTTGATCCCTATGTAATTGAGGCGTTGAAGCAGGGTATCATGATGCACAGTGTCAAAGGCCGCTGACAGATCGAGGAGAAACAGAACAGCGGCGCCGCCCTTATCCATCACTGCTTTGATCTTCTCTGTGTCCTTAATAGGAGCTATCTCAGTACTATACTCTGGACGAAATCCAAACTGAGAGGGGTCGAGTAGATAATTGTCTTGAATGAACTGAGTGAGTTGGATATTCATTATTTTCTCGACTATTTTTGCGGGGAAAGGGAGCCTGGCAATTGGGCGATAGTTGCTGGTTATAGAAATATCTAGATTAGCTTTTTTTTTAATAATGAAGGATGGCTGCATCTTTCCAAACTGCTGGGAAAGTCCAGGATAAAATCATATTGTTCAAAATATTTGTCAAAATTGGGCTTACCTCCCCTACTAATGGTGAGCCCGATTTTGTTTCCTGAATGAGTTTTCCCACCAGCTCACTGGATACTTGTGAAAAGATCAACAACTCACTCTTTTGAGTCTCAGTGATGGAAAGCACTTGTTGAAAGAGGGTTCTTTCGATAAAATGATGATTCTTCCGCAGGGTTAGGTTTGAACACCTTTATTAGCTACATGCGTGATATATAGCATAACAACCCACGACCGCTCATCCTGGTATCCCTGCAGTAACTGCCACTTAAGGAGCGGCAGAGTTCGAACGAGAACTGCAGGATAAGTGACGTGTCACATAACAATAGCGTACGAGGGCATGCGCGCGGAACACACAAGTTGTCCTTTAAGAAACAAGGACAACCTGTGACTATAACATCACCCTTTTTTTTGACAGAAAAGAACAAGAGCATTAATAGCAAGCAGTGCAAAAGTCAAATGTAACTAAAAGCACAGAGCAGACAAATGCAATGAAATGAGAACAGAAAAGAGCAATGGAACAGAAGTAGCATATGACTCATGCATCTTTCTCACAGAAGATAAGCACCCACTCCCTCACACAAATAAAATAAAACAACAACCTAAGTACAAACATAATGATAGCTGGCCAGGCTGACAAGAGTAAAGTACAGGGTTGAGGCAATATGTTGAAGGAGTGATAAGATGAAAAGAGTACAGGATGCAATAAAAGAGTGGAGGACTGGTGTGGACAGAACAAGTGAAATTAAGTAGTGTTCAGCAGCAAGAAACATAGTTGCACAGAAAAACACTGTAAAGTAAAGTGTAATAAAAATGACGCTTTAAATGACAAATCCACAAGAGAGTAGAACGGTCAATGAAATTGATGAATCCACAGAGAGGTGGAATGGTGAAACTACCTGTAAATAGTATAATACATTATAAGTGATGAAACCACTGAGGGTGGACCGATCAAACTAGTGGTGCATCATGAAACAATGTGTAAAATGCACAGATGTGGATATACCACATGAAACAATGGATAAAATGCGCAAATCTGGTGTACACTACCTATAAAGTGTGAACATAGCGCACAGAACACAGCAAAATGTATATATGAAGTGTGAGCATGGCACACTGAACAAAGTAAAATGTACATATGAAGTGTGAACATGGCACACTGAACAAAACCAAAATGTGTATGAGTATATAACTAACTATATAACTACCTATGAAGTGTGAACATAGCGCACAGAACACTGCAAAATGTATATATGAAGTGTGAGCATGGCACACTGAACAAAGTAAAATGTACATATGAAGTGTGAACATGGCACTCTGAACAAAACAAAAATGTGTATGAGTATATAACTAAACTATATAACTACCTATGAAGTGTGAACATAGCGCACAGAACACAGCAAAATGTATATATGAAGTGTGAGCATGGCACACTGAACAAAGTAAAATGTACAAATGAAGTGTGAACATGGCACACTGAAGAAAACAAAAATGTGTATGAGTATATTTAGGTGTGTTGTACAAACCACATGGTAATAAACATTATATGCAAACTGTAAAACAGGAAATAAATGTGTGTAAATGTACACCATATAAAATAACGTAACTGTAATATTACTGTAAAACTAGGTGTAGCATATGGTAAACAATATGGGCCTAGATGTAGGTAATAGCAATTTACCCAATGGTAAATACCGAATTTTACAGATTCGGTATTCACTATTCGGTAATTGCTATGTAGGTAGAATATTCAGTAAAAATACCGAGTCTGTAAGATTCGGTAATTACCGATTCTGTAATTACAGAATCGGTAAAATTACCGATTTTGCAAGGGTGACAGGGTGTCACTTTGACACCCTGTTGCACCCCTGTTTCTGGCTTGTGTGCCATGTGACACACAGTCATGCCCTTAGGCATGTCTGTTTGCCACATGGCACAGGTGTACATGCACAGATGTGCATGTACACTGGAATTCGTTATTTACCATGGAATGGTATTCCATGGTAAATAACGATTCGGTACGGGCCTGTGGCACTGATTACAGTGCCACCTACATCTTGATTTACAGAATCGGTAAATTTACCGATTCGGTATTTTACGGATTCTGTATATTTACCGAATCGGTAAATATACTGATTCTGTAAATAAAATGCCCCCTACATCTCGAAAGCAAAATACCAGTTGGAAACGGCCGAAATCGGCCGTTTCCGACCGGTATTAAGGCCCCTACATCTGGCCCATGGTAGCATATGGTAAACAATGCCTCATAGAATAATGTAACCCAGTAGAAGTACACCAATCCTAAACAGAAAAACTGAGCATGCACTTCATGAAATGACTTATTTCAAATATGAACTTTAAAATATTGAGAAAATACCGAACTTTAAATATAACTACTAAAAATATCACTCCCATTGAAAATTCCTAAATAAGATTGTGGTAAGAAATAAATTGATCTGATTCCCATGAACAATTAGGCTTTCTCAATAGAATTATACGGAATGCTAAGTATAGAAAAAATACTGTTTCCCAAAAATAATACATTAAAATAATTAAAGTGGTCACCGTGGTCTTGCTGGATAATTCAGCCTGTCTGCTAGAAAACAGTGTCTCGTGTGGTAGCTGAAGACAGCGGTTGCTAGGAGACATCCATAAACGGATCGGTGAGCGCTGAAAACTGTCATATGTGCCTCAGGGAGGATCACAGTTGATGTAGAGCAGAAGAAAAGTTGAAGAAAATAGTTCACAGTAACTTCAACGCAATGCGTGATTAGCAAAACGTGGTTGGCGCCACACACGGTGAAAGATAAAGTTCACTATACAACGTAGTTCCAGGGCAGAGTTGCAGAGTAAAACAACATTTTGGCACGTTGAAGGACGTAGAGGAGGATGGCTCACGGCAGAAGCAGGCTCCAAATACATCCTTACAGATGTAGTGACGCAGAGACGAATCGTCACAGTGGGATGAAGCAGGCAGCATGAAAAAGGTAACGCTGTGTGTGCTGACATGGCTCACGAGATGTGAGACTCGTGGAATGTTTGAAAGTAAGCGGTCCAACTGCCAAAGAGCAACAGCAGACAGACACCGCAACGGGCAGGACTTATAGCTGTGGCTAGCTGGATGCGTAACAACTGCCTACAGCTTAATGCCAAGAAAACCGAGGTCCTGATTGTAGGGAAGCAGGCGGAACTCTGGGGAGATCAGTGGTGGCCTCTCGAACTAGGGGTGGCCCCCATCCCAGCGGCCGAAGTCAAAAATCTGGGGGTATGGCTGGACTCCAACCTTTCTTTTACCAGCCATACAAAGAAGACAGCAGCTACCTGCTATGGTATTCTGCGAGGACTGAGACCAGTCCTCAAATTCTTTGACCCTCCCACTCGGCAACTGGTGGTTCAGGCATCTATCCTTTCCCGGATAGACTACGGGAGTGCCTTGCTCCTTGGAGTCAACCAGGCTGAGGCGACTAGGCTTCAGAGGGTGCAGAACGCTGCTGCACGGGCCATTGTAGGTCTTCCGAGACGATGTTCTGTCTCTCCTGTCCTGGACTCTCTGCACCGGCTTCCGGTCAGACAGAGAATCAAATTTAAGGCTCTCTGTCTGACATTCAAGATTCTGAAGCTTTCCTCTCCCCCGGCCTTGGCGGGCCTTATTTCTTCGTACGTCCCCACGCGGTCCCTCAGATCCGAAACTCACCATTTGGCAACTAAGCCTAGGTTCAGGCTGAGCAGGATGGGAGGACGTTCCTTCCGTGTTCTGGCGGCGGATCTATGGAATTCCCTTCCTGTACACATTCGCGCCCTCAACAGCCTGACTCTTTTTAGACGCGCCATTAAAACCCACCTGTTCACCTCTGCTATCTAATTTTCCCTCTTTTCAGCTCTGATCTGTTGTGTTGTGTACATGATCAGGCGCCAGGACGCCCCTTCGCTGGGGCAGCTGTTGCGCCTAATAAATGTTATTAACATAACATAACATAACACCAAAATAAAGTGCCCACGTCCACCACACAATGTGTAAACTCAGATTCCGGTGCTCGAAAACGTATATCATATGCCAAAAGTTACTGCACCACAAACAAGAAGTCACTGTGGTATTCGCTCTTGGAAGGAGGATAAGGTCACCTGTGGTGTGTCCTCTCGTGAACAAAACACTATGTTGAAGTCCAATGGGCTGATCTTGTACACTGATCAGGTATTAACAATGCGGAAAGCATAGCGTGATGTCTTTTGAATTGTGCAGGCAGCAAGGACAGAAGTGCTCAAACTCTGTGAATGAGCAGTGGGAGGCAAACGGGAGGCAATTTAAAGAAAACTGTATACTTGAGTTATAGCGATAAATGAAGTGGTCAGTGTTAAGGCGGCAGTGCGAAATCCTAAGTTAGGTTCATGTAAAAAGGTCTCTCATAGTTTTCCCAGTTACTGTTCTTAACGTTGCTTACAGTAGGATGCTTGAAGGTGTTTACAATGAGCGTTGGAGTCAGTCGGTGGGTTGTGATGAGTGGGATACCAGGATTTTTAAATGCGCAGCTCAAAGTAAGAAAAATGATTTACCTTGTGAGTTCTTTAGTTTCCGATTTCCCTTGGTAACAAAGGTGGCAAGAGAAGGTTCTTTCGTCAGTATCGTCGCCAAATGTTGAAAGAGGGTTTTTTCGATAAAATGATGATTCTTCAGCAGGGTTAGGTTTGAACACCTTTATTAGCTACATGCGTGACATATAGCATAACAACCCACGACCGCTCATCCTGGTATCCCCGCAGTAACTGCCACTTACAGAGCAGCAGAGTTCGAACGAGAACTCCAGAATAAGTGATGTGTCACATAACAATAGCGCACGAGGGCAGGCGCGCGGAACACACAAGTTGTCCTTAAAGAAACAAGGACAACTTGTGACTATAACAGCACTTCGACTGCGTTGTTGGGGGTAGTATTGAAGATGTTGTATACATCATTGACTTTAATCTTGAATGCACAGGCAATGTCAACACATAGGGTTTGACTACTCACTAATGATGAGCAGTTAGGTAGGGTTGTCAGCTTCTTCACTACCTGAAATAGCTGTTTTGCAGAATTTTTAGAGCATTCTATCTGTTTGGTAAAGAAGGTCCTTTTTTCGGTGGCTAGTAGGATTTTATAGTTGGCTAGTGCATGTTTATAGCTATCTTTTTCCTCGGCCTCATAATTCACTCTCCAGCATCTTTCCAGTCTGCGACAATATTGTTTCTCTAGTCGCAGAGCCTCCGTGAACCAGGGAGCTGAGGGTTGGTTACGATTCCCAGTGTTTTTACCATTTGACACCATCGCCGTAAAGGCAATTTTCAGCCAATCTGTGTATTCCTCGACAGCCTGATCCACCTGACTGCTCAAACTAGGTCATGTCTGTTCCAGTTGGAGTTTAAGCATGTAAGTATCTATCTTGTTTCATGCTTTAAAGGATTTTCCCTGTGCTTTAACAGCGCTAAATTAGTAAGAAAATTAGATCTTGACCCCGGTGGGCAATGCACAAGAGTGCCCTTAAAGGTAGATTTTAGGTTTGATTCAATCGAAAAATTCAGCCCTTCATAGTGGGGGTTAGGCACTGGAGAAAAGGTGGCTCTAAAATGTTTACGGTAAATGACAATGAGTCCGCCCCCTCGCTTAATGGGTCTATCGAATCTAGATGAAGTAAAGCCCTGAGGGACTGCGTCCACAAGTCAGACGATAGATCTGCCCATGTTTCTGTAAGGAATGACACAAATTTTCACAAATTCGCGCCATTCGCAAATATGCAACAAAAATTTAAAAAAACAAGCTCTGGCCCAGCGCTTGGTTTGAAAAGGGCCCTCAGGTGGGTCAGGTCCTGGGGGCATTTTAATAAAAAAGGAGGGGGAGCGAGTGGTCCCAGTCCAGAGGTTTTTTGAGCCTCCAGGTCTTATTCTTAATTTAGGAGGCTGGTCATGTGGACCCCCGTCCTTGGGCTCAAATGTGCCACAGGACCATCACTTCCCTGGGGCTTTAATTAAGTCAGGGGTCTCCAAACCGGTCCTGGAGGGCCGGATCCATGCCAGATTTTTGGGATATCCCCATTGAGATACATGTAGTTATTTTAAAAATCTGGTATGGATCCGGCCCTCCAGGACCGGTTTGGAGACCCCTGAATTAAGTAATGGAGGGAGGACGCATGGACCCCCCTCCTGGGCTGTTGCAAACCCCTTGGGCCACCACCTCCAGGAGGTAGATCTCTTCATCCATTACATGTAAATACCCCTGCTATTTTCCTTGTAACACAAGCATGTTGTTATGGGAGGTATCTGGCTCCCAAACATGGCGTTTCTGCATGTGGTGCAGTGGTGTACTACTCTAGGTTTTAACTGATATTATGTGTTCTTAGTTTTCTTATTATTATTTTAGTTTGCCCTAAGTTACCAGTAGCTGCTGACTCATTGGGCAACCAGTGTATGCAGTGTGGGTTGCTGGGCAACGGTTTGGAAAATTTACTTTGCCAGCACGTTCTAGTTTTAAAATAGTTACTGCACTGCACACAGAGTGTGTCCGTCACTCCATGACACACACACTACCAGATGACCTGCATTGATGGACTGACAGCGCGTCCGCACAGCTGACATGCACAGCGGGTGCACTAAAGGCACACCAAATGCAAGGACATTTGCACCTGTCTGTACTCAGACCGTGCTCGGCGCCAGCCATTATACATGTCACACTTCCCAAAGTCAAAGAGTTATTCGTTACTTGTGGGAAAAGTTACTCAACTTATATACCGCAGGTAAGAAATGCCTTGGTCCTATTCTAGATCCCTCAGAAGTCATCATGAGTTAAACTTGCTTAATTTACCGACTGACTTTGTCGGTACACAAAATTAATGCGCTAAACTCCACCAGCTTCACGCAGTCGCATTCACCACAAGCTAGGAACAATTACAATTGCACTCTTAGTAACGTGCGCTCTGTAGTTAAAAATGCTGTCGCGTTTGCAGACTTTACTGAATCACAGTCGATAGATATTGCCTCTGTGATGGAGAAGTGGACAGACACAAGTCCTGATCTTTTAATGGCAACACCAGTTGGATTTCATATTATCAGACATGACCGAGTCGACAAAAGGGGTGGTGGGTTAGCAATAATTTACGTAAGCAATATAAAGTAGCATTTGTCCGACCTCAGGTAGTCCCTGATTGAGAAGAGCTTCTTTTAAAACAGAATTAACCAACCAGTACACCTTCAATGGGGTATTCATCTATCACCCCCCTGGCACAAGGTCCACTTTCATAAGCAACATCAGTCAATTATTCGATATTATTGCAGATTCACCTGATTGTGTCATAATTTGTGATTTTAACTTTCACCTTGAGACTTTAGCAGATGAAGATTCGGTCAACCTTTGTGAGAGCTTGGCCAGTATTGGTATTTTTTCTTGTAGACCTCATATACGACAAAAAGGTAGGGGGTCATCATCTAGGGATGGTCTGGGGGAAAGGGGATTGACACAACGACTTAGTTTTGGACTCTTTTAGTCAACCTTCTTCAAACCAGTAGTTGGAGAGTGACTTATGGTATTCACTATGATCCTTAGCAACTGGTGAAAAGTTGTTGTAATCCTTGGACTTTCTGGTATACACTTCCCTGAATTACATCCCCTCCCCATATTATACTTTACGTCAGATAACATTTAAGAGAAACAGGGTTCACATTCTTTCCCTCTCCGGTGAGCCAGATTGACAATTGAGTCTAGCAATATGACCAGCAGAGGATTTCCATCCCTCACATGTGGGCTGCATTCTGAAATACATTGTAGACAGATTTCTCTCTGTGCTATAACTACCAAAGTAAAAATTAACTGAGCTCTAAGCCTTCCCCCCTCTCCATCCTGTGTTCCAAAAACAAGTAAAGGGAGGCTTACCTCGATGCTCATGCCAATTATTCTAGTCAATACTTCCCCCACTTCCTGTCAGAAATACTGGATAGCCGGACACTGCCAGAAAAGGTAAACATCATCTGCATTCTCCAACACGCTTTTTGGACTGTGCCTCTTCTTACCGTCAGCCATCGTAGCTAACTTCTTTGGTGACCAGTACGTCCTGTATTGTGTAAATAATTGATTCCTCCTGAGCGGTGCATATTTCACTGTGGACCAAAGCATAGATATAGATACTTGCCATAAGTGTGAAACATTGCAGTCCGGCAGGTTCAGCTTTCAGATCTCCTCTGGCAAAATCAGGGGATCATCTTCTCCCTGTACCAGGCCCGAGTATCATCTAGATGTTTTTTTCTTATATTTCTGATTACTTTGTGGTTCATCTACAATTTCCGATTCCAGCCCCCAATTCGAATGAACTCGAGACCAGCTTGCTAGTTGATAATATTTAAATCAAGCCAGTCCAATTCTGTGCTTCTCTGTAGCCTGTCCTACGATATCAGATCTCCTTCCTCAGCTAGCTGACCTTACCTTTCTATACCTGCAATTAGCAGAGGTGCTGTAAAACTATCTAAAGGGGTCCCCAGAGATTTCCAAATTGGGGTTTTGGCACTATAGTATAGAATTCCCAAAATTCTTTTGACCTGTATCCATACTTTACATTCTGTAATAAGAATTTTACATTTGATCTTTTTAAAATATTTGGGATGGGCAAATTTGTATAGGAAAAAGTTAACTTCCTCAAAAAGATTTTTGTCAAGACCCTTAAATATGGCAGGGTATCCTTCATGTTCAGTCAGTCAGTCAAAAATCTTTTATTCGGTTTCCATATTTTTTAGGAACCATAAAAAGTACATTGCAATAAACAATATATAAAAGTGGGACGGCAAAACAAATTATATCAAGAAACGAAATTTACACAAGAAGGATACATTTTTAAGTTAAAAACAGACAAAATTTTTAGACAAAACGTTAATAAAGTGCAAGGGTATTTAAAAGTCAAGTTGATCATAGTTACACCGATTTGTTATACAAGTTTTAAGAAAGCCAGCTACACATTTAGCAATAAATTCAAAATCTATAAGTTGCAAAGCATGAAAAGCGGGACGGCAAGACATTAGATAGAATGTCAATAAAGTGCAAGTGCATTTAAAAGTCAAATTAATTGAAGTTACACCAATATTTTATACAAGTTTTAAGAAAACCAGCTACACATTTAGCAGTAAATTCAGAATCTAATAGTTGCAGAGCATGAAATGCTGGACAGCAAGATCTCAAACCCATTGATGGCAGTAGGGGGATAATCCAGCGCTTTCGAGGTGAATCATAAAATCTGCAAAAAAGGGAAACATGGATTGTGGATTGTTCTGAGCTTTCCTCACATGGGCACTTAGTGATGGATTTTGACCAATCTTGTTTTTTCGGAAAAGAGACGATACGAAAAAAGATATTAAAGCGAAACCGGGTCAGAAGATATTTTTCGTGTGCATTCAAATTATATTTCAGGTAGGGTTGGATGCCTGAGGAAGATTGAACACTTAAGATCTGGATGTTAGAGATCTTAGTGATTTCCTGAGATAAACGAAGTTCCCTCAGATGTGAAATGCATAGGATTTTTTGATTTTTCCTTGACAGACAAAGGGGGTCATTAGGATCGCGGACGGACTTGAGTCCGTCCGCGACCCCAGAGTATGAGGGAACGTCCGCATGGGCAGCGGCGTTCCCTCTGTGCTGATTAGGATGTGACCGCCATGGTGGCGGTCACATCCTATATCTTTAACATTGCGGCGGGTGCAGCTTCAAGCTGCACCCGCCGCAATGTTAAAAATGCATACAATGCATTTGTATGCAGAAAGCGGCAGGCACCGCGCGGTGCCTGCCGATTTCTGTATACAAATGCAGGGGGGTACCATAGGTACCCCCCATGTGCACCCCCCACCCCCCCTTCACCTAGGGGGCCCGCAACGGGCCCCCGCAGTGAAGATACAAAGGCTTTTCCTCGACGGAAAACCCGCTGCGGAAAAGCATCTTTGGAAGCCCATCCTAATATGGTGGACGGTGTCTGAGAGACACCGCCACCATATTAGAGCTTTTCTGCCGCGGTTGTAAGCCAACCGCGGCGGAAAAGCTGCGGACGGAAACCAGGACCCACCAGCCATCCTAATGTGGCGGTGGGTCTTTGGTGGGTCCGCAGCGGTTTTTCCGCATCCTCTGGGCTGGTGGTGGCTTCCGCCGGCCCAGAGGATGCGGAAATTCCGCAATCATAATCGGCCCCTTAATAAGGATGACGGGTCCAAAAAATACGTGGTCATATTTAAATCCTTAAAGAAGTTACACACATAGGCCAGCCAGGGTATTTTTTGCCAATTGTCCAGGCCCAGGCAATCCATAATGAGCGAACGAGTCAGGTTACACTGCTCCGTGGTCCAAACTCAGTGCCATAAGAGAATGGGCAGGATTTTGATGTTATCCGTAATATAGTCCATTCCCAATTCGATGTGGCTACCGTAGGTTGGAGCACTTTTTAGGGTTGCCAGTGTGTACCTAATGAAGCCATTCTCCACTACCTTTAAAGTTTCTACGGCAGCGTAGCCCCACACGCCTGCGCCGTAAACAGCCACACTGTGGCATTTGGCATAATATATTTTTAGAAGCTCTTCAGGCGGAGGTTTGTCAAGTTTACGCGCGAAAGTTGTCTGGGCAGTTGTTGCACGTAGAAACATTATATTTCTACTGCACATGGCCTGCTTCCAGGACATTTTATTATCAAATAAAATGCCCAGGTAGGGGTACGTGGGGGTACAATCCAGCTTGTCTTTTGTGATAAAAATCGCTTTTGACTTCTTAACCCGCTTTCCGATATGCATTAGTAGGGTTTTTTTAATATTGACCGTTAGGTCCAAAGATGACATGAACTTGCAGTAATTATTAAGAAGAATCTGCAGCTGATTTGGGGTTCTTGCCATTGGCACGGAATCGTCGGCATGCGGAAATAGGGAGGTGATTAATTGATGGTAGGTCCTGGCTCCCTGCCAACAAGGCCTGCTCGAGGCCGTTAGTGTAAAGGTTAAAAAGGAAGGGAGTCAGGACACAGCCCTGTCTAACTCCCCTGGTGACGGCGAAAGGTAGTGTAAGATCGCCGTTCACCCCGTATCTCACTCTTGCCGAGGCGTCAGAGTAGAGTTCCTTCATGTTCATTAGCAATTTCCCTATGTTTTTCAAGAAGACCCAGTGATAGAGTTGGAAGTCCAGGAGTGCAATTCCATCCATCACGTTTTACTTTCTGATTTTTTTCCATGAAATTCTTACCCTTCTGTTCCTCCAGATGAAACTGCTCAGTTCTCCATGTAATTTTTAAAACCATTCTCGCTTGAAATGCAGAGGGAGGGTATTGAAATAACCCTAAATTCGGGAAGAATCATAATTTTTACAATATTGATTCTTCCTATAATGGAAATCGGGAGGGACGCCCACCAATGCAGAAGTTTTTGGTTTCTTTCATAAGTCTATCAAAGATTCCTATTTTTCCAGAAGGGTTATCCGACGGCCCATTCCAGGACATAATCTCTGTCTTGGCCTCATTGACTAAGTATCCAGAGATTTTCCAAAAATTATCTGCTACTTCCATTATTACTGGCGTTGCAATATTAGAGTCACTTGTATAGATTATTAAATCATCTGCATACAAAGCTTCTTTTTTTTACCATCCTAAGTAATGAAAGGATAGGATCCTTTGTTCTTTTCATATTCTTCTGGCTAGTAGTTCTATGTATATATTAAACAGCAGTGGCGATAAAAGGCAACCCTGTCTTGTACCTTTGCTTATGTAAAAAGTAAAGTTAATGAGCCGTTGACCAATATCCTTGCTGTAGGTGCATGATAAATGCTTTTAATTGCCCTAAGAAAAGGGCCTGCTAATTGATTTTTCCCCATTACCTCCTTTAGGCAAGGCCAGCTAACTCTGTCAGAGACCTCAGCTGCATCAACAATTCTTATAGTTAAGGGAGTCCATGAGACAACAGCCACATTACTTGTGCACACCAGATCCTGAGTTAGTTCTGAAAGCTGTCTTCCTTTTATAAAGCGTTTCTGGTTTTCATGTATTATATCCCCCAAGACTTTGTCCAACCTTTCAGCAAGAATTTGGGTGAATATTTTATAATCTGAGTTAAGCAAGGATATTGGGCTGTATGCCTCACATTTTTTGGGGTCTTTATCAGCTTTAAGTAGTAATGTTATTATCGCCTCATTCCAAGAAGAGAGGAGGGAGAGTTGTTTCACATAAATCCCATTAATTAACTTTAGCAGGAATGGTGTAAGTTCCTCCCTTAAAACCTTGTAGGTAACATTTGGCAGACCATCCAACCCTGGTGCTTTCCCATTTCTTAAGTTTTTCATCTAGATCCTCCCAGGTAATTTCCTGATTTAGGAATGCATTTTGATCTATACCAAGGCTAGGGAGATTATCCTGCTGTAACCACTCCCTGATCTCCGTATGTGTAACTGTGGTATCATCCTTGTATGCTTCTTGAAAGAAGCCTAAAAAGGCCTCCTTTATAGTCAGGTCCTCTGTGCATCATTCTTTGGTCACACTATTTACTACCTCCTTAATTTAATTTCCAATATTGTCTTGCCTCACCTTCCAGGCTAAAAAATTCCAACATCCTTCTCTATATTCATAACGTGCCAGCTTGCTAGCCTCCCACCTTCTCTGCATGTTCCCCTCCAGATATTCTACTAACAATTCTTTTGTTTTCCTTAGGTTAATTTGGAGCTCCGCCATTGTAGCTGCCTGCACACACTCTGTGAATTCATCCTGAATTTCCTTAATTCTTGCTTCAAGTTTTAACAGTTTGATCCTGCCCTCTTTTCTTTTGTATGCTGCAAGACTGATTAAGGCTTTATATGCATCCCATACAAAATGCCTTGTGGCTGAGTGGTCATTTAACTTAAAGAATTAAACTGGATTGACGTTCAAAGCATTTACAACATTGATATCCCCTAAGTGGGTTTTGTCTAAGGTCCATCTAGCCGGGGCAGGAGAGTGCTCTAACTAAATCTTTAATGTTATCGCTGCGTAGTCTGATAGATGCATTGGTTGGTATAATCTTCTACTAATGTTCTTTTTTAATTTAACATCCATTAAGAAAAAGTCGATTCTAGAGGAGTGAGAATCATTTTTATTCTGAAAAGTCTATTCTCTTTCCGGCCCTCCTTTAACCTCCAAATGTTCACTAACCCAAGTTCCTGTATTAGTTGATGTAGATTCTCTCTTATTTTTGGTGAGTGCACTGTGGGTCCTATAGTGGATTTATTCAGTACCAGATCCTTTAAAGTGTTAAAATCTCCTCCCATTATTGTAAGATATCTCGTTCCGAGAAGATGATGATATAAATCCCAGAGTGGGTGGCCAGTATTGGTCTTGCCCATGTGGTAAAAGGACCCACTCCCTCAGCATGCCATCTTCTAGATGAAATGTTTTCTTAAAAACATTCTTTATTGAGTTTTTAGGATTTGCTTAGGTAATGTTTTTATTATCACAGTTTAACCTGCTGTATACAGAAATGCTATTGGAAGAATCATTTTCTATTCATTTTCAGATTTTCTTAAGGGAATCCTCAATTTTCAATTAACTGCAACAAAAAACTCTCATCATTCCTCTATTACCCCCTCCCCAACTAGAGTAAGAAAAGTGAAACAAAAATCTATCAACCAAAAGAACATGGGAAAGCAGATAATATTCACAGGTGATTGTAGTGCGTATAAGATGGGCCTTGTGCAGTCAGAGTGTGCATCCAACTGGTCTCAGGGTCTTCCCGTAGTGCCGTCCCTGGGACCTTTGTTAACATTGAAATAAGTGTAAAGCATGCACATAAAGGTAATCCCTGGGAGAGGTAGGCGACGAGAGGGCCCCACACATATTCAAAGTTTTTAAAGGTGTCCAATAAAATATCCATCATGTAGTCTATTGATAGAGCCTGCCATTGACAAGCATGCCATTGAGTTAAAGAGGGGCCTCTTTCTTCTTCCATGTTGCTGCTACAGCCATTTTCACTACCCCCAAACACAAAGTATCGATCAGTCTCCTTTCATTTGGTGCTTGAGAGAGTTATCTCGTAGGCCTAGCAGTATAAAATCAGGGTCATCCGGCACCGGGTATCCCACAGTCTCTTTAATCCGTGCCAGGATTTCAATCCAGAAGAGGCTGATCGAAGAGCAATCCCACCAGATGTGCTTAAGGTCACCATAATGCCACAACCTCTTTAACATACCTCAAAGCTGTAGAGAAGATTTTCTTTAGTTTGGTAGGATAGAGGTACCAGTCATAAAGCACCTAATAATTCCCATGGAGTGACTAAACTTAGGTATATCCCTCTAGAGCTTACCCAATTGTTCATTGGAAATGTCTTTACCAAGCGTCTGCTCCTAGAAGATGATGTGTCATGGGCAGAGATGGGCAAGGGTCAAAAGTAGTAAAGAATAGAAAAAGGAGATAGTGCCTTTTGACCTCATCCCATCTTCACAAATTGTTCAATAGGGGTGAGTTCTCTAGTTGCTGCTTCCCTCATATCCACTCCTAAAACCCAGTGTCGAAGTTCAGTATAGTGATAGTGTTCTGACGCGAGAAGTTTAAAATTTCTCTGGCAATGCTCAATCGTCAGCATATCCCAGTTGTGGAAGAGATCGGATACTGTTAGACAACCTCCCTTTTTCCATGCAACAAAAGCTCCTGGGTATTGAGCTGGTGGTAAGGCAGAGTTATGATGTATCAGCATGTATGGGGAGGGAAAGTGGTCCAATCAGCTGTATGATTGACCCTGTCCCAAACTTTTACTGTAGTCTAGTGGGTCTGCTAAAGTATACGTTGACAGGGTGATCCTTTTTGGGTTTCCCGAGGAGATCCCAGATGCACCTTCCCACCACTGCCCTGTCCATTAGTAGCCAGTGTTTGTCAGATGCTCTTGCAGACCACTCTTTAATTACCCTTAAAGCATAGAGGTTTTATAATACAGGTATAAGTCTGGTAATGCTAGACCATTAGAGATTTCGACAAATTGAGTTGTTTATATTGAAAACACGCCCTCTCACTCTGCCAGATATAGGGTAGAGCAAGCAAAAATCTGTGGTCCAGGTCAATCAGTAACCCCTGAAATAAGTACAAAAGTCTAGGGAGGACATTCATTTTTATAGCGTGTATACGGCGCAGCCACAATATATATAGGGGAGTCCATCATCGATGGGGGATGGTATGGCTTTAAAAAGATCAGAGAGTTTAGGGGTAATTTTGATAACAAGATAGATAATCTCTTTTTTCCCCACCCGAAAGTAGTGTTTTCCACCACCAGCTCCACTTCAGATTGTAGTAAATTTAGGTTAAGTAGGAAAGATTTGGCCATATTAATTCGAAATCCTGATACGGATTCAAAGTGTTGTAGGTCTGTCCGCAGAGCTCAGAGCTCTTAGAGCAATCATGGGGTCAGTAATAGTCATCAGTACATCACCAGCAAAGATAGAGATCTTATGTTCCTCTCCACAAAAGTTGATGCCCCGAATAGTGGGTGTTGATTGAATCTTTGCGGCAAAAGGCTCAATGCTGAGAGTGAACAGTAATTGTGAGAGGTGCATTCCCTGCCGTCTTCCTCTCTCCAAGTGAAAGAAATCAAAGCTCACTCCATTGACCAGGACCTGGGCACAAAGTTGTGCGTAATTAGCTTTGTTCACAAACCCAAAGTGATCGCAGAAGCCAAATTTCTATAGGGTGTGAAATAAGAAGGGCCAATCCACCCAATCAACTTTTCTGTTTCTAACGCCAAGGGGCTGCTGGTATGGATTTTTTAGTAACTTTGTCGACCAGGTGGATCACCCTTCGCACGTTATCATGTGTCTGTCTTCCTGTTATGAAGCCAGACTGATCTGGGCGAATGAGGTCTGGAAGTAAGCTCTCAAGCCTTGAGGCAATGACTTTTGTGTACAGTAGTTTGACATCTAAATGAAGGAGTGCTATTGTTGATACGAGTCATATTTTTGGGGGTCATTCCATGGTTTCGGGATAACCGAGACCAGAGCTTCGCTCATAGAGGTAGAAACTTTCCCTCTCTTTGCCATGGAGTTGAATAGGTAGATGGTATTTTTTCAGACACTCCTCACTTATCTTTCTCGTCATCCGGGCTAGTATGGTCTGACTACGTGGCAGTTATGTTTCAGCTAAATTGGGCCACTAAGAATCTAACTAACTAAGCTCACATTGCTCGTAAGAGCCTTCAACCTTGACACAAAATCAACTTTGATGAATTAAATCGGTCACCAGCTCAATCAATACCAGAATCAGATCTTAACAATATCCCCCTTATTTTTAACCAATGGATTAACAATTCAATCAATCATCTTGCCCTGATTAAACGATGAAAAAATCACAGAGAATCTCTGTCAAAACCCAGGTTTTATGACTCACTCAGAGTACAAAAGCAAATCGGTTGGTGACAGGAAAGGAAATGGTGCGTCAACTACGATCACATAGACAGAGATCAATATAAAAAGGTGATCTCAGTCTATTTATAAAGCCATGATCATGAAAGCCAAATCACACTATTTAACAGAAAAAAATCAGTTCTCAGTTAATTCTTCTTAAGTACTTAACACAGTAATAAAACAATTGAAAGAGGCTTCCGATTCCAAAAATTATTTTGTTGATCAAATCATTTGCGATGAACTAGCCGTATTTTTTAGATCCAAGGTTAAGATCATCTATAGTGCACTTTCATCTTATGTATCTTTCTCCTCTTTCTCTGAAGAACAAGAGAGTAAGAGGGAGCAGGAAATAATAACCTTGACACCTCTAAACAACTTGGTCCTGCAAGATACCAGCTTGGATGGATATCTGGTGGATAATAAAACCTCAACATCTTTTTCCACTCTGTCCACCACTATGATTAAAAAATGACTTAGTCATTCAAATCAGGTTTTCCACTTGACCCTTGCCCCCCTAGAATTCTCCCCCTTACACCAGAGACCGTAGCTAAGTAGCTTACTGATATTTTCAATAGGATGTTTGAGACAGGCATTTTACCAGAGGAATGGACGAAAGCATTCATACTCCCCTCTTAAAAAAAACACATTAGATGCTAAAGATCCCAACAATTATTGCCTTACCTCACACCTCCACTTTCTGGCTAAGGTGTTTAAGCAGGCTATAAACATTGAATTGTCTAAGTTTGTTAGGGGCAATGGCCTCCTGGATGACACCCAGTTTGGCTTTAGAAGCCAAAATAATACTGAATCATCCCTTGTCGCGGCCTCGAAAAGAACCTTAGACGCAGATGGGAATGCTGCCTTGGTCTTATTGTACCTCGCAGAAGCATTCAGCACAGTAAATCATAGCCTTCTTATGGACTGTTTGTCTTCCCTGGGTATTAAAGGGAATGCCCTCCAACTCTTAAGGTCCTTTCTTTCTGACCGAGAGCAGTTGGTTGCCTTGAATGAGCTCTCCTCCCCAACTGTTTCCTTGCCTTGTGGGGTTCTGCAGGGTTCATCTTTAAGCTCCACACTTTTTGGCATATATGTGACCCACCCGGTGAAGCTGATCAAATCATTTGGGTTTGCAGTATTGTCCTACGGCGACAACACCTAGATTGCGCCAAAAGACAGAGTGATGAATCCTCCTACAGGGACTATGTTGAAGTGATGCTAAATAACGAGACACTGGCTGAAAACTTGATGTTAGATGATTGCATTGTGCCCCTTTTGAATTTTGCTCTAAAATACGATCTTTAAGTGCTCACTTTGAACTTGGTTGGAATTAAGTCAAAACTCAATGAGCAGGAATGGTTATCCTTTATTGGGAGCTACAATGTTGGTTTATTCCAGGAGACTTGGGCAGCAAAAGGGATTTTTATTAATGGATGTGTTACTTATAATATAAGAGCACTCCCAACTAATAATTTGGGGTGGGCAGTGGGAGGCATGATGATTTTAGTCAAGACTGATAGGGAGTGCACCCAAGAGTTATTGAATATTGAGTCCCCTGATTTAATGGGTATAGTGTTTATATTTCCGAATGGCTTGAATTTTGTTATATTGAAGGTCCATGCCAGGTCCACGCCAGCTTGTAGTGATTCACTGACTGTAGCTCAATTGAATGAGCTGATTGCTCAGTTCCAACAGAAATCTGAAATGCTAGTAGTGGGTGATTTTAATGCCTCATTTATTTGAACCCTCTTGATTTATTGATATGGTAACTGAGAAGGAAGATGAGTACTGAGGTATCCCTAGTCTTACTGGAAAACCGTATCATCACTCCTCCAATGTTGCCCTGCAAATTACATCTGTAGTTGTGGGGAGGAGCTTAAGAACTTGTAATGGGAGAGCTTGTTCTGATTCAAATAGAGCATTTACATTTAAGAGGGGGTGTACATCTAGTGTCATTCATTACATCTTACTGGATGTTAGTTTGCAGCCACGGTTTCATGACATGGAGGCAATCAACATTACCAGCAGTGATCCTAACCCTGTGGATGTCATTTTGTCAGATTGCCACATACCTGTTCTAATCAGATTCCCAAATCAATTGGGGTCATCAATTGTAGAAGAGTTTCCTGGCCTAGAATAATGGCAAACATGAATCTTCACACTGAGATTTATTATTGGTTTGTACATTATTTGTCCAATTGTGAGGATTTTTCCGCTGTGCATGTACCTATACTATATATTCATGCCACCTTTTTTAAAGCCCTTGAGAGTATCTTCTCCAAAGAGACTTGTAGTCAGTCAATCGTTTCCTCTAAGGACCCTAAATGTTTTTTGTCTGATTGTGAATCAGCTTGAAAAGTATTAAAAAGTGCTATCAGGGAGTGTAATCACTTGGATATTTGTATAGCGCTCTTGAGATATAAATCAGCCATTGCCCATTCCAAACTGAAATGGAGGGGGGGGGGTGGTAATAACTGGCAACAGTTGCTTCAGGCTCTTAAAATGAATGATGGTAGGACCTTCTGGTATATTATTGCTCCTGGGCCTGCTGGAAAAACTAATCTCAGACATCATAAGATCCAACCAGAGAAGTGGGGAGAACATTTTGCAAAACTGTATGTCCCCGATCCACCATTAAACAGTCTTGCAGTGAGGTGAATAATTGCGCCAACGGTGATGAGTTAAAATTGGGCAATGGTCAGTATGTTAAAGTATTCTTTACCTAGAGGATACTCCTTCTGCCATTGACAGCTTAAAGCCATCAAAGGCACCCGGTCCTGATAGAGTACCGAATGATTTATATAAATCAGAACCCTAGCTGTGGGCCTTTTACGAAAACATTTTATCAAATGTAATAGTAGAGGCTGGGGAGATTCCAGAAACTTTGAGAGGGGTGAAAATAATTCCCATTTTTAAGAAGGTAATCCCGGATGCCCCCGTCAACATAGGCTGATCAGCCTAATAGACAATCTCTAAAAGGTTTTTGCATGGAAGGTACTGAATTCATTGCATCACTGATGGATAAAGAATTGATATTGTCCCCCCTCCAGGTAGGGTTTTGTGCTAAAGTGAGAACTTTAGATCAAGTCTTCTAGTTCTCCCTCTTATATTGGAAATATGCCCTGCTCAGGAGTAAACAATTATATGTGGTATTTGCTGGCCTACACGCAGCGTTTGACTTGGTCCCCCGAGAGAATCTTTGGAGAGTTTTACTAAGCATAACCTCAGTGGTTTAATTGAGTTACTAATTAGAAATGAAAGACATTACTCGCAGGTCAGGTGGGTTGACAAAGGGGAATTGACAAAGCATATCCCAATCTCCTGTGGGGTTCATCAAGGCCTTTGTTAAAGATGTGGTTAAGGAATTATTGACGTGTGTTAATGACTCCCCCACTCTGAATAAGGTTACAATACCCAGACTGCTGTTAACAGATGATTCCTTACTAATATCTAAATTCCCGCTCGGTTTAAAAAATCTCCTAGACAAATTTCTAGAGTTTTGTTTAGATAGGGGTCTGGAACTCAATACATCCAAAAATAAGTTTATTGTCTTTGGCAAAAATGCAACCAACAGTCGTATTGTTAAGGCTGGCAAGGATAGATTGGCTAGAGTGTATAGTTTTGATTTTTTGGGTGTGACCCTGATTGTAAAATATAAGTGGGGGTCACAAACAAATAAAGGTTCACTTGTAATAGCCCATAGATCCAAAGCAATATTCTGATTACAAAAGAATACATATACGGGTTCCATTTTCCCAGCCTTCGTGGCTTACTGAGTCAAAGCCCAAAGTGCTGCCCTATATGGAGCAGACGTTTGACTATACACTGACATCCATAAGCTTACTGTAGCTGAGAACAACTTTATCAGAGTATTGGCCTCTGCACCAGCAAGCACCCCTTATTCTGCTCTATTTTGACGTAGGCATAAAATTTGTCTCACTTGACTCAATAGAAATCTTTGTTATTTTGGACTCATATTTGGGTGAGCCCTGAGCATGTAGATTACAGAGACTCTTCAAGAGATGTAATAGTATCCGATCATGCTGTGAAGGTTCCCTGATTAAGCTTCATACATGAGTGGTGTAAAAAATGGGAGTACTTAGATTTTATGAATGCACCAGAGTTGGTTTGTAAAGATGACAAAATGATTTTAAAATCATTATTTTGGTCTTGCGTGTTTGAGAAACAAAACTTGAGGGGAAACTTGGGGCAATTGACTGAGCAGTTCCTGGCTTTCAAGCCAACCCGGCTATTGAATCTTATATGGATATATTACTTCTCTCTTGGCCAAGAGTCTGAATGAACATGAGGTTCAGATTAGATTGTCTCCCTATAAGATCCTTCAATAGAAAATGGTGTGAAGACCAGATCAGATCCCTGCAACATGTCCAGCCTGTGGCACAGACCTGGAAACAAAAGAATATATCATGTTTGTTTGTCCTGAGTATCGTGACATGCGTAGAAAATGGCTTCGCCCGATCTGCTTGACTATAGGGGCTATTCATTGCATTGATGCTCAGAGAATCCTAAAGACCTATACATCAGGTCCTGTCGTTTTTTCCATTAGCCGATTTTTGTTTAATGTCTGACTGAAGCATGAGAAGTTACTGAAACAATTGGGATTTTGTGTCATCAATTACTGTATTACTCAGCACCATGCACTTTATACCTTTCGCCCTCTAATTGATACTGTGAACAAGGCAGATATTTTTCAAGTCAATTGCTTTCTGCTTTTTACTTTTTAAATTGTTCCTTGGTTTAAGTCTAGCACATTTAACTAGCTTGTTATGACTTGAATCCAGCTGGGCATGTATGGCAAAATTATTATGCAGCTAAACTTTCAAGGGGGACTAATGGCGCGTTGACCCTTTCCACATTTATGTCTGTATTACCGTGATTACTACAAATTGAGTGGGTTTTTTATGTGTAATATGTGAAGATGTTCTTCAAGCAAGATGTTTTTAAGAAGGGATGTTGAAATGTATTTGCTTGTAAGCAGTTTATGCATTAGCTTTAATAGGAATAATGATATTTTAGTATCGTATTTTATGGATCCAAATGTTGTCAACTTTGATGGTCAAGAAAAAGGAAAATGCATTCTTGAACTAGTTTGTGCATAGAAAGTTTTGGGGTGATCTGTTAACTTAGTGAAAAGACAATAAATAAATAAATAAATAAATAAATAACTAAATAAATATACCATCAAAACTCCAATTTAAGCAAAAGGAGCACGCCAGACCAGATTGCGGGGTAACTTGCACTTTAATTTATCAAGAAAAGAAGTGGAGTTTTACAGCCAAATGTAATCTTTGAGCAATAAAATACACCACGTAAGTGACTCAAGAGCTTTATTGAACTGCTTCAATGCACCTGCTGAAAGTGAATGTATAATGGAAATGCATAGCAGTTAGAATGCCACTATTACGAGATTTGGGATTTGTCTGAATATTCAAACTGCAACTAAACCTATGAAGTTTGAGGCTGGCGTATAAAATCATGTGACTCACCACAGAAAGAAGGATGTCAGCTCACCTGTGAACAAGGCTGCACGAGCGGCTGAAACGCATCAGGAAGAAGTTTGAAAGGCTGTTTTCTTGATAAATTAAAGTGCAAGTTACCCCCGCAATCTGGTCTGGCGTGCTCCTTTTGCTTAAATTGGAGTTTTGTTGGTGTATTTTGGAGGTTGTCCGCCCCCAGCGCTTGACTGCCCGCAAAAAGGTCCATCGCTTCCTGTGGACGCAATGGTTGGGATTTACTTAAAAGGAGTTGGACCTGCCTGCAGATGTCCGAGTGGAAAAAGCACGGAGTATTCCAGCCAGAAAGTCTTTGATTACACAAAGGGCATTGGGAAAGGTGAGGCACATAAGTGCTTCACATTTGGATTTCAAGACTGTTCCAAGCACTAATTGTGAAGTGGAAACACAAGTTTTACAGCCAAATTTTATCTTTGAGCATGAAAATACACCATGTAAGTGACTCAAGAGCTTTATTGAACTGCTTCTATGTGCCTGCTGAAAGTGAATGTATAATGGAAATGCGTAGCAGTTAGAATGCCACTATTACGTGACTTTTTCCTATGTGATATATCCTGGGATTTGTATGAATATTCAACCTACAACTAAACCTATGTAGTTTGAGGCTGGCGTATAAAATCATGTGACTCGCCACAGAAAGAAGGATGTCAGCTCACCTGTGAACAGGGCTGCACGAGCGGCTGAAACGCGTCAGAAAGAACTTTGAAAGGCTGTTTTCTTGATAAATTAAAGTGCAAGTTAATCTGGTTTGGCGTGCTCCTTTTGCTTAGATTGGAGTTTTGTTGGTGTATTTTAGAGGTTGTCCGCCCCCAGCGCTTGACCGCCACAAAAGAGGTCCTTCGCTCCCTGTGGACGCAACTGAAAAAGCCATATGTTTCATGGGCGTTATAGTTAGTTAAACATTTCACGCGTACGAAACCAGTGAAATTCCCCCGTTATAGTTAGTTTAGCTAACTATAACTCGGGCCCCAGCAATGCACTACTGATGACGTCACATATTACATCACTCATGACATGGTCAGTGACATCACTGATGACATTTCAAATGACATCACAGATGACATCATCCAGTGACTGTGTGCTTTTGTAAAGGTTAAATATGTTTAATATATATAGGGAAAGATGTATTGAAGAATGAGTGGGTATATAAGTGTCTGGATGAATGATTTAGTAGCTGAGTGACTGACTCTATAAGTGAGTGATTAAACATATCTTACTAGCTACATGAGTGTCTATATGAGTTATTGATTGGTCGTCTGAGTATCTGCATGGGTGCCTGAGTGTTTGTCTCGGTGGGTATTGATTGGTCGTCTGAGTATCTGCATGGGTGCCTGAGTGTTTGTCTCGGTGGGTTGTGTGCGACTTTGTGCATAGATGTGTGAGTGGATGGTTCACTGGGTGCATGGTTTCAAGAGTGCATCTGTAATGGACTTTATGGGTGGGTGAGTGTGTGCATGGGTGTGTTAGTGAGTGAATGTATATCTCAGTGGTACCTGTGTGAGTAACTACATATGTGAAAGGCAGTATATTGTGTTAGAGTATTTAAATGGCTATAAGTGAGAGTGTGTGATTGTGAGAGTGGCAGAATGGATGAGTGTGTACTTGTCTCAGTGATTGTATAAGAGAGTAAGAATGTGCTAGTATTTGTATGAGTAAGTGTGCTGGTGTGTGTATAACTGTATAGGTGGGTAAATGGGAGTGTGATTAATTATTTGCATGATTGACTAGGTGTGTGCATACCTCTATGGATGAGTGGTGGTGTGTGAGTGTCTATATAGGTGCATGAGTGCATATGGTAGTTCTGTACTGAGTGACCGTATGTATGAGTGACTGTACGGGTACGTGAGTGGATATGTGTGCAGACCTAAGAATCAGTGAGTGGGTATGTAGTTATTGGTGTTGGAGTGGCTATGGTTTTGAAAATGGCAGTCTGTAATTTAGAATGGGTGTATCAAAAGTTACTATAGGGTGTGAGAAGATGCATGAAACTATCACATGGATGATGTCATCAGTGATGTCATTTGAGATGTCATCAGTGATGTCACTGACCATGTCATGAGTGATGTAATATGTGACATCATCAGCAGTGCTTACGGGGGCGCGAGTTATAGTTAGCTGAGCTAACTATAACAGGAGAATTTCACTGGTTTTGTACGAGTGAAATGTCCAACTAACTATAATGCCCCTGAAATCAATGTTTTTTTTCAGTGAATTTCTAAGGTTTTTAAATGCTAATTTCTAACTATAACATGCCTTAAACCTATGTTTTTTTCTTTGAATGTCAAAGGTTTTTAAACATGATAATTTCTAACTATAATGTGCCTGAAACCTATGGTTTTTTCATTGAATGTCAAAGGCTTTTAAAAATGCTAATTTCTAACTATGTGCCTGAAACCTATGGTTTTTAAAGTGAATTTCTAAGCTTTTTTAAATTCTAGTTTCTAACTATGCGTACAGAGGTAGAAAGAAGACAAAATGCACAGAAAGAAGCAAAAGAAATGCAGATAGAAGCAACAGAAGTCCACAAGGACTAAGAAAAGTGCAGGAAGAAGCAAGACATGTGCAGAAAGAACCAACAGAGAAGCAGAAAGATCATGGTTGCAAAATCATCCTGTGCCCACAACTTTTTCAGATGGGTACTGGTGGTAACTGACTCTGACTAACCAGGCCTAGAGCCAGTGCTATGCTAAAAGACACTTTGAATACAGTGAAAACACCTACATATACTAGTGAACACTATAAGTTTGGTACCCCTGTGATTAGCATGACCTCCTCTGCAAGGCCCTAGTACATAATAGGACAGGGGAATTAAAACTACCTTAAGTCAGAGGTGCAGAAATATGCTACTTTAACTAGTCCAACCAAAGTTCAGGAAATCCGCAGCGTAGGACTTACAGGAGGTACCAGGAGGGATTATTGGCCCCCAAACGCCCTCAGGACTAAATTGGACTTCATCCCCCATCCCCAGTCTGCCATGAGGCACGTTTGCAGAGTGGTAGAAAAGGAGGCCATGGCTTCTGAAGACATCTTAGCAATCCCACTGTGTGGGACTTACTGGAGGTAACAAGAGGGGTAGTTGGCCCCCAAGGACATTGTTGGGGGCCAACTTCCCAAACTATTACCTCCAGTCAGTCCCACACAGCAGCATTGGTAACTACTCGTACCAGGCCACACCCACTTTGCCCACTGCCCACCACTCTACAAACGTGCTCCCTGGCACGCTCTTGGATGGGGATTGAAGTCCCCTTCACTTCTGGAGGTCCTTTAGGCGCCAACTAGCCTACCTTTTACCTCCAGTAAACCTCACGCAGTGGGATTGGTAAGAGGTAGACAAAGGCCATGCCCCCTTTCTCCACCACTCTGCGAAAATGACCCCTGGTGCGTTGTAAGTTGGGGGATTAAGTCCCCTTGAAACCAGAGGGTCCCTAGGGTCTAACTAGCCCACCAGGTACCTCCAGTAAGTACCACAGAGCTGCGTTGCAGAGAGGTGTAAAAAGGGGCGCGGCATAGACCACCTCCCACATAATGCACACCCCCGGGAAGGTCATGGTCCCTGTGGCTCAGTGGTCCATAACAGACCCCCGCATTTGAATATTAGTGTCCCGGGGAGGTGGTGGTCCACCGGGCGTGTGGGAGAGCCCCTTCACACAGGTGTATTTTTTTTTAAAGCCCCGGGGGTGGGGGGGGTGGGGGGGTGTCAGTCTCCGGGACAGCTGGGGGCCACGTGTCCCCACAAAATGATTAATTGAAGCCACATTAAAAAAAAAGCAGCCCCGGGGTTGACGGTCCCCGGGGCTGCGTGCCCTCCCGCAACTCATTAACCTTTCCCCGGGGAGGTGGCAGTCCCCGGGGGATGGTGGGGAAATTGGCTCCCCACACATTTTGCTCACTGCCCCCGGGACCTCAGCCGGATTCGTGCACCCAGGACGAATTGGGACGATTTTTTTAATGCTTTTTTGGGCCCTTGTGGGACCCCCTGAGCAGGCCTAGGGGGTCAGGGAGTTTCTACCCTGCTCCCTTTTCTTTTTTTTCGTGTTTGTTTTTCTCTTTTCCTGTGACTCGGTTCTACTGAGTCACAAGATTGCTGCCAACACTTTCTGGTTTGGAGTGTTGACAGCCAATTAGAATAAAGCTCATGGTAGGGACGGAGGGTCGGCGGATCCACCGCGCCTCTAAATATCAAATTTTTATTTTTTTATTTTCTCAGCAACTACTGAATGGATTTACACCATTTAAAAAAGGGCGCTTTCTGAACCAAGCACTACCTTTTTGCTGGTGCAATTCCGTTCAGCAGTTCAAGCTGTAGCCGTGTCTAAAGTTTCCTATGGAAAATTCATTTTCCAACCTCTATTTTTTTAATTTCTCAGCAGCTACTGAACCGATTTACACCATTTTAAAAATAAGGGCACTTTCTGAGCCAAGCACTACCTTTTTGCCAAATTTGGTGTAATTCCATCAAGGAGTTCGGGCTGTAGCTGTGTCTAAAGTTTCCTGTGGAAAATTCATTTTCCGACCTCTTTTTTTTTAATTTCTCAGGAACTACTGAAGGGATTTACACCATTTAACACAAAGAGTTATTTCTGAAACAAGGGGTACCTTTTTGCCAAATTTAGTGTATTTCGTTCAGCAGTTTAGGCTGTAGCCTTGTCTAAAGTTTCCTAGGGAAAATAACATGGAAAAAACACGTTTTGGGACCCCCCTTTTTTCTCTTCCCCCGCTTGGCAAATCAGCCCGAAACTTCCAGGATAGGAGCTGATCGGAGCAGGCCACAAGTTTTGAAAAATTCGCAAAGATTCGTCATATGTCATAGTTAGTTGGACATTTCACTCGTACCAATACAGAGAAATTCCATCGTTATAGTTAGTTTAGCTAACTATAACTCGTGCCCCCGCAATGCACTGCTGATGATGTCACATATTACATAATTCATGACATGGTCAGTGACATCACTAATGACATCTCAAAGCAAACCCACCAGTACCCCAGATATAGTAATAGTAATCTTTATTTAGCATAGTTACTTAAAACCATTGCAATATAAAATGAGTTAAGAGCAGAATGGATAAAACTACAGTTTTAAAAGACTCAAAATTTAAAATTTAAAATGTTCACATTTCCTTATGACCGATGTGCTTGTATTTGGACTTAATGTTTGTAATTTGTTGCTCAGTGGCCGCATGAGCTCATAAAGTCAGTGAAACCGTCAGCGAAGTGATGTCAGGTCGGTTGCATTAAGGCAGTTATGGATTGAGTTTTTTGGCATCTTTTTTTCAACTGCCTTCAGGAATTTTACAAAGCTGCAGTTCAAGCCAGGGTCATTAGGATGAAAACATGCAAGGACCGCCGCCCGTCTAGTGCGGATCCCTTGCCGATTGAAGTGGTGTTTTAGCCAGCGTTTTCGTTCGTCCCGTAGTTTTTCACAAGAGCATATCAAATGCAGCATGTCCTCTTCTGCCAAACCGCATAGCCGACAGAGGGGGTCAGTTTTGATTTTGAGCCAGCGTGGGAGATTTTGAGTACAAGGTAGCAGGCCCAGCCTGTGCCTTAGAAAGCACATCTTGACACTCTTGAAATACCCCTCGGCCAGATAGCGCTGTCGTGCTTTTGTTTTGTACGAGTTCAGAGTCAACCAGCCATGTGTTCTCTTCGAGAGGGTTTCCTTGTCTTGCAACCATGATTGTAATTTGATTGATTTTTTTACCAGTTTTTTGAAAATTGTATGACTTGTTGGAGTGTTCCAGAGCTGTTCTAGACCTGTATTCGTCAGACTGCCAGTGAGGTACTTAGCTGCTGCTGAGGAAGGATGCTGTTCTAACTCTGCTCCCTGGCACGCTCTTGGATGGGGATTGAAGTCCTCTTCACTTCTGGAGGTCCTTTAGGCGCCAACTAGCCTACCTTTTACCTCCAGTAAACCTCACGCAGTGGGATTGGTAAGAGGTAGACAAAGGCCATGCCCCCTTTCTCCACCACTCTGCGAAAATGACCCCTGGTGCGTTGTAAGTTGGGGGATTAAGTCCCCTTGAAACCAGAGGGTCCCTAGGGTCTAACTAGCCCACCAGGTACCTCCAGTAAGTACCACAGAGCTGCGTTGCAGAGAGGTGTAAAAAGGGGCGCGGCATAGACCACCTCCCACATAATGCACACCCCCGGGAAGGTCATGGTCCCTGTGGCTCAGTGGTCCATAACAGACCCCCGCATTTGAATATTAGTGTCCCGGGGAGGTGGTGGTCCACGGGGCGTGTGGGAGAGCCCCTTCACACAGGTGTATTTTTTTTTTAAAGCCCCGGGGGTGGGGGGGTGGGGGGGTGGCAGTCTCCGGGGCAGCTGGGGGCCACGTGTCCCCACAAAATGATTAATTGAAGCCACATTAAAAAAAAGCAGCCCCGGGGTTGACGGTCCCCGGGGCTGCGTGCCCTCCCGCAACTCATTAACCTTTCCCCGGGGAGGTGGCAGTCCCCGGGGGATGGTGGGGAAATTGGCTCCCCACACATTTTGCTCACTGCCCCCGGGACCTCAGCCGGATTCGTGCACCCAGGACGAATTGGGACGATTTTTTTAATGCTTTTTTGGGCCCTTGTGGGACCCCCTGAGCAGGCCTAGGGGGTCAGGGAGTTTCTACCCTGCTCCCTTTTCTTGTTTTTCGTGTTTGTTTTTCTCTTTTCCTGTGACTCGGTTCTACTGAGTCACAAGATTGCTGCCAACACTTTCTGGTTTGGAGTGTTGACAGCCAATTAGAATAAAGCTCATGGTAGGGACGGAGGGTCGGCGGATCCACCGCGCCTCTAAATATCAAATTTTTATTTTTTTATTTTCTCAGCAACTACTGAATGGATTTACACCATTTAAAAAAGGGCGCTTTCTGAACCAAGCACTACCTTTTTGCTGGTGCAATTCCGTTCAGCAGTTCAAGCTGTAGCCGTGTCTAAAGTTTCCTATGGAAAATTCATTTTCCAACCTCTATTTTTTTAATTTCTCAGCAGCTACTGAACCGATTTACACCATTTTAAAAATAAGGGCACTTTCTGAGCCAAGCACTACCTTTTTGCCAAATTTGGTGTAATTCCATTCAGGAGTTCGGGCTGTAGCTGTGTCTAAAGTTTCCTGTGGAAAATTCATTTTCTGACCTCTTTTTTTTTAATTTCTCAGGAACTACTGAAGGGATTTACACCATTTAACACAAAGAGTTATTTCTGAAACAAGGGGTACCTTTTTGCCAAATTTAGTGTATTTCGTTCAGCAGTTTGGGCTGTAGCCTTGTCTAAAGTTTCCTAGGGAAAATAACATGGAAAAAACACGTTTTGGGACCCCCCTTTTTTCTCTTCCCCCGCTTGGCAAATCAGCCCGAAACTTCCAGGATAGGAGCTGATCGGAGCAGGCCACAAGTTTTGAAAAATTCGCAAAGATTCGTCATATGTCATAGTTAGTTGGACATTTCACTCGTACCAATACAGAGAAATTCCATCGTTATAGTTAGTTTAGCTAACTATAACTCGTGCCCCCGCAATGCACTGCTGATGATGTCACATATTACATAATTCATGACATGGTCAGTGACATCACTAATGACATCTCAAAGCAAACCCACCAGTACCCCAGATATAGTAATAGTAATCTTTATTTAGCATAGTTACTTAAAACCATTGCAATATAAAATGAGTTAAGAGCAGAATGGATAAAACTACAGTTTTAAAAGACTCAAAATTTAAAATTTAAAATGTTCACATTTCCTTATGACCGATGTGCTTGTATTTGGACTTAATGTTTGTAATTTGTTGCTCAGTGGCCGCATGAGCTCATAAAGTCAGTGAAACCGTCAGCGAAGTGATGTCAGGTCGGTTGCATTAAGGCAGTTATGGATTGAGTTTTTTGGCATCTTTTTTTCAACTGCCTTCAGGAATTTTACAAAGCTGCAGTTCAAGCCAGGGTCATTAGGATGAAAACATGCAAGGACCGCCGCCCGTCTAGTGCGGATCCCTTGCCGATTGAAGTGGTGTTTTAGCCAGCGTTTTCGTTCGTCCCGTAGTTTTTCACAAGAGCATATCAAATGCAGCATGTCCTCTTCTGCCAAACCGCATAGCCGACAGAGGGGGTCAGTTTTGATTTTGAGCCAGCGTGGGAGATTTTGAGTACAAGGTAGCAGGCCCAGCCTGTGCCTTAGAAAGCACATCTTGACACTCTTGGAATACCCCTAGGCCAGATAGCGCTGTCGTGCTTTTGTTTTGTACGAGTTCAGAGTCAACCAGCCATGTGTTCTCTTCGAGAGGGTTTCCTTGTCTTGCAACCATGATTGTAATTTGATTGATTTTTTTACCAGTTTTTTGAAAATTGTATGACTTGTTGGAGTGTTCCAGAGCTGTTCTAGACCTGTATTCGTCAGACTGCCAGTGAGGTACTTAGCTGCTGCTGAGGAAGGATGCTGTTCTAACTCCTTCCACAGGTGTTCATTCAGGGTTCCTTGTTTGGATTTCCTCACTTTGTCCCAGGCTATCACGTAGGCTCCATGCCTTGCCAGGAGCTGTTGGTCGATGCCAAATTCGAGCCTGATTTGAGCGGGTGAGGTTTGCTTGGGTAGACTGAAAATAATTCTGTAAGCTGTTGTTATAGTGTTGTCAAGGATCTTAGCATCCCTTCCTCTGAGTGCCTCGCTCCCATAAGTAATTGTTGGAAGAAGTTTGGCACGAATTACTTGCGTCAGGGGTAACAGGGATGGGCCGGAGAGTTTATGATTTAGTACCTTCAACGAAATCGCTAACGAAAGACCTTTCCCTCGTATGCTTGTTCTCTGAGCCGAGAACTGCCCACCGTTGTCGATCTTCACTCCTAGATATTTGTATGTTGGAGTTTCTTCGATTTTTGTCGTGTTCCAATGCCATGATGTTGGTTTCCTTTTTTTCCTGCTGATGGTCATTGTTTGAGTTTTCCCCAGATTTATTGTAAGATCGTTCTTACTTGAGTACCTTTGTGTTGCGTCTAAAAGATGTTGAAGTCCTACCTTAGTGTGGCTTATTAAGACAATATTGTCTGCGTATAGTAGACAAGGTAGCTGGAGCCCTCCTAGTTTAGGGGCGTGGGAATTGCAGTCATTTAGTATTGGGACAAGGTCGCCTAGGAATAGGTTAAAGAGCGTGGGGGCCAGGACGCAGCCTTGCTTTAGGCCCTTATTGGTCTGTATGGGCCTTGACAAGGCGGATCCGTCCCCTATTTTTATCTGTACCCAAGTTTCTGTGTGCAGGTTGATGAGCAGATCCAGCAGAGGTCTCGAGATCCCCCAGTCGTTCAATTTAGACCACAGAAGCTTCCGATTTACGTTATCGAAAGCGGCCTTGTAGTCGATGAAGCAGAAATGGATGGGCATTTTGTTAGATTCTGCTTTGTCTATGAGCATACCCATGCTCAGGATGTTCGTCATCGTGCCTACTGACTTGGCAAAGCCTGTCTGATTGGCAGGGATTAAGGATCTCTCTGTTGCCCAGGCTGTCAGCTCTTCAAGTAGGGTACCTGCAAAGTATTTTGCCTCGTTATCAATTAAAGCCACCAGTCGGTAGTTATGTGGGGAAGCCTTATCTCCTGCCTTATAGATTGGGGAGATGATGGAGCCCCTCCAGGACCTTGGAATGGTGTTGAATTGTCGTATTTCCAGAAAGAGGGGTTCCAGGGCTGCCGCCCAGCCTGGCACATCTTGTTTGTAGATAATAGGAGGTATGCCATTTGGCCCTGGCGCTCCCTCCTTTCTTCCTTTTTTGATTTGGCGCTGGATGGTGCTTTGTAAGTTCAGCAAGTTCATAATATCATTTGGAGAAAAGCATTCTGTGGGCCTTGTGTCAGTAATTGTATAATTTTTGTAAGTGACAGGCTCGTAATGTTGGTTGTTCCCTTCAGTCTGACTAAAATGGGTGCCGAGAAAGCTTGCCCAGGTTTCCTCTGAGATGTTTGAAGAAACCCGTGATGCGCGGGTCTTATGAATGCATTTATTGATTTCCAGAATCTTGCTCCGTCGTTCCGTTTGATATCGGAGTGAAGTCTCGCCCATAAATTGTCCTCAGCTGATTTATTTGCTTCCCATTTTAGTTTTTTTAGTGTTGATTTTAGTTCTCGTAGATGGTTTTGCTTTACGGTATCCATGGGTTTCCTTTGGAGTTCTCTCGTTTTACGGTTGATTAGGGTTTTTATGTCTTTAATTTTCCCTTGGTCTTCTCGAGAGAATTTGCAGAAACTTGCGTCCCCCAATTGTGTCTGAAACTTGGGTCTTGTAGCATACATAAACATGGTACTTGTAAAATGTTCCCATTTTGTTATTTCACTATCCCCAGAGCGACTCTCGAAGTGCTGTTTTGCCCTTTCCACTAGCGTTCCGTCCAACGCTGATGAGTATTTGATTTTTTTGAAGTTGATGGTTTGGACTGACTCTTTAGGCGCTGTTGATCGTTCGAAATTCGGCTTTATAATCTTGATGATAATTTCTTGGGGGCAATGATCACTTTCCCCGCTGCAGCCAATCCGGTATGATATTAAGGACTGGAAAAAGGGTAATGATATAAAAGTATAGTCTAGAATACTGCTTGTTTTTGTTGAATGGAAGGTTGCGACTGGGGGATTATCTCCAGAGGTCCTACCGTTGAGGGCCCTAATGTTAAAGTTTTCCAGATCTTCTAGTGTCCTGTTACCTAGTTTGGTTTTTTGGATAACTGTGAGGTTGCTTGTGTTGGGATGTCCCAAATTGCGTTTTGTATTAGTTGTTCATCTTCCTGCGTCTCGCCCATGAGATTAAGGTTAAAGTCCCCGGTAAGAACAACATTTAGTGTGGGTCTTTCCCTTATATGTGTCTCCATGAGGCTACAGAGGTCTTTAGTTGCTTTCCCTTTCCTTCTTGGATTAATGTAGGCATTTATTAGGAGGAGATCGGTTTCAGTATTGCCTTGTTTGAGTTGTGGCAAGCGGATTTTAACAGCCAGGGCGGCCAGCGGCTGTAGAGGATGGTCCATCTTCTATTGCTGTCAGTACGCTTGTAACCAGTATATAGGTTACTAGGCCGCCTTTAGAGTGACCATATTTAGCCGTCCTACTTGCAGCTGCGAAAAAACGTAAGTAGCCATGGAGGTTGGGGGGGTCTGTGAGCCATGTCTCTTGGAGTGCCACTATATCAAATTTTCTGATGTAATTCATAAAATCTGAGTCAGTTATTTTGGAAGCCAGGCCATTGATGTTCCATGAGCATATTTTTAATGAGCCGTAAACGTCTTCCTTTGGCTTGTTGCCAATTTGTCATTCGTTGTTATTTAATGTTCTAGCAATCCATCCTGAGTCATACATTTGTGTGAGTTCATCTGTAGTGGCTCCAGTGCTATTGATGTGTGGATCAATTTTGTTGGCCACTGGCCCTACCGCTCCTCTGAGGACCGAATTTTTTAGAGTATTCATGATAGCTGGAGCTGCCGCTTTTTCCACCGGGACAAGAATGTCAGGGTACCTTGGTTTGACATAAGGTTCTATTGTGATCCCCCAGCTTCCAAAGATGTCAGCCTCTGCAATTATTTTTTGTGAAATTGCCAGGGTTCTCCAGGTTGCTTTTGTTTTTTCTTTGCCTGTAGCCTTGTCGGCTACAAATTCAATGGATTCCAGGTCAAAGCTTTTTAATTCTGTCAAGGATGGAATATGGGATAGCAGCCTTAAGATATTACCTCTGTTGAGAGTGTCGTGTCTTCCTTGCGATGTGTAGTCCGGGTTAAACCAGACAACGCCTGTTGAGTTTTTTCGTTCTCCCGCTGATGCACTCTTTATTATTGGTTGACTAGGTCCCATAAATTCTTCTCGTCGTGTTGAAGTTGTTTCCAGTTGGCTGGCAGTGGGTACAGTGACTCTTAACCGTCGGCCGAGAATGTGTTCATTTGGTGTGGGCGGTTCAGCATATGATCGTTCGACTGACCATCCCTTAACCTCTACTAATCGTGCTACAGTGGTTTTGACGTCATTTGAGTTACTTGTAGTTATTCTTAGTACTTGGCCAGAGGTATGATGGTTCCTTATTACTGGACCGTTTAGATGGGGAATATCACAAGGTCTAGAGATATTGCACGTAGGGCCCGATGTCCCCATAATAGCTGAGTCTGCTTCTCTTCTTGTAGCCAGTACACCTTCCATAGTCATAGCTGGAAAGCATTCTAGCAACTGATTGCCTGTCTCAGTAGTAGCCAGTCCTTGATTGATCCCAAACTGTGTTCCCTTAGTGGGTCCATGGTTTTTTATTTGCAGGCCGGCCGAGCTAGGCTGCATACTGCTTGTTTGTGCTTGTGTCGCACAGGAGGCAGGGGTTATGTTGCTAGTTCCATTGAGTTGGGGACATGGATTTTGTGTTCCTCTTCCGGGTTCTTTTTTAGTGCAGATGCTATGTAGTTCCAGAATAGTTCTTGTTTTGTTGTTGCTCCCCAGCTCTTTGGTGGTTGTTGCCTTGATGGGGGACTCAGGTGTGCCGATGACTTCGTCAGCTTCTAGCGGGTACGTGGCACCCTCAGGGTGTGCCATGCTTTGTTCCTTGTTTGGTATGTTCCCAAAAAGTTGTTGGAATCCGTTACGTTGCAGATCAATTTTATGTTTCCTGCCTTTGCGTTTTTTTGCTCGTCTTTGTTTGGCGTTCATTTTTAAGTTTGTTGTTTCTTCCTCCGTATTTTCGGGGAATTGAGGTTCTGAGTTTCCTATATCATTGACCACTGGACTTGGTGGTTTTGTGGGTGTGGGGGCCCTTGGAATAGGGTTGATTTGACCCTTGCTCCCCAGCGCTTCTTTGGTCATTGGATGGTTTGTCGCCGCCGCGACTGGGCTGGTACAGGGGATACTTTGCCTGCACTTGGATGTTCTTCTAAGTTCTGTACACAAATCGCTCATTATTGTTGGTAGACTCGACAACTTGTCGATTATTGGGCCGCATCCGCATCCTTCATTATAAGGCCCAGATGCCTGATACGACGATGACGATTTATTCTGAAGAAGCGTGTTAAGCGTGCTCAGCTTCCCGTCAATAGCCACCACAAATGCAGCCAATGTATCAAGTAGCGATAGTTGGATGTCCATTTTGTCAGATTGGTAGTTGAGGGCATCTACCAGGAGTTGTGTTGTTTTGAGCAGGCTCTTCCACGCGTTTCCCTGATTTGTTTGATTCGAGGTATTGACCTGATTATCCTCAGACAAGGGGCTTTTTTGGGCCACCTCTGGTGTCCCCATGTCCATTACTGGGTGATCCAATGAGGCATCGTTTATAACAATCGGTAAGGACGTGTTCATACTTGTTTCACTGCTGCTTTTGTCTTGGGTGTATGCTGCTACGAGGTCTTCCCACTCTTCCTTGCCCAGGTATGAGGATATTTCTATCACATCGAGGGGCGAGGTTGGTGGCCTGTGTGAATCTATTATATCCTTCCCTGGTCTCATCGTGCTGTTGTGGTCAGTTGTAGGTTCGGAATGTTTTAAAGTTGAATTCCCAAGAGTTGAGGCATTCTCTTCCCAACACTCCTTTGCGTCTTTTTCACTTGCCCCGTTGTGGTTTGTGGGGTCTTTGTTTGGTGCTTGGATTTTTGACGTACCCCAGATATAAAAACTTCTTCTTTTTCTAATTTGTCAGGAACTACAGAACAGATGTACACCATTTAAAAAAAAAGTAGCTTTCTGAACCAAGAGCTACCTTTTTGCTAAATTTGGTGTAATTCCATTGAGCAGTTCGGGCTGAAGCTTTGACTAAAGTTTCCTATGAAAAATAACATGGAGAAAACGCATTTTGGGACCTCTCTCACCCCGAAACTTTCAAGACAGGAACAGACTGGAGCGGGGCACTAGTTTTGAACATTTTGTAAAGATTCGTCAAACGGCGCCAAAGTTATTGGCAATTAAAAAACGTTTTCCAATGGAATCTAGGACCTAACTATAACTACCTACTGGCGACCGCCATTAGGTAACACACACATATAGATATATATATATATATATATATATATATATATATATATATATATATATATATATATATATATATATATATATATATATATATATATATATATATATATATATATATATATATATTCACTAAAAAAAACATAGGTTTCACACTCGTTATAGTTAGGAATTAGCATTAAAAAACCTTTGAAATTCACTGAAAAAACCATAGGTTTCACACCAGTTATAGTTAGCTGAACATTTTACTCATACAAAACCATTGAAATTCCCACGTTATAGTTAGTTGGACTCACTATAACTCTCTCGCCCGCAATCCACTGCTGATGATGTCACATATTACATAATTCATGACATGGCCAGTGACAACACTGATGACATCACTGATGACATCTCAAATGACATCACTGATGACATCTCAAATTACATCACTGATGACATCATGCACTGAATGTGTGTTAAAATATTTTTTACATATTGAAGAATAAGTGTATGTATGAGTGTCTGGATGAAGGATTTTGTAGGTGCGTAACTGACTGTATGAGTGAGTGATTAAATATATATATTCACAAAAAAAAACATAGGTTTCACACTCGTTATAGTTAGGAATTAGCATTAAAAAACCTTTGAAATTCACTGAAAAAACCATAGGTTTCACACCAGTTATAGTTAGCTGAACATTTTACTCATACAAAACAATTGAAATTCCCACGTTATAGTTAGTTGGACTCACTATAACTCTCTCGCCCGCAATCCACTGCTGATGATGTCACATATTACATAATTCATGACATGGCCAGTGACAACACTGATGACATCACTGATGACATCTCAAATGACATCACTGATGACATCTCAAATTACATCACTGATGACATCATGCACTGAATGTGTGTTAAAATATTTTTTACATATTGAAGAATAAGTGTATGTATGAGTGTCTGGATGAAGGATTTTGTAGGTGCGTAACTGACTGTATGAGTGAGTGATTAAATGTGTCTTACTGAATGCATGGGTTAGTGACTAAAGTGTCTGAATGTGTGCATCATTATGTCTGTTGTTGTGTAAGCTGCTGCATGTGTTGATCAGTAGCTATATGAGTGGCTATATGTGTTATTGATTGGTTGCCCAAGTATTTTTATGTGAGGGTGAGTGTGTGTGGAGGTGGCTGGGAGGTGTGTGACTCTATGCATAGATATGTGAGCAGTTGATTCACTTGGTGTATGGGTTCAAGAGTGCATGTGGAAACAGCTGTATGGGCGGTTGACTGTGTGCATGGGTGTGTTGGTGAGTGAATGGATATCTCAGTGCTACATGTCCAAGTAAGTACATATGTAAAACATAGTGCATGTGAGAGCTGGGATATATAAATGACTATACATGACAGCCTGTGATTGCATAAGTGACAGTTTCTTTAAATGCGTACTTGTATCAGTGATTGTGAAAGAGAGTAAGTATGTGTGAGTCTATGTTTAAATAAGTAAGGTTTTGTGTGTACAACTGTATAGAAGAGGAAATGGGAGTGTGATTGATTCTTTGCATGACTGACTAGGTGTGTGAGTAACTCCATGCATGAGTGGCAATGTGTGAGTGTCTGTATAGGTGTATGTGTGCATATGATAGTCTTGTATTGATGAGTGACTGTATGTATGAGTGATTGTATGGGTGAATGAGTGGATGTGTGTGTACACCTAGGAATCAGTGAGTGTGTATGTAGTAACTGGTATTGGTGTGCCAATAATTTCAGGAATGGTAGTTTGTATTTAACACTGGGTGTATCAAAGGTTAGATTAGAGTGTGAGGAGGTGCATCGTATTATCACATGGATGATGTCATCAGTGATGTCATTTGAGATGTCATCAGTGATGTCACTGACCATGTCATGAATTATGTAATATTTGACATCATCAGCAGTGGATTGCGGGTGCGAGAGTTATAGTGAGTCCAACTAACTATAACGTGGGAATTTTAATGGTTTTGTATGAGTAAAATGTTCAGCTAACTATAACTGGTGTGAAACCTATGGTTTTTTCAGTGAATTTCAAAAGTTTTTTAAAGGCTAATTCCTAACTATAACGAGTGTGAAACCTATGGTTTTTTTATTGAATTTCAAAGGTTTTTTAAATCCTAATTCCTAACTGTAACGTTTGTGAAACCTATGGTCTTTTCAGTGAATTTCTAAGGTTTTTTAAAAGTTAATTCCTTGCAGTTTCGAGTTTGTAACCTACGATTTTTAAAGTGAATTATTAAGTTTATTTAGTTGTTTTTTTATAACTATTAATTATTATATTTTTATATATATATATATATATATATATTTTTTTTTTTTTTCTTTCTAAAATTAATTTTCCAAGGTATTTTTGATGTTTTTTTTTAATCATTTTAACCAGGAGCGCTCAAGGTGCGCGCACCGGTAAGCGCACCCATTAGCGTAGCGAGAGCGCTATTCCCGTGTGCGGAAAAAAAGTATGTATTTAAAGTAAATAATAATGGAAGACATTCAGTGGCATACTTATAAAGTAGTATTTTTGATTTTAAATAACCGTATTTTAACTTTAAACGCATTTCCTAAAATCAAACAAAATGTCATTCCGGCGTGCCAGGTAAGCCCCCCCGGAAGCGCCTACGTACGTTCCGCGTAAGCGCCCCCAGAAGCGCTTCGGTGCACGCAGCGTAAGCGCGTCAAGTCATGTGACCTTAAAATAACACTTTTCATTGGATGTTAACAGTTTTTTTTACAACTAATGAAAACCCCACCCATTTCCTTCACTACCTCGTTCACTTTGGAGAGAGCAAGACCTATTCCCTTCTTGTCTTCAATGCTTTGCAAAAAATGGCTACAAGACCACCAAGCAGGAGTGATGACTCTGATGAGTTTCTCCAGGAGGACCCTCCTCAGCCAAAAGTGAAGGCGCACTTCACATGGAAATTGTTTACAATTCCAGAAGGGGAGAAAAAGGTAAATGCACCTAAAGTGGAGTGCAAGATTTGCCACACTGTTCTTTCTCGTGGTGACCGTACCAAAAAATATAGTTTTGGGAACTCCACAATGATTCGGCATGTTCAAAGGAGGCATCCCCAGAACTATGCCCGGGAGAGTGTCAGGTACCTGCCACGGAATGCCCCGAGAGATGGCGCCTCGACTTCCACCGGAGGAGCAACATCATCGGGGAGAGGAAGATCAGTGGAGCTGATACCCAACATTCAGCCTGTTTTCACTGACATCACCATTAGGTGTAAGCAGTGCAACGAACTGCTTTGTGTTGGAGCGCAGAGTATCCTCCTGATTGTTCGCAAAAGGGAAGAACACTGCTGCCCTCCTCAGCCCTAATTTTTCCCCTTTTTTTTGCTCCTGTTGAGCAGTTTGGCATTCCCTATTTTTGTTTTTGTTCTGATAAAAATACCCCAAAAAATTAAAAACGTTCGGAAAAAGTAAAAAAAAAAAAAAAAAAGAAAGAAGAAAAAATCAGTTCTTTTTAGAACTACCTCCAATTCTCCAAAAAGAACTATATTCTTTACAAATTCAAAAGGAGTGAGAGAAGTGGAGTGCAGTGAGAGAGGAAAGGAAAATGAGTGAGGGAGCGAAGAAAGGGACGAGAGGGGAAGGGAAGTGAAGTAGGGGGATTGAAAGAAGGTGAGTGTGGGAGGTGAGTGAGGGGAAGGGGAGTGAACATGGGAAATGAGGATAAGTGAGGAAAGCAGAGTAAGGGAATGGGGGTGAGGAAGGGTAAGAGAAGAGCAGTGAGGTTGAGGAAAGAGTGGCGATAGAGAGTGGATAAAGGCAACTGAGCGTGAGACAAGGAGAGTGAGGGAGTGAGGAGACAGAGGAAATGAAGGAAAGACTGAGAGAAGAGGACTGAGTGAGGGAGCAAATAAAGATAAGTGAGGGAGTGTAGGTGAGTTATACGGAGTAAGTGTGACGGAAGAGGAGTGAGAGAGTGAGGGGACGGAGGTAGTGAAGCTTAGACAGAGGGAGTGAGGGAAAGAGAATGAGGATATGACAGGAAAGAGGTAGTGAGAGAAAGAGTGAGTGAAGTGAGTAAGGTGAGTAAGGTAAGGGGAATGAGTGAGTGAGCGAAGGAAGGAAAGAGAGGGGAAGAGGACTGAAGCATAGCTACTGAGAGAGAGTGAGTGGTCGATGAAAGTAAAGGGAAAAGAACAGAAAGATATGGAATGAGGGATAGTGAGGGAACCAGACTAAGAGAACGGGAGTGAAAGAACGGCAGAGAGCATGAGTAAAGAGGGATGAAAGAGGGTGGATAAAAGTGAGTGAGGGTAAGACAAAGGGAGTGAGGAAGTGAGGGGATGGGGATACAGAAGGAAAGAGTGACAGAAAGGGACTGAGTGAAGGAGCAAAAAAAGATAAGTGAAGGAGTGTGGCTGAGTTATAGGGAGTGAGCGTAAGAGAAGAGGAGTGAGAGACTAAGAGGACGGAGAGAATGAGGCTTACAGAGAGAGAATGAGGGAAGGGGAGTGTAGAAGTAAGAGGACAGAGGGAGTAAGAGAAAGAGTTAGTGAAATGGAGTAAGGAGAGTAAGGGAAGGGAAAAGAGTGAAGGAGCGAAGGAAGGGAAGAGAGAGGAATGGAAGTAAAACAGGAGATCTGAAAGAAAGTGAGTGTGGAAGTGTGGCTGAGTTATAGGGAGTGAGCGTGACAGAAGAGGAGTGAGAGACTCTAATTTTCAGTGGTGAATTTTAAGAAAGCACCAATCATTTCTTGATTTTCAAGTGCACTGAATCTCAACCACTTTTTTTTCATAACTCCACCTTTCAAACTGCCATTTCATTTCCACAACTCATCTGAATACAAGCACATCTACCTTCAAGATGTCAAAAGTCTGGTTTGTGGGTCATAGCTTTGTTCACTGGAGTAAAAAATATGCAAGTAACAGAGGAATTTGCAACCTTGGTTTACCAAATGTGGACATTGTGTGGATTGCACAAAGAGGATTGAGAAGTCACCAATTGATACTATTGGTAAAATCATGTATGCATCTACCACACCCTGACCTCATAGTTGTGCACTGTGGTGGCAATGACCTGTGCACTTTGACTGGGGTAGGTCTGGAAATGCTTTTAAAGGACATCTTTGGGCAACTGATGTCACTTTTTCCAAAAACTGCCTTGGTATTTTCTAATATATGCCAAAGGCAAAAATGGAACTGGTCCAACCAATTGTGTCCACAGATTGAGAAAGCAAGGAAACATGTGAAGAAATCTGTTTCTGCTTTCCTCAGAGACTATGGTATGGGTTCCATTTACCACAACAACTTGCGTTACAACATGCAAGGTATCTATAGGAGAGATGGTGTTCATTTTACAGATGAGGGGAACAGAGTCTTCCTCATGAATTTGAGACTCTGCATCGGTACCTACTTGTAGGTGCAAAAAACACCCACATAACACAACAGCTCTTTTTAGAGCTACCCTACCTCTAAGCACTCTAAATTATTTTTTTACTCTAATTTTTTACACAGTTTTTCCCCGTGGTGCGCTCAGGGTGCGCGTACTGGTGAGCATACATGGGAACGCATCCAGCGCTTACCCCGTGAAAATTGCAAAAAAGAAAAAAGTGTTTTTGTCCTTCAGGGTCCTTCTAGGCCCCCCTCAGAAAACCTAGGGGGTCACTTCCCCCTTTTTATTTTCACCTCTTGTGTCTCGATTCTACCGAGACACAAGATGGCGGACACTCTAAGAATGTTGACAGACATCCGACAGCCAATCAGCTTTCCGCTCGCGCACTCCCGTAGCGCGCCGGGTGCGCTCCCCGGTACGCGTATCAGTGAGCGCTTGAAGCGCGCCTATAGATATATATGTGTTTTTGAAGTTAATTTTCAAACAAACCACTGGAGCAAATTTCACCAAATATAGCAAAGGCACATCTGCGTACCAGTCCCTACAATTTTGCAAAGTTTGGTGTAATTCCGTTCAGCGGTTCGTGATGTAGCCGTGTCAGAACGTCCTATGGAAAATTGCATTGGGAAAACACGTTTTGGGACCCCCTTTTTTTCTCAGCCCCCACTTCACGAATGCCCCCGAAACTTTCAGGGAAGGAGCGGAGCGGAGCTGGCCTAAATTTGAAAATTACACGCAAATTCCTCAACCGGCGCCAAAGTTAAATAGAATGTTGCGGATTTCCTATGGTAGCTAGGTCCTAACTATAACTACCTACTATGTATATATCTATATATATATATATATATATATATATATTACCTACTGGCTATCGCCAGTAGGTATATATAGTTAGGATTTTTTCCCTATGGGATTTCTGAAAATTCTATGTCTAATAACTTTGGCGTTTGTGGACGGAATCGGCTGAAATTTTCAGGAAAATGGCACATTTTGTTTCTGAGCAGCCCCTGGAAATTTGGTGGGGTTTCGTCAAGGGGGGGCTGAGAAAAAAGGGGGGTCCCAAAACGCGTTTTTTACATTGAGTTTTCCATAGGGCGGTTGGCCTCACTTTTAGCTCGAACGGCTGAATGGATTTGCACGAAACTTGGCAAAATTGTAGGGACTGGTAGCCCGATGTGCCTTTGCTAGGTCTCAATATATGTGCTTCAGTGGATTTTGAGAAATTAACGTTTAAATCAAGATATATATCTGTAACAGCGCTCCGGGCAGCGATCCGGTCCGCTTACTTTTCGCTTATCGGAACTTTGCGCGCAGAAAGCCGATTGGCTCTCCGGTGTCTGTCAACATTCTAAACAGTCCGGAGCGGCCGCCATCTTGTCTCTCGGTAGGATCGAGAGAGAAGAAGAGGTGAAAAACGAAAGGGGAATTTAATGAAAGGGGGCAAGGTATCCCCCTCTTGACCCCCTAGGAATGTTGTTGGGGTTATTAAAGGGTCCCGTGGGGAAAAGGAAAAAAAAATGATTTTTCACGGTAGAAGCGCTTCACGGGCCGCGAACTGGGCCGCAAACTGGTAGCGAAACGGGAATTCGCCATTTTGTGCTTCGTTAATTAAATTACTAGGTATAAGGGGGTGCGGGAGACGTATCCTAATCCCCTATGTTTCCTGAGGGTGGCTGAGGAGGCTGATATATGTTGATACATCTCTTCCAGCGGCTGTGCGTGAGCTTTTTTTTATTTTGCTGCGTGACAGTCCGGAGCGGCCGCCATCTTGTCTCTCGGTAGGATCGAGAGAGAAGAAGAGGTGAAAAACTAAGGGGGAATTTAATGAAAGGGGGCAAGGTATCCCCCTCTTGACCCCCTAGGAATGTTGTTGGGGTTATTAAAGGGTCCCGTGGGGAAAAGAAAAAAAAAATGATTTTTCACGGTAGAAGCGCTTCACGGGCCGCGAACTGGGCCGGAAACTGGTAGCGAAACGGGAATTCGCCATTTTGTGCTTCGTTAATTAAATTACTAGGTATAAGGGGGTGCGGGAGACGTATCCTAATCCCCTATGTTTCCTGAGGGTGGCTGAGGAGGCTCATATATGTTGATACATCTCTTCCAGCGGCTGCGCCATCTTGCCTTTTTTCCAATGCCACAATTTTGTCGTGCACGGCAGCCATTTTAGATGCCAGGCTGGTCCCAGGCTATCACCTAGCCCTGCGGATGTAGTTTATGGCCCCAGCTGTAGAGAATTCAGACATGCCAACCCTCCTGATTCAGGCGTGTGACTACTGATTTCAGTGCTAGTCTCCCGCCTCCCGATTTCTGCAAGCAAAAACCCGGGGGCATATTACGAACAACTAGCGATAATTTTTGTCTCTAACTTGTTTAGAGACAAAAATTATCGCCGCACATCGGCGATTTTTATCGCAGATAAACCTTGCTATTATCGCAGAAAAGTCAGCGATATTCATGTATTATCGAGCAAATGCTCTTAGCCATGTTATCCACCTCCCATTGGATAACATGGCTAAGAACTGCTCAGGGCAGGTGTTAGATTTTGGAGATATTCGCGCTTAGCGCGAATATCTCCAAAAGTTGGTAATAGAAGATAGCGATGTTAGGGACTGTTTCCAGTCGCTAACATCTTAGTACGCCACTTTGCATGTCATTAGTGATAAGTATCACTGACATGCAAAGCGGGGCCCAAGATGGTCGCTATCTCCTTTTAGCTGTCACTAACTGGTGTTAGCGACAGCTTGGTAATAGGGAGATAATTTTATCTCCGCTTTCATGGCTTTTAAAGCCAAAAAAGCGGAGATAAACCCCCTTGATAATATGCCCCACGATTCCTTGGGGGTTTCAGCTGACAGGGCTTGGTATTGTGTTACATGGTAATTTTTCCAGGAAACGTCAGAGGGTCGATGCAGGGGTTCTAGAAGAGGTGATAAACCATTTAAGCCTCATGAACAAGCGCATGGTCTTTTAAAGATTTGTGAAGTACTCGGGGCGGCGGTGTGTGTGTGCCCTCTTTTAGGAGCGGGCGGGGGGGCACTGCCAGCAACTTGCCAGGTCAGGTAGTGTTCAACACGTGCATCACCCTTTCTCTGCCTGCTATTGCGCTCCATGCTTCGGAAAGGTAAGAAAAAGAACGCGCATTTGAGTTTGAAATGTCCGATCCTGCAGCAGCACACTTCCAAAGCCCACACATGACAATAACCCGATTCAAGGCCCCATTCACCCGTTTTTAAAAAAATAGATAACACTCCAACAAAGTAAGATTATAAAACTTTATTAACTATTAACTATAACGAACGGAACAAAAACTAAAAACATTTAAACATTTTTCAACACAAAAAGCAACAATGGTTAGAAGCTGTCTTTTGTGCGAATAGTCCCAAGGCAGCACAACGTGCAGAGTTCTGGACGGCACCCAGGTGATGTCGCCTGGGTGCCGCACTGGTTTTGGGATCCTACAATGCAGCACAGAAAAACAGCGTGGGGCGTCCCGGGTGGTGCGGGGGGAGGCCTCGTCAGTAGCGGTCTGTTGTGCGAATAGTCCCAAGGCAGCAGAACGCGTTGAGATGTTGATGGGACTGTGTCCAGTGTCACATGGCTGACACAACATGTACGACAGGCACCCAGGTGATGTCCAGTAAACTGCCGCACTGGTTTTGGTATCCTACAATGCTGCTCCGAAAATTGGCGTGCGGCGGCCCGGGCGTGGGGGAGGCGGCGTGAACGGGCCTCCCCAGGTGGCGGCCATCTAGCTGAGTTGCGCCCGCTCTTGCGGCTACAGCGTCTCGCTCACCATGTTGTTGAGTTGCTCCCACTCTTGCAGTGCAGCGATAGGCGGCTGCAACATGGCTCTTAAAATGGCGGACGGCTCCTCGGTTTTGGGCCTGGTCCACTGAAATGGCCCTGGGACACCTTGGAACTCGGACGCTTGCCTGCTAGGGCTTGGGCTCCATTCTCGAAAAGCGTCCCCTCAGCCGTGAAGATTCTACAAAAGTCTTGGGGGCCCCCGACTCCCGCAGGCTTCCGGTGGGGAGCGGCTGCCATGATTGCTCGCGGAATGACCATGACGGAGCCACGAGATGGTGGTGCTCTCATGCTGACGCCAGCTTCAGTCTGAATGATCCAGAAACAAGGTGGGGCTTTCATCGTTTGGGAAAAAAAAATGTTCTAAACCAATGAAAAGTGTTATTTTTAGGTCATATGACCAAGCCTTCCATCTTTAGGAAACCAAAAGTAAAATGAACCAATGAAAAGTTTTATAAACAAGTCACATGACCTGTTATGCGGCATAGGGCTACAAAAAGCGTAGAAAATCCGTTGGCACGTGAGGCGGCGTCAGTAGCGGACCGATGTGCGAATAGGCCGAAGGCAGCACAACGCGCCGAGATTCGGATGGCACCGAGGTGGTGTCCAGCAAATTGCCGCACTGGTGTGGCCATCCTACAATGCTGCGCCGAAAGACGGCGTGTCCAGCTGAGTTGCGGTCACTGTTGCGGTACAGTGACTCGAACGCGCCGAGATTCGGATGGCACCGAGGTGGTGTCCAGCAAATTGCCGCACTGGTGTGGCCATCCTACAATGCTGCGCCGAAAGACGGCGTGTCCAGCTGAGTTGCGGTCACTGTTGCGGTACAGTGACTCGAACACGCCGAGATCCGGATGGCACCGAGGTGGTGTCCAGCAAATTGCCGCACTGGTGTGGCCATCCTACAATGCTGCGCCGAAAGATGGCGTGTCCAGCTGAGTTGCGGTCACTCTTGCGGTACAGTGACTCGAACGCGCCGAGATCCGGATGGCACCGAGGTGGTGTCCAGCAAATTGCCGTACTGGTGTGGCCATCCTACAATGCTGCGCCGAAAGACGGCGTGTTCAGCTGAGTTCCGGTCACTCTTCCGGCACAGTGACTCGAACGCGCCGAGATCCGGATGGCACCGAGGTGGTGTCCAGCAAGTGGCCGCACTGGTGTGGCCATCCTACAATGCTGCGCCGAAAGTCGGCGTGGGGTGCCCCGTTGGCTTATGAGGTGATGTCAGTAGTGGACTGATGTGTGAATAGGTCGGAACCAGCACAAGGCGCCAAGATCCGAATGGCAAGTCCTGGATGTTGAGTGCCTCAGTTGAGAGTTCTGAGCAGTGCTTGTAAGACTGTCTGAAGCTTATTTGCACCTGCTGCAGCTTCACTATTGCCCTGGTGTGGCCAAAGGTGGCACATGACATAGGCGGCCGGCTCCCGAGGTGCGGCGGAACTTTTTTCATTTTCCTTTCTGCTTCTTTTCCTACAATCCGTTTCATCTGAAGACACAACCAGGTCCCTGAATGTGTGCAGCGGGACGCTATTGATTGAATGAAAATGGCGGCTTGACACAAAGCTGACTCAAGCGTTACTGTTGATGCTATACAGACAAAAATTGGTTTTCAGTTTATACATTCTTCAGGTTTTTTTTTTCCATCCAAGTCTGATTGAGAGTTTGTAGAAAAATGGCTTCAGATTTTCCACATACTACTCTTCAACATTCTTCCTAAATGTAACAATGTGAAACTCACTAGGAGAATGGCTGTTTCTGTTTCCTTTCAAAATGCTGCCAACACTATTTTCTGAATGGAAGACACCATCTTGTAGCATAAAGGGCCGAAAGGGGTTCTGGTCTGGCCGATGGTTGGTGGAGACATTTTGACTATATCTTGGACCTGCCCGGCCTCGCCCAAAATGGCGCCGGTATAAATGGGACTCGTAACTCCTTGCCCGCAAATGTATATCTAGAAAATGTTATTGTAAGTGGCTGTATCGTATTTTAATTACAAAATGTACGTCCACCGATTCCGCAACTGTTAGACACCTTTGTTCTTGCAACCTAATGGCCCGCTCGTTACGTTCTTCTACAGTGTAAATGTCTCCTCATCATATACGATTTCAGTTTGCTCCGTGGCCGGCCCACGTGGTTATAGGCCCTTATTTGTATACTGACATTTTCACAATAAAGGTTTTTAAAACAAAACACGGTAGTAGTATTTACATTGGTAAAGTTTTTACTTTTAGTCACTGTTTTCGAATCAGTAAAGGCAAGTGAAATAAAGCAGTCCAATTACATGACGGATAAAAGGTATAATATGTAGGAACGCAGTAAAGATAAATGCTTAAGGGCAGTTGTGTTTTTCATGTCTGCAATATAAAGTGATCGATAAGAATCTGATAATCAGGCGTATCGGCGACTAAGATAGCAGGCCGAATCTCTTTTACTCAACGGCTCCGTTATGGAAGGAAGAAACGCCCTTTTTCTCGAAAAAGGAATATATTTTACTTACTAGACAGTTGTAAATTTTCCGGGAAAGTACATTAGCCTGGAATATTATAACATATGTTTGAAAAAAAAATATTGTTCGAAAACAATAAAAAGCGTAATTTTTAGGTCATATGACCAAGCTTTTCATCATTAAATTAACAAAACTAAAATGAACCAATGAAAAGTTTTATTAACAAGTCACATGTCCTGTTATGCTTACGTTGCGCGCTGCGCGCCGCGCCGCGGTTCACTTCCGGGTGCGGTAACGCGGCGTGTCATATAACGCATTATGCGACAACGTAGGTCAAGAATATAGTCAAAATGTCTCCACCAACCAGCGTTCGGAACACAACTCCTTTCAGCAGTCCAAAAAGTTCTGTTAAATGACAACAGAGGGGACAGGCAACAAGAACCATCAGTCAAAGAGGGGAGGGCAAGTTCTTCTCTTCCGGGTCATGTTGGGGCGCTACCGGAACTGATCGAATTGGTAGTCTACAGTGTTTCTGGATGTTTCAGACTAAAGCTGGCGTCAGCATGAGACCACTACCATCTCGTAGCTCCGTCGTGGCCATTCCACGAGCAATCATGGCAGCCGCTCCCCACCAGAAGCCTGCGGGAGTCGGAGGCCCCCAAGACTTTTGTAGAATCTTCACGGCTGAGGGGACGCTTTTCGAGAATGGGACCCAAGCCCTATCAGGGAAGCGTCCGAGTTCAAAGGTGTCCCAGGGCCATTTTAGTGGACCAGGCCCAAAACCGAAGAGCCGGCCGCCATTTTGAGAGTCCTGTGGCAGTCGCCTATCGCTGCACCGCAAGAGTGGGCGCAATTCAGCTGGATGGTGGGCAAGACGCTGTAGCCGCAAGAGTGGGCGCAACTCAGCTGGATGGGACAAGGTTCAGAATTGAAGAGTCATCAAAAGGCAAAAAGTTCCGCCGGATCCCGGGAGCCGGCCGCCTATGTCGGGGGCAATCTCAGGCTACACCAGTGCTATAAGACTTGGGGAGGGTGTCGGAGCCAAGCGTCTTCTCCGAGTCCATGGCCATCACACCGCCCCTCATGGGCCTCCGTCAAGCTGTTTAGGAAGGTAACATATCACATTGTTTTCTAATGCAGTCAGGTCCACAAACGACACTCACTTACTTTGAGAATAGTGAAGCTGCAGTAGGTGGAAATAAGCTTCAGACAGTGTTACAAGCGCTGCTCAGAACTCTTAACTATGGCACCCAACATCCAGAACTTATGCTATTTGAGAATGGCAGTGACATCGAAGCATCTCAGGGACCAAAACCATTAACGTACTTTCACGTATGAAAATCTTACTTGGGGAGGGGGCAGGAGCGAAGCGCCCCCTCCCACTCAGCGCCACCACACCGTATGTTGAAAATTTGAAGCCATCGTTCTACAAAGTCAACCAAACTTGGATTAAAAATCTAGAAAAATGTACAAACTGAAAACCAGTTTTGGTCTGCATAGCATCAGTAGCAACGCTTGAGTCAGCTTTGTGTCAAGCCGCAAATTTGATTCAACAAAGCACAGACATTCAAAAAGGCTCAAATTCAGAACTCTAAACTATGGCACCCAACATCCAGGAGCTTGCCATCCGGATCTTGGAGCCTTGTGCTGCTTTCGATCTATTCACACATCGGTCCACTACTGACATCATCTTATAAACCAACGTTATGTAAATAGTTTTTTAATAAAATGTTTTACCCTGTTTCTTTGCTGGTGTGTTGTCTATATTTTTAATATTTGCATACGGTTTGTCGTTATTTTGTGCGGGATGGGTGATGGAGCCGAGCTGTCTTGCAGCCCTCATGGTGTGGAGCTCAGTTCATCTCACTATTTTCGTATTTCTCATGAAGGGTTGTTCCTAATATTTCTATTTTAGCGAGGTCAAAAAGAGATCCAATTAGTGGCCTACTGATTTTGCTCGATTACTTTTATTTTTTTTACACGATTTTTCACTATCTGCAAAGACTAAACAGAGTATTGCGACTTTGTGCTTGTTTGTAAATAGAGAATGATCCAAAGAGAACCAATTCTAAAACAGTAAATGCTTGGACAACAATCAATCAAATGGAGAGACAAGCAGCCACGACGGATTACAACGGGGGTAAAGGCCTGCGTTAACTACCCTTCAGTATCTGCAAAGAGAGAGTACTACTAAGACAAAAGAGGGGAGGGGGGGGGGTGCAGCGTTCAAAGCACATCAGCATGCATAAATACGAAAATGTTTTTATTTATCACGTACTTGACATTTTTAAGCTTTTCATATTTGCTATTAAAAAACCAATGAAATTCACAGAAAAAACCATAGGTTATAGTGGATATATAGTTAGGAATTTGCATTTACAAAACCTTGAAAATTCAATGAAAAAACCATTGGTTTTAGGCCATATATAGTTAGGGATTTGCATTTACAAAACCTTATTTTACTCGCATAAAACCATTGAAATTCCATATATAGTTATAAGCGCTAACTATATATCGCGCACCCGCAATCCACTGCTGATGATGTCACATATTACATCATTCATGACATGGTTAGTGACATCACTGATGACATCACTGATGACATCTCAAATGACATCACTGATGACATCACTGAAAACATCTCATTTGACATGACTGATAACATCACTGATGATATCATTCATGTGATAATACGATGAACCTCTTCAGACTCTAATATAACCTTAGATACAATCAGTGTAAACAGACACTCACAGACTGTCACTCATCCATGGAGTTACTCACACACCTAGTCAGTCATGCAAAGAATCAATCACACCTCCATTTCCTCAAATATACAGTTATACAAACTTTACTTATTCAAACATATACTAACACATATTTACTCTCTTATACAATCCCTGATACAAGTTCACAATGATCCATACAGCCACTCACACATTCACTGGCTCTTATGCACAGTTATTTATATATGTCAACTCTCACATGTACTGTGTTTTACATATGTACTTACTTTGACATGTAGCACTGAGATATCCATTCACTCACCAATACACTCATGCACACAGTCAACCGCCCATACAGCTGTTTCCACATGCACTTTTGAAACCATACATCTAGTGAATCAACTGCTCACACATCTATGCACAGAGTCACACACCTCCCAGCTACCCACACACACTCACTCAGTATCCCATACAAATACTTGGGCAACCAATCAATAACCCATATAGTTACTCATATAGCTACTTATCAACACATGGAACAGTTTACAGAACAACAGACATAATGATGCACAAATTGAGACAGTTTAGTCATTAACCCATGCACTCAGTGAGACACATTTAATCACTCACTCATATAGTCAGTCATGCACCTACTAAATCCTTCATCCAGACACTTATATATCCACTCATTCTTCAATATGTAAGAGATATTTTAACTTTACAGAAACATACAGTCACTGGATGATGTCATTTGAGATGTCATCAGTGATGTCATCAGTGATGTCATTAACCATGTCATGAATGATGTAATATGTGACATCATCAGCAGTGGATTGCGGGTGCGCGATATATAGTTAGCGCTTATAACTATATATGGAATTTCAATGGTTTTATGCGAGTAAAATAAGGTTTTGTAAATGCAAATCCCTAACTATATATGGCCTAAAACCAACGGTTTTTTCATTGAATATATATATATATATATATATATATATATATATATATATATATATATATATATGTAGCGTTTTTTTCAGTTAAGGTGCGATAAATTTAGTTACAGAACTCTGTAGACTAGTGGTTCTTAACCTTTCGACTTCTTTGGACTCCCACTTAGTCCTTACTGAAATCCAAGGACCCACACTGTTTCAAAATTGGAAGATGGGGACTGCCAGCCAAAGCAATTTCTAAAATACACCAAACAAATGCTCAAATATTCAAATATTTTTTTTAATTCACAATCAAATATAGAAAAGGTTTTCACGTATTCCATGTTGCTACTTTTATTTGTATAAATTGTAATAAATTAAATATATTTTAATTTTATTTATTTTGTAACACAGTTGCGGACATGAGTAGGCCTTGCGGACCCTAAGGGATAGTTGGACTACAGGTTAAGAAACGCTGTCATAGATTAACACTTATTGAATAACAATCATTGAAGAACTGAATAAAAAGCATTGACCTTTGGGGTTAAATGAAAGAAAGAAAAATGTAACCCTATATTTTCTGAGAGGCACAAGATGCAGTTTTGGTCTCAAATCCAGCCTTACCCACTAGGCCAAATTGTGTGATCCATGGCCAGTCACTTATTTTTTATTTTTTCTATAGCATTAACTAGACCCAAAGGTACTAGAGCGCTATCCAAGAGCATCAATTGCATTACAGGCTACCACATTCACTTTTAGGCACAGGGAGATTAAGTGATATGCCCAGAATCACAAGTTGTTTGAGCCTCCAGCCAGACTCGAACCTGGTTCCCCAGCTATGTGTCATTATACTTTACCATCCAGTTTGAAAGCACATTGAAGTAATTCAGTACAAAATCTAGCCTCTGGAGAAACTTTACTTGTATATTGTTAATATAAACCAATCTTGCTTCACATTTAATAACAATATAGGCAATCTGAAGATAAACTGGCAAGCTGAGGAATTTCTGGTAATTTACTAAATATTCTTGAATGTTACATGTTTTAAAAAAAATACTACTTTCAATTCAGTGATAATTACTTGAGACACCGAGAAATGTTGAAAAATATTAGTTTTCATTTTAGTCTTTATGGTTTGTTTTCATGGCCTTCGTTGCCTGATTTATGGTTATTGTCATGGCTAGGCCCGAATTTTGGCTGTTGGCCCTGTCTCGGCTCTCCCCATGACTGTCCGTGCCCCCTCCACCCCACCACCACCACCTAGCCTCGCAATGTAGAAATCACTATTCTTTCCTGCTTAAAATTAAAACAGAATCATTTTTGGGCAAGTGTCGAGCGCAACATGGGTAATAATCGACAATTCAGCTGCAGGGGTGCGATCTGGCCGAAGGGTCGTGGCCAAAGGGGAATGGGGTGTGGAGGCAGGGGTCACATTTAAAACAAATATTCGTGGGGCAGAAAGAAGAGAGTGTTGCTTCGAATAAGAGGAGAGGATGAGGTCTAGGCTGGGGCGGTCGACCTCTAACCTGGTGAGCCGGGTTCGAGTCTCGGCAATAACATTCAACATCCTGTGATTCTGGGCAAATCACGTACTCTCCCAGTGCCTAACACAAATGAATGTGTCCTTGTGTAAGCAGCTGGTGCTAATGTAACACGCTCTGATACCCCGTACCTTAGGGTCAAGTTTGCGCTATATTAAATTCCCCCAAAAATGACATATCAATACTCATAATTCCATCTCCTAATGGGCGACACGCTGCAGTGATTCCATGTATGTAACGATAGCCTATTGCGCAGTTTGGTTATTCAGAATAGAACAATCACCTATATATATCATGAATTCCGTTATTGCTATTATAATAATATTGACATTTCTGTCAAGTAAATGAAGAAATAAGGTGATACAGTAATAAAGTAATAAAAGAAAGCGGATAGTGGACAGCTGTACAGTACAAAGGTGAAGAATTTATAAAAGAAATGACTGCCATAATTGGTGCGCATATGGGAAATACAGCTGTTGCTTATTAAGCCCATCTAATATAGTTGAAAACCGATGCGCTAGAATTCGAAGGGGCCATTCAGGGAGAGGTCAAGCTTCTCCCACTTGGACTTAAGGCTACAAGATATATGCACTGTTCACAAGAGTACAATGAGCCAGATACAGCAAAGTAGTTTTAATGTATGTGCAAATTTGTGACTTTTTAGGGTAAACTGCATAAGTTATGTTTACATTTAAACCCGGTCGAAACTGCAATTTTTTTATCATGCAATGCGTATAATTTTTATGAAAACGACATAATTTATGTGAAATATTATTGGTCGCTCAATCGCTTGAAAAGTGTGCGCAAAGTGTGCTGCTGTGTACACACATTACATACAATACATGCTCAGTTTGTTTCCCTTATAGTTTCTAAAGAAAAGTGGAGAACACATTCCGTGCATCATTTTGTGCTGCAGCACACCTCCAATTTCAGAATTCCTTCTGATAATTTCAGCTAAAATATCATTCCTCTTACCGACTACTATAGTGAACAAGCATTGTCAAAGCTGATAGGTTTCGTCTTTGAAACCTCTTAGTTTTGCCAATAGTTTTAGCCTTGCTGTGCAGCATTCCCAATGCTTGCAGCATAGATTAAAAAAATGAAAAAATCGATATTGACCGAAGCACTTTTATTTCCCTTTTGTTTGCCGATCCGAGTTTGATTTTTAACTAAAAAGAAACACATGTAGCGACAAAGGGAAGCTACACAGGTGGGAGGAAAGCAAAATGGTTTGGGGAGTTGGAATCACAGATGGTTGAGATGCAACAAAAGGGCAGTAAAACAACATGGTGCATGGGTGGGGGACGCAACATGGAGGGGAGGGGGAGTGAAGCAAATTGAATGAGAGGAACGTGAGAAATCAAACGGACGAGAGATAGAGTCCAACACGGAGCAAGCCGGGAGGGGCACATGGGTGAGCGAGTAACATGGGAGGAAGAAACACATGAGGCTGAGCACATCCGAAGCTTGGGGAGAAGCTTACAGGTAGAGACGAGGCAGCATGGGCGCTGTAGAGGCAAAGCAGGGGAAGTACATGAGTGAGACAGATGGGAAAGTCATGCATTCTCGTGGGGTGCTTAAAGAAAAAGAAAAAAGTTGGAACTGAAAAGTGAGCAATAGAAGGACACAAGCAATGGATTCATGCTTCCAGGAGGGATACACGTATGAAAAGGAAGTATTATCCACATAAGCTAACCAATAGGAGTTAAGCAAATGAGATTCACAAGGAAGACAACAATTGCTAACCAATAGGCGGGGTCTCAGCCCACCGTAAGCCGACATAACATGTTGCAACAGACAGCACATGCACTATCTAGTAGACAAGACCTAAAAAGTGTAAGCATAGGAATACAAAAACTATGCAAAATAAGTGAAATCACATTAAGTGTGACTTTCACAAGATTATGCTTGTTTAATGAAAATTGTGATTAAGCGATTAAAAGGGGCGTATGGCGGTGGGAGTGAAAGAGTCCCATATGACATGTCAGGCAAATTTTGTTGCCAACCACAAAGTATGCCATCCTTGGAGACATAGAAAAATGTAGGTAGCAACTTGCTAGTGTTAATTTTTGTATTCTTTTTTTTTTTTATTGCGCCCCTCCTCTGCACAGTACCCCCCTCCCCTGTGCCCGCCCCAACACAATCAAGCCATGCTGGTCGCCATTGTCACATATCTACTGAACACCTAATTGGAGTAGGTAATAAATGGTTATGAAAGCAGGATGAACCTCAATTCCATCGGTATCAAAGCTGATCTGTAGGAAGAGCTGCCTTTCGGAAAAATATTTAATTGAAAAAGTTTCACACGTGTAAACTATGCACTGCATGCATTTATCATGTTTAGGATTAGAATAGAAAGTTTGAGTCACTGTTCTGTGTGAAATCCATACATGAACTAAGATGATGCCTTAATTACACATGTTGCCCAATATAAAAAAAAGTAAATTCCTCTCTTTGACCCTCTGTGGATTAACTCCAAACCCTCAATAATGGGACATAAATATAGTTTTATAAAGTTGACATGGAAAGCTATTTAATGTATGTACGAAATAAGGGGAACCCATAGGAAATACACCAACGTGGATTCCAAGGTTAGTTAAACTTGTGATAGAAGGCCAATCATCAGCTGTGGGTAGTGCCCTGCGCGGCTGCACCACTACCACACATGGTGAAATTCTTTAAAGTGGGATGCAAAAAGGGAACGATATTTAAAGTGGATGTGGAATACGAAGCACAAATAATTCTCTTTTTATAACAGGCAAGGCTTTCATAACTAAGGGTTTAGCTTTAGTGAAATTTGTGTAATTTCTTTTGAGGAAATTACAGGAAATGGCAAACTAAATTATCCAAAATTAAACGTTAAAATGCGGAATACCGACTCTGGCCCTAGTTTTAGCGTGAACGGCATCCTCACATCCCTCCCTAGCACGAGGACATGTTTTGTGCTAAAAATAAATGTGCAAAATCGTGAATAATGGATCATCAAATGTTTCCTTTCCTCGCCGATACCGCAATTGTATTTTTACCCTATCGAAGTCTCAACTACAAGACATAGGGGCAGATCTACAAGAAAGTGCCGCAGCGCACCACCGCAAGCCCTTTGGCTGCGTCATGCCACAGCACTTTCAGAGCACAGGAATGCAACATATCTACAATGATATGGCGCATTCCTGTGCTCTCCCCTGCTCTGGCGCGCAAACAGCTGCCATGCGCCCGCACAGGCACCCTTGCACCATGGTGCAAGGATGCCTGTGCCATGGGGAAATTGTTTTTGTGCCACAAAACAATCACTACAGGCATTTTCCTCATTCAAAGCATGCTGCACACATTGAAAGAGGAAAAAACTAGGAGAAATGAAAACATTTCTCCTCGTTACACCTGGCTAAACAGATGCATTTCCAGGTTTACAATTCTCGTAAATCTGGAAATGTGTCTTGCTCCATGGGTGTTGCGTGGGAACACCCACAGCAACACCCATGGAACGCCCCTTTCATGCAAAGTGCTGCGTGTATAGGGGCAATATTTACAAGGACAGGAAAAGCCGCACATGGTGGCTTTTCCTGTCCTTGTAAATATGGGGCAAAGAAATGCGCTGCCAGTGCGTCACAAAAAGTGACGTACTAGCAGCGGAAGGGGCTTGTAAATCTGCCCCGTAGTATAATAGAAAGCGTGACAGTGTTTTTATAAAATGCAAGCAGGCCACAACAAAAATACATGAGGACCAATGGGAAATAAAGGTCGCAAAGCATATGGCGGCAGAAGTGAGTGGCCCCAAGACCCTAGAACAAGATTTAAATCAACTCCTCATATTAAATGCTGGTTGCCTGAGATAGGCGTTCGCAGTATTCATAGACCCAAGTACGTAGATGTTTGCTATGCCCAGCATTTGGGTGGTGACATCGGTGAATCAGGTAGTTGAGATTTATCTTCTAAATGTCACATCAAAATAGAACTGTAACCCTCATAAAGGAACACAACGCTCAGTTAGTTGGCAGCCAAGCTCAAAAACCCAAAACAAGAGAATTTATCATAAATGTGAGCATTAACGTTTCCAAGGGGAAAAGCCTCATTTAACAGATGTTTCAGTTCTTGCAAACATCATTAACTACAGACAGGCGGCGCTACTGCTACGGCATCATTATCGAGAATCAACGGTACTGGTAAAATAGGCTGATCTTTCGTTTTATTTTGTTCTACAGAAACCAGCATATCGACCTGTTCTGTTTCCCCCCACTAGATGGCAGTAGAATGCTCTTTTCTCTTATGCACAGCTCAGTGATTTCACTATTATTCGTGTGTTTAAAGAAGGCCTGAAAGGAACGGTCAGATTGGACCATGGCACACCAATAAAGTGTGCATATTTGCAGATCATGACATTTTACGAAGCATTGCTTCACTCGCTGTTTGTGGGCGATTAAAAAAAAAAAAATGGTTGGTAAATGCAGAGTTTTAAAACTTGTAAGGCCTTTAACTTTGACCAACACTATAACTCTGAAAACTTAGGGGCATATTAACAAGATGTGCGTTAAAAACGCACATCGCACATTTCACTATCGCCGGCTATCACCGGATTTTTTCGCTGTGTTAGCGCGTTATTATCAACGTGCAACACATAGGCGATAGTAAATCCTGCGATAGCCGGCGATAGTGAACATAAGCGCGTGAAAACAAGCGTTGTTTTCACGCGCTAATGTGTGCCTTGTTAATATGGGGGGGTGGATTCAGCTTTATGATCCACACCCCCATGTTAACAATGCCTAACGCCTTTTCAGAGCAGGCGTTGGGAGACCTGCGATAAACAAGTTTATCGCAGGTCTTTACCTCCCAATGCCTGCCTTGGTGATAGGGTGTTCCCACCTCCAACCACATGTTACATGTGGTTGGACGTGGGAACGCCCACTTTGCCTGTCATTAGCGATGTTTCTTGCTGACATGCAAAGAGGGCTTGTGGCAGGCATTGCAATGCCCTTGTTAATAGGGCGCTGGAAGTATTGCCGCTTTCTCGGCGAATTGTGTCGAGAAAGCGGAGATACTTCAGCTTGTTAATATGCCCCATAGTCCTGTCTGTCTTATTACAAGTGCATTATATCCTATGTAAGAAATTGGGTTATTAGCTAGGAGGTCTGAGAGCACCACTCAAATAACAAACACAACCCTTTTCAGGTGAAGCTTAAAAGTCATTAAATAAACATGTGCTGAAACCCTCTGGTAGCTTGGTACACAAGCAGTGAGGCTCAAATTAGAGACAATGTGTTAAATATTTATCCAGGGCTCAAACAGTAATGAAATGAAAACTAAACACAAGAAAACCCCCAAACCAATTTAGGAAAATCGAGTAAATTTTAATTAAAAAAATAACAAAAATTCAATAAGTACAACCAGAGATATGAATTTTAAAGTTTTATGTAAAAAAGATCCAAGAAGCAGAAAATGTCACTTGCAGTTATCTGGTCGTGCTGGACCGAGTCAAAGTCAAAAGTTCAGGCCGACAGCGATGGAGCACGAGTCAGTATAAGAACCAGGTTTATCCCAATGGAAAGTTTACCTTCTAACTTAGTCAAGTTCCACACGGGGTGCCTCAATCGGAGCTTCACGTTGGCAGGGGACAGCAAGGAGATTGTTTTTGGCGCAAATAACTAATCCCCGGTCAAACCTTTTTGTTGGTGGGAAATGCTGGGCGGTCATTGCTGACACAAAGTGCTCCGTGCAGGTGAATTCTGAAGTGTGTAGCTGGTAATGTCATCTCAGCAGTCGGATTCAGGTCTCGAGTTGGCCTCTGTGAAGTTCACTCACATTTATGAGGAGACTTGGGACAGTTCTCTTTAACACAATGGACCCAGAACCTCGGGAGTTTGCCTTGGAGACCAGTTTTTGCTGTTTGTAGGTGGAAGGAGGGCACTCTGAATCCAGCCAAGGGTCAAATCCCCCTAATCCCCCTGACTCTATTTAATAGCTCTGGCAGCTGGTCTATATGTCATGACAGCTAGTGTATTGTCTACCATCTGATTACCATCTGATTACTTCCTGTTTGGGCGCCAGGATACCCGTAGGGTGACAGTTGCGCGTTACAAATAATAAATACAATACAATACAATACCTGGTTGGGCAACTCTTGGGTGTCAGGACTTACTCCTGCAGAGGCTAGCAGCAGGGTCCATACAGATCCAATTGGAGCTGGTCAGCTGGGCAGTAGCAGAGTGGGCCTCTGGAAGTTTGTGTCCACATTGTTCAAACAGGAGGTCAGTCAACTGACTTTTGGAGCCACTTCCGCGAACCTGGGTTCAAGGCAAGCAGGCACGGTCTTCCTTCAAGCTTCAGGTCATCCCCTTTGTCTAAGCCTACACTGGTTCAGGTCCATTTTTCCCTTTCCCCTGGGTTTGATTCTAATCTGTATAGGGTACCAAAGGACAGGTAGGCACAGGTGTGAGCTGCATTTGCCAGGGGAAGTGCAGGTAGCTTCAGAAGTCATGAAGAAGGTGGGCACAGCCCTCAGCTCCATTTAAAGCTTGGGCAAGTACAAGTCATCCTTCTTAGAAGAAAAACACCCTTCCTCACACACAAGGCCCTTTTGTCCCCTGTCTGAATTGAATACACACCACACCACAAGAGAGCCGTTAGCAGTCCTGTGACAATGGGCACTGTGAGAAAGGCACATTTGAGTTAGGCAAAAATGTCCACTTTCTAATAGAGGTCTTTTCCGAATAGCAATTTAAAATACAACTTTAACATTAAAGAGGTTTTTAAATTTCAATTCAAATGAGAAGCATTTCCCTTTCTGCTCCCAAACTGAAGTTTTCACTTTTTGAGTGTTATAAAGTAATCCAGTGTTAGTATATGGGAGAGCTAGACTTGCTGCAGTGAAAAACAACTTTGTTGTTAACATGTAAAGCTTAACTACAAATGTCCTACTTTTCAATACCATGCACCCTGCCCTATGAGCCTTTAGGGCCTACCTTAGGGGGTGACTTATCTGTATAAAAAAAGGTTTGGGCCTGGTAAAATGATTAATTTTCCAGGTCGAAATGGCAGTTTAAAACTGCACTATATGTTGCAGTGGCAGGCCAGAGACATACTTTATAGTGCTACTTTAGAGTGCATAAAGATTTGAAGCATCCTCTGTGTAGAGGATGATCCTCTGGGCACAGCTTCTGGTTCGCTGTGATGCGTTCAAACTTTGAACGCATCACAGCGAACCAGAAGGTGTGCCCAGAGGGTCATCCTCTACACAGAGGATGCTTCAAATCTTTATACACTCTTATATGTTCAACACTCTAAGAGGGAGAGAGTGATACCACTGGAGCACGCTCCACCAGCACAAATCGATCACTTAAAAGCCTGTGCGCCAACTAAAGAATTTTTGTTCTACTTTAGAGTGTGGCACAATGAGTGCTGCATCCCACATGTAGGATTCAATTCACAGACCCTGGGTACATGTCGTACTATTTACTAGGGAGTTATGAGTAGATCAAATATACCATTTTGGTGTATGTCAATTGGAAGGGAGAGCACAATCACTGTATCAATGGATAGCAGGAGTAAAGTGTGCAGATTCCTAATGCCAACAAAAACTGGGTCTGCAAAAAAAAAGATAGTAAAGGCAGAAATCTGAGGGAAGACCACCCAAAAGATGGAAATTTGCTACACACTTGTGATGAGGCAGATGGGACACCTGTCACATTTATGATTTAGTACCCATTCACTAAAGTCTAAATTAGGCCCATAATTCTTACTTGCACTCTCAACACCTTGCACAAAGTAGTGAGGTAATTGCTGACAAGCAACTATATCCTGTCATTTGATTACCACATACGTCAGAAGCAAAGCATAGCAAAAGAGTTAGGTCAGGAACTTTGGGAATAGAACTTCTATTAGTTCAGGATCTTTAGAAATAGAATCTATAAAGACAAAAAAAGAGTAGCAGCTCAGAAAAGTTTCCTTCCTTGATGATTCACAATGAATGAATGAATGAGAGATTTGTGGAGCGCGTGGCTATGCAGAAGACCGTCCCGGCGCTAGAGGAGGGACAAATGATAAGCAACCAACAAATAAAGCCCTAAAGCCCAGAAGTAAAATACCTAGGGGCATATTATGAAGGGGGTTTATATCCGCTTTTTTGGCTTTCAAAGCCAAGAAAGCGGAGATAAAATTATCTCCCTATTACCTAGCTGTCGCTAACACCAGTTAGCGACAGCTAGTAGGAGATAGCGACCATCTTGGGTACCGCTATGCATGTCAGTGATATTTATCACTAATGACATGCAAAGTGGGCGTGCCAAGATGTTAGCGACTGGAAACAGTCGCTAACATCGCTATACCTATTACCAACTTTTGGAGATATTCGCGCTAAGCGCGAATATCTCCAAAAGCTAACACCTGCCCCTGAGCAGTTCTTAGCCATTTTATCCAAAGTAGGTGGATAACATGGCTAAGAGCATTAGCTCGGTAATGCATAAATATCGCTGACTTTACAGCGATATTCATGCATTTTGGCCGATTTTTATCGCTTAGGAGATAAATCTTGATAATAGCAAGGCTCCTAAGCGATAAAAATCGCCGCAGCTCGGCGAGAAAAATATTGCCGCTAAACCAACATAGCGATAATTATCGCTAGTTGTTGGTAATATGCCCCCTAGTTTTTAATTTCCTACCAAATGCATCCTCAAGGAGAATTTGACGCAGTTCACAAGGGCACTCAATCCAAACTTTGGTTGAGAAAAAAGAAAAGGCTTTACCACCCCTACTCACGGGCCCAATGAGATGAATAATCAGTAGTGAGGTGGAGGCTGAAAGCAGCATTCTGGAAGAAAAGTACAGTTTGAATATCCTAGCAAAATAGCCTGGGCTGGCCAGAAAAACAGCCCATCGACCAGAACAAGGGATTTGAATACAATACATTTTCTGACAGGTAGCCAGTGGAGAGATTTCTGAACCTTTGAAATTGAGAAATGCCTGGGCAGGCGCATGATGAACCTGGCAGCAGCATTTTGGACCACCTGAATGTGGTTCAGCAAAACATTTGATGCTCCCAAATAAAGAGGACTGGCATAATCCAAACGCGATGTGGTTAGCACATGGATCACAACTCTCCTATAGACTAGAGGAAGGAGGAAAAGAAATGAAAATGAAAAGAAATCCCCGTAATCATTTCAGCCCCCTTCCCCTCCTCCCAGTTCTGCCAGCCTCACTACACCCCCTTCTGGTTCCTTAGCGCTTGGACGCCCCAGGGCAGCAATCGCGCTGTATAAATTCATTTTCATTCATTCATTTCATTCAAATGTCTCCATGGTAGGGAGCATAGCGCAGCATAGGCCCTCAACAGCAGAAATCAGCGGTCGCATTGAGAGGGCATTGTCCAACTTGACTTCAATGTTTTTTACCACCAAAGAGTGAGGAGACGGGGCTGGCAGAGCAGGGGGCCAAATGTGATCCAAACATAATGATTTCAGTATTATCAGCCTTATAACACAAAATAAAAACATAAAATAAGTAATTTAAAAAGATTTAAATGAACAAGGTGTGTGTTATACCACACTTTAAAAAAAAACTGTGTTTGAACATCATACGTAATGTGTTGTTAAAAGTATACAATCACACATGGATATGTTGGTGCTGAATAACAGACATGTAATGTTACCCAACTCAGTGGTACTGAAGTTTAATGAATGAAGCTTTATTATGGGTGGCCCTGTTTTTTTTCTGAGATCTGATGGTCGAGATCTGGGGAGGTGTCCCACCGTACACTGTACAGGAGCTCTTGTTCATCTTTTTTACAAAATAAGGAGAACCACTAGACCTTTCAACATATCTTGAAGACAGTGTTTCCCCTAAATCAACCCAGTCTTTAAAGGAGATCTCCACGCAAACTCAAATTCTACGAAGTCGCTCTGGTGGAAAGCAAGCACTCTTAACATAGGATCATGTTTCAGCTGTGCTCCCCTGTCCCATGTCCAGCTTGCTCTTAGTCTACACAATCAGGTTAAACAGCAATAAATTGTGACATGCACACTCAACTTTATGGTTCACACAACTATCACAAGGGGCATTATTTTTAATTTACGCACTACCAATGAGCACAAGTGTCCTACAGACACCTATATGTAATCTGTTGCACACAATTCCAGTAACGTAGCCCAGCGACTTAATGTGCCTACTGCTGAAATGTGTGTGTAATCTTCTCAAATGATTAACACAATCTCAGTAACATAGCTCAAGTTAATGTGCCTGCTGAAATCTGGCTGTAGCCTGCTGTTCACAGGTTCAGATCTCTGTTACATAGCTCATTGGATTAATGAGTGTTTTATATATGCGTGTTGCCTTCAAGTTGCAGGTGCAAATTGCAACAGAACTGCAAAATGTTTTAGTGTGCCAGCTACAGAAATCTATGTGCAACCTTTAAGCATCAAGTTTCAATCCTGGCAAGCCTGACTCAACCTTGCATCCTTTGAAGGTTCATAGAACAAAGACAACTGGGTTTAAAGTTGGGTGAAAATTAATGTAAATGTAAATGTACTTGTATTTATATAGAGCAAATCACTGACCGAGGTCGGTATCTAAGCGCTTGCTTAGGGAACCCGTCCTGGTATTCCCCTGTGAGATAACCCCAGCAGGGTATCCACAAGGTGAAAGCCAGGCATCCCGCTCCGAGGGGCCGTTGTGGAGATTAAGCAAGCTATTGCTCAGAGTCGCAGAGTGTGAACCCGTGAGTCGTGAAGGCACCGGAGCGAGAATTATCAAGTCCGTGGAATTTTTGAGCACAAGACCCGCCGAGGCGGGGAATTGAACCCCTGGTCCAGGGCCGATCTCAGCTTCCGGGTCTGCTGCCTCTAACCCCTGAGCCACACTTCTCCATGAATGACCATGATGCAACATAGGACCGGATTTAGATTTCAGTTGGCACTTTAATCCATCACAAACATGATAGATATCCCTTCCACCACATTACAAGTGAGATTGGATAGAATGCACTGGTAATAGGGGGGACGGCATAGCCATCACATTTGCGATGGAGTAACCTGCCAACCGAATTCTAAATCAGGCCCATAGTTTGATATGTTTGTTTATCTTACTCATTTGATCAAAAAATGTGGTGTTCATCATAGGTCCAAGAGGGTTGAATTCATAGCAGGTTTCAGGATAGCTGCTAACTATGTATTTGAGTTCCATCTAGAGTCACTGTATCGTATATGGATATCCAGGAAAAGTCATGAATGGTGCATGACATTGCAAAATCAAATGTCCATATTAAAAGAGAATAGAACACAGAATCATGAAAAAGAAATATGTTTGACCTGGCATCCTTGGAGTGGTTTACCCCCTAACTTGTTTGCCTTCAGCCCACCTGTTTGCTGAATTTGTTTTTGCTGGGTTTGGGACTCTGTGCACTTTGCCACTTCTAACTAGCACTAAAGTGATTGTGATCTGTTTTTGAACAATGGTAAAATTGATTTATACCCAATTGGCATATTTAATTTACTTGTAAGTCACCAGTAAAGTGGCACAACTTATGCCCAGGGCCTGTAAATTAAATGCTACAAGTAGGCCTACAGAACTGATTGTGCCACCCACTCGAGTACCACTTAGAAACATGTCTCAGTCATGTGATGGCAGTTTGTGTGTACAGTTCAAACTGCCATTTTGCCCTGGCACAATAACCCATGTGCCAAGCCCAAACCTTCCTTTTGTAATACATGTTTCACCCCTAGGGTAGGCTCTGGACAGCGCAGAGGGCAGGGTGCAATGTATTTAAAAAGGAGAACATGTACATTTAAGTTTTACATGTCCTGGTAGTGCCAACCCTCTTAAATTCGTTTTTCACTACTGTAAGGCCTACCTCTTCCATAGGTTAACATTGGAGTTACCTTAAACCATTTAATACGCTGTAATTTCAAAATGAGAGCTGAAAACCAGTTAATGTTTGGAGGCTTTGGAATTGTAATAATAAATCTTCACTTATGGTGAAGACAGATTTTAACCACATCGCTGCTGTGGTTATTTTTCCCCTGTGCTGGAAATTACTCTTAGGCTTTATTCATGACGAGCTCAGCTCATCATCAGCACAGCTCAACTGTGCCTCATGACGAGCTGAGCTCGTCATGAGCATGGAAGGGGTTAAATTACAATTTTACAAATGCCACTTTTAGAAAGTTTGCATTTTCCTGCCTTCGCCATTTGGTGCCTGCCGCCTGTCTCTGGGTCACATGACTGGGTATGGTTGGGCTTTGTACATTCTTCCTAGACAGCCACACAAAATATGGAGCTTAGGTGTGCCTGGATGGGCCATCACTGGCAAGATGGGCGGGAGGAGATGGGCATAGCCCCACTTACACTAGAATAGGTTGTGTCCTGCCTCCACACAAAGGGCTGAATCCCCCTGTTTAGTCTGGAGATAGGGTCAGGAAGGCAAGGCACCTATGCTCTTCATAGGCCTGCCTCTAGAAGCTTCTCCCCACTTCAAAGGCACAACTAGGTATAAATACTGGACCTCAGAAACCAACTCTTCGGTATACCTCTGAGCCTGTGGATACTCTGCCAGGAAGAAGGACTGCTGAGCTGCTGAAAGGACTTCCACTCTGATGGAATGCTGCTCTGAAGAACTGTTGCCTGCTGCCCTCTTGCCTAGGTGAGAATAACTGGACCTGTATCTCTTGAACTGAGAACACTCAGAGTGACTCTGATAGAATGGAATTAGGGAAAAAATTTAATTATATGGCCCAACCTTCTCTTACCATCAATTTCAGGGTTAAGATCTGTTCCTGCGCTGGCGTCCGAGTATAACTCGCTTCAGGTGACTGACCATTTCTACCGTGTTTTGAACCAGAGACTTTTTCAACATCATAAGTTTGAATCACAATGGCAGTTCTAAGTTCAGTCAATGATGAGAGTTGAAATTAGTCTTAAAAGTTTATTTTTCATTAAGAGTTTAGTAAGATTATTTTTGTTCTTTTTTTATGCAGATTAGTCAATAAATTCAAGTTATTTTTCCAGAAATCCCATATAAATATGGTAAGAACAAATCATCAAATATTGCATTAAGCGCTAATCTTTTTTATTAGGATTAGTTAATAAATTCAAGGTATTTTTCCATAAATCTCATAAAAATATGGTTTGAACATACCGTGGGCTAATGCATCAAGCACATTCCATAAAGGAAAAACACCCTATTAGAAGAGTTCAAATTCAAAGGAAAAGAGTGAGATAAAGAGAGTCTAAAGTTCAAAAACCAAGTAAAACACCAAACTTCCCATTCGTATAGTTCATGAAGTCAACCGAGGCTCAATAATTTGTGCCAATAAGCACACAGTTTCAGTAGCAATCTGTAAAAATCGAGCATCAATAATAAGCCTAAGGATGAACAGCAACAACAGTAGCCACAGCTGTCAAAAATGGACAAGGGAATTGGGTCTCTGGGAATATCTGTGTGGAATGGGTGCGAGAAAGGGCTACTTTCTAACTAGGAACATGCACTAATATAAAAAGCAAAAATAATGTTGCCAACTGTGTAACAGGTCTCTCCTCTTCAGATCCAATCAGCCAGCAGCATTTATCGGAGAGAAAATTCAGCTCTTCATTTCCCATCAAATAGCATGCAGTTCACAATGTTTTATCACAACGTTTGTTATAGACATCTTACCTATGTAGCGTCTCGATTCATAAGCCTTCCTTCCCATTGGCATTGAATACAATTTAACCTTCTAACGTTAAAGGTTTAATTGCATAAACAATGAAGTATGCTGCAGAAGGGAAACATCGACTTGAAAAACACTATTTAGTAATGCATTTCATTAACACAATCAATAAGTACTGTTTTAAAATGTACTATTCTTTTTAAACATTTTGTAAAATATGGGATAAATATGAAGTTTAGTTATCACTGTCTAATGTTTCTTAGCAAACTGTATTACATTTGTTCAACCGGAACATTCTGCAGTGATGACAAACATTTCTAAGCATGTCACATGAAGGTCAGGTCTCTAAATTCATTTGCGGATATTTCAGCATTGTCAAGATCACGTCTAGTTAAAAGAAACGTAACATTTAAGCGCTTCTGCAGCCTTTATGAATAACTATATCTGCATATTGCAGTTTACACATATAAAATGTGTGCCATCTCATCTTTAGATTTTATGTAAATCATTGTACAAATAGCTGTTTTTCTAAATAATCTGCATCTTAGTTAATTAGCTTCTCCGTCTCCAAGGACTAGTTGACTGGCCTCCTGTCTTTAAGCCTTAGGGACACAACAGGCTTCCATCTGTGGTTCCACCCTTCCAAGTTGTGCCACCTCTTTCCTAGACATTTGGACGTGAGCTTAAGCTGCTCAGGCAGCCTCTATGCATTCAGCGGAACCAACACATCTTCTCTGCTGCATGACGCAAACCCGAGCAGGACCAACGCCTTGCCGACGCTGCATGGATCTGAACCGTTACAAAGACCTGCATCGCATCATAGCCCATTGCATGATCAGAACCGCTTCAGCGCAACGCATCTTCAGCACAGGCCCTCACATCCCGTGTAGATTGGCAAACTCCACGATGATGCCGGGCTCCGCATCACAACATTGCAGTTTCTTGGAACCAATGCTTCACCTCGACTGCGCGACACATCTTAGACGCCGTACTTTGCATCTCAAGCCCTCATCGACGGGATCTTCGTGGACTACGCAGGACCTCATATCGCAGCTTCGCCACACCTGAGAACCGATGAATTGTTTCGGCTACCCGAGTCAACACTAACCAGAATTTAAGGTACTTTCTTCAGCAGGCCTAACTGGGTCCCTGAAGCCGGCCCACGCTGCATCACAGTCGGCCTGAACTTGTGACTTTGTCCTGGTCCGGCACGACCAGATATTAACAGTTGGCGCTTTGTGCTTTTTAATGCTATATTCACTAAAATCTTTAAAATTGCATATCTCCAGTTATAGTGATTGGATTTTTGTTAGCTTGGCCTTGTTTCATTTATTAAAAATCACTATATTTTTCTAACCCGGTGTGGGGTTTTTTTGTTTGGTGTTTTCCTTTTATTACTGTTTGAAGTGTTGCACAAACACTTTACACATTGCCTCTGAATTAAGCCTGACTACTCTGTGCCAAGCTACCAGACGGTTGAGCACAGGGTAATTTAGGGTTAGTTTGTACCTCACCCTGACAGGTTTTGTGGTTGCTGTTTGACCAGGGCTCATACCCCAGTCAACCAGTTGCCCAATTTGGTACTGACTCAAAGTACACAACTGGGGAACAACATTTATTGTGTATGCATTGTATGCATATATTGTATGTGCATTCTTGGTGATGCTCTCAAATGGACAGATGTGGCAAACAAAAGACCTAATTGTTTTGGAATAAAGATCCCCAAAAATGGGAATAAAAACATTGGTCTGTCCTGTCCCTACCTGCTTCACTAGGCTGGTAACACTCTAGAACCTATGTGCTTTAATAATGGACAGGAAGCTGAACTTTCCGATTGTGGATTGAGGAGTGGGAGGTGGCTTTCCACAATTCATCTGTACAGGAGTTGATATCACTGGATATCCCATCATCGATCTGCACTGGAAGTTACATCACTGGTTTAGCACTAAAACTGTGTTTAAAAGAAGAAGCCAAGCAAGAGGAGCCTTTTTTATCATCCATGTAGACTGGAAGTGACATCACTGGATTTCCCATAAACCACCCACACAGGAAGTGACATCCCTGGACTTCCCATCATCCATCTACACAGGAAGTGACAACATTCCTCTTCCCTCCCAGGACCTAATTAGTGGGTGCCACAGCATGGATGTCCAGCAGACGTGTGTAGTGGGTCCACCACTAGCATCCAAAAGGGGCAAAAAAGACAAGTTCATCTACACCCTTCTGTGCCTGGACCATGCCCAGCCCTTTGCCTTCCGCTGCTACCATGATGTGACCTCAACCCTGGCTGCCACTCCACACGCTGCTGTCTCGCCACACTACACAACACCAATGGAGCATTCTACTGCTCTACTCACATCACTGAGCACCTCCTGAACTCTATTTTCTCTAACATCAGCAACATTCAAGTTTGTAGGGACTTTAATCCACCCCCAATTCATAGCTGCCCTACCCTTGGCTATTAGAAAAGACTTTGCAGTGAGCCGTCAAACCCCTGATGGAACCTCTTTGACAATACCCAGAAGAGTTATCACTGTGAGTTTGGTTTTAGTGTGCCATTTCGGCTATCATGAGGAAGTCCTCTCACCAATAGTTAAGGATGGGGCCATTCCACTGCAAGGAGAAAGAAGCAAGCATCTTCCTGTCTGCACTGACAAACTACTGGGGGAGGGAGGTGTGCAGGGATTCACCTAGTAAAGCAGAACTGTGCCTTGGGAGGAAAGGATTTCAGAATGTAAGGACTGAGTCTCTCTACAGCGTCAGTACCTGTTGGCCCAAATCCTGGCTAGCTCACACTACCTCATCTGAGCTTCGTTCTAACCTTCCCAGAGTAGCTGGTGGTTTTGGCAACCTAGAACATAACCCTCTCATCCCCAAGGGAACTGTGGGAACAGAGCATCACCTTTCGTTTCTCACTCATGCATGTCCTTAGTAAACAGAAGACACAAAGAAAGTTTACAACACTTTTATTGAAACTATGATAGTCTAATATGAAACAAAAGTGCTGTGATCATTAGGCAGATTAAACTAAAGAAAGTAATTAGCATTACTAGCAGACTGTATAAAACAAACATCCCCATCATGGCAAGTGATCTATCTGTCTAGGCCTACTGTCACTGTGTGAGCACATGAATATTAGTGATCTCTGGGATTAGCACCAAACCTGGTTTATGTGGTTAGGTAGTCCGCATCATAGGTGTAAACTCAGTTTACGTAAAGCTGCATGTCTGGCTGTGTGGGCGTTCGTCCCGAGGCAGGTCTCTCTGCCAGAATTCTCATCTCTGCCCCAATGGGGGCAAGACACAGTTTATTTGATAAGAAGTACTGTGTACACCATGTTGGTATATATTCTAGATGACCTTGTACGAAATGTGCAGGCTGAATCCCAAGATGAGTCACTGAATAACAAAACAACACGTACAGCGTATTTCTAAAATAACGTCACATAAACAAAAGTGTTATATGTGACTGTGCAAGTACAGGCAGTCTAAAATGTCTAATATGCAAAACTAAGGGGCAATCAAATTTGCCTCAGAAGGGAAATCACTACAGAGGGATCGATTCTATGTGACATAGGCATGATATAGTAATAATTTGTGTCTGTAGTTCATGCACAGGATACTGATTTGTGTACAGTAATATGGTCGGTGGGCTGATGCTATCGGCACATCTAGCTATAGTTCCCAAGCCATCATAGCCGAGCCAGCCCTACCTTCCGAAACTGTGATACAGAGCTGTAGAGATGTGAGACCCTTCGTGTAGTACCTGCTGAAGTGATGAGCTATTTCAAAGGAAGGAATTCAGCCTGGTTCCTGTAGAAACCATGGTAAAGCCCTCTTCACCGTATCATATAGATAAAGATGTCGTGAACTGTTGAATCACACTTTATAGTGAGTAGAACAAAGCAGCTAAATCTGTGTAATGAATGAAAATACAGAAATTGCCATCTTTTGTGATTGCAGTGAGCTAAGAAAAGTCTCACACTGGCTGCATCACTCATTAAGTGGTCATGCAAGGTAACTCGCCTACTTACCTACTTTCTAGCATGACCATTCTGGAAATCTTTGTGGCATCAGAATAACCTATATGCAGGTCATGTCAAGGACATATGTATATTTATTATGGAATCACTCATACTTAACATTTAGATTGATAGATTTGATTTGCCTGCGAGAACAAAATAAAATTCTCTCTGGATTTGAGTGATTGTTAGTGTGCTACTCTCAGTCCTGAGCAAATGTTCTTATTATTACAGCATCCCAGGACCACAATTTCAAGGGGAAACCCAACATTTTTAAAGTGGGTGCTTCTGATATAAAAACAAGGCGGTGAGAGCTAACATTTGAGAAATGTCTTGCCCCTTCTCCCACCAAGAATGTTAAAATAAGTGTTGCAAAATGGTGTTACAAAACATAAGTCTTTCTGCCTTACATAGTAGAACTTTAGGAGCCTTTCTTATAGAGGTGCCTTCACACTATATACAGTTCTGACGTATGCTATTGGACTAATTTGGTTTAAAATACACTGTTTTCACAACATTTCATAACTGGTCCTATTATACTCAGCTAACAGTGCTGCTGCATAATTATGCTTCAAAATGCACCACTGTCCCAAAATTCCCCATAACACTCCTCTGTATCCTTAAACAAACCACAACTGGTGAACAAATAACCTCCTTATTTTGTTTTTAAAAAGTTTGACAGATGGGCACTAGCATGAAATTCCTGTCGTCAATTAAAAAATTCAATAGAAAATATTTGTACTGAACACGGGGTTTGTAAAAAACTATGGTTGTTCATTAATGGCAGCAATATCGGTTTTATTTTGGGCTTCCAACAGCGTAATGTAAAGCGAAGTAAATAACTGATGTTACTATAGCCCCAGATGAATGTACCTCTAACCTGAGGATGATGGAAGCTGAGCCGGGCTTGTTAGTATTCGAGATGGCAGCCTTTAGCTCACTGCATATCCTAGAAATTCCAATTTAACTCACTGAGCAACCCTGTCAGCTAAATATTGATTTTTTTAAAATATAAAGGTAGAGCTGTAAGTACAAAAATGTAAAGAAAAAAATACATTTGTAAGCGACTCACGCTCATGAACTCGTGATACTCACCAACAGGTTGCAAACTGCTTCATTTGTACTAGAAGTGGCTGGAAGTGTCCCAGCATGACCTAATGTGGTCACTTGGCAGCTATGCTAGTCATAGCGTTGTTCTGAGTCAAGTACATATATACATGAACTGTATAGCCCTTTAAATACAGTTAAGAAAAGAAAAGGAGACGTAGCCTAGTGAAAATCAGCGGAATAGGGAGCTCCAGACAGTACTGTTGCCAGGATCTTTTTAGTGGCAGCCCCCGACATTACATCCCTACCCTCCTGTCCTCGGTGCTCCACCCCCTACCCACCTAAGTAAAGACCCGGAGACTACCTGAAAATCAAGCGAAATCAACAAACTAAGGACCTCCTCGCAGTCCTGAGGTTAGGATGAGTTTATTGACGACCCACAACCTCCTTTCCTTGAAGCCCCCCCACCCAACGCACGAAGTTTAATGCCAAGCGGGCAGAGCGTTCAAGTTTACCAGTTCCATGATAAATATAGCTGATCCAGTTCAAGATTTTCTTAGAATTTGGGGAATTGTAGTTGGAATTTACTAATGGGATAAAATGAACTACGAATCCCAGTATGGAAGGAAACATTCTTGGAAAAGAGGAACTGCTCAAGTATGAACCAATGGGGGGCGTGGCTTGCGCCCGGCGAGGACGGCGGCTCTAATGTGAGCGCTCCGGGTCGACGAGGGACTTCGCTACTTCCTCACAACTCCCGGCACCTGCAAACCCCATATTCCTTCACCCGACATCGGGGACAACATTGTGCTCCCAAATGTAGCAGCACCTGAGCGGCGGAACGCCTGCTTTCTTCAATTTTTCGGCGGACGCGGTTCTTTGTCAGCCGCGACCGCCATTTTGGCTTTCCACAGAGTACGCTACGGAGCCTCCGCTCGCAGGACATGCCTGTAAACCAAGAAGCCTCACCTCATGCCAACTGCTCCTGGTGAGCTATTATCTTCAGTTTAGCAATACCGCCGCATGTCTATGAGGAATACTGCTTCACAGTGAGTTTTACTCGTATTTTGAGACACTATGACATCGACGGCCATTTTGTGTCATTAAGCCTTCCTCACATAACCTACATGTAAGCGCAGCTTCAGCTTATTCTCTCTAACAAGCGCAGTAATTTCTTACGCTTTCCTGCATATATTTACTTCAAACTGGTGGCGCTCTTCTGCATTATACTGGCGCATTCACCTTTATGTGTGCAGCTTGCTTACACATTGCGCTTCGCCTGAAGGGCTTATTTTGCTTCATACTACGCCACTTATCAGCCTCTCACCGTCATGTTGATTTCTTGCTTTACTCATACATGTGCCACCTCCTTCCGTTAACTGCATGAAGGCTGCTCCGAATATTTTCTAATTCTTTGATACTCCTGAACTCAGAACAGGCAGCCTTCTCCTTCCTTCTCTTTCTATTTTCTGGAGTTTGCATACCTTGCCTCACCCAAGAGTTCCTGTCCATACTTTGAGATATCCACGGGCACGCACTGATTACCACTGGACTTTCTTCTTCCCCAACAATATCTATTTTGTATGGAAAGAAAGGCAATCCTTCCTACTCCCAAGACTCCACATCGTGTTTTTATTAAAAACTCGAAAGTCTTCTCAGCATTGGCGCACCTTGAGGCCTCCCAAGTGCTCGCCACCCAGATGTCACAGTCCAACGCGGAACGGCCTACCCAACCTCCAGGGAAAGTGACCACGAAACGCCTCAAAAAGATCCTCCATCACCGACTGGATCCACATCGGCTGTCTCCATGGAGTTACTATTAGAAGAGATCCGTGCCCTCAGGCCATTTATGGAAGAGACTAATTCTAAATTGCAGGTTCTTACTGATAATTGGTCTCAGATGGATGCTAGAGTGACTAATGTAGAACTTTCTCTCACATCTCTTCAAGAGTCATCCTCCAAGGTGTCACACATGCAGTCTCAGATCTCCTCTCTCCAAAAACAAGTCGAAGAATTGGAAAACCGAAACCGACGCAACAACCTCCGACTCTACGGCCTGGCGGAGAATTGTGAAGGGACTGACCCCATTGCCTTTTTCAAATAATTTCTACCCAAGCTTCTTCACCTGCCTGAAGGTACAACGCTTAATATCCAGCGTGCACATAGGCTAGGTCGCCTCCCTTCTACTTCTTCCCCCTCTTCACGGCCAAGAGGTGTCATCATGTACTTTTTAGAATATACTGACCTGCTCAAAGTCATCTCAGCGGCTCGTGCCTCACCTCGTCTTCAATGGTCAGGTTCCAATCTCTTCTTCGCGCAGGACTACGCCAAAGCCACAGCCAGTCGCCGCAAGGCCTTTTTGGATATGCGAACAGAACTTCGTGCCATCGGAGCCAGATACGGCCTTTTTCATCCTTGCCTATTCAGAGTTACCTACAACAACAAGACAACGACCTACGAGGATCCTGTTCGTCTTCGAAGCTTTTTGAACGCAACACAAGCATCTGATATGGACCTCTCTAGTTCCTCGTCAGCTTTCCCTCCATGATTTCTGCATGATGTAGCTTCGATGCTTTAATTGAACTGCATGTTTGATACTTGTTGTTTACTGCATTGCTGTTTGCCTTTGCTGAGTTTCCCAGCGACTTCAATTTCTATGTTCCTTTCCTCACTCTTCCCCATTTCTTATGCATCCTGGTTAGTTGGTTACGTATTGTTTACTGCTATCTTTTATACACCTTTTTGTCTTTTATTAGTGTTCTGTTTTCTTCCTCCCCCATTCGTCTTACTCATTTTTGCGTTTCCTTCTTTTTCCTTGCAGGTTTCATAATATATATGGCGTTTTCCCCTTGACTTGTTGGTTCGTTTGCATTGGACGCTTGCTTCCTCTGCCTGGCGCTCCCCTCTCATTCATTTTTTCCCGTCTCCTCTCCCTGGTGATCATTCCTCCCCGCCTCTACCCTCCGTAAGTATGTTTTCCCTTTCCTCCCGAATGTTCACTTTCCTTATTGCATTTTTCTCTCTCTCAAGTTCACTAGTTTCCCTTATTCCACAGGTGTCTTCCTCTCTTATTTTTCGACAACTCTTCTACTATCAATTCCTTCCTATCATTCTTGCTACTTCTTGGTCTACCTTCTCATATTTTTTATGTCAACTGATTCTATTTCTCTCTCCTTTTTCCTCCTCCGTCACCCTCCTGTTTACCATTATGCTGCATTGCCTTTTACTGACTTTCTTACTTTCTTTGGTTTTCTTCCTCCTCTGGGTTCTTCTTGCATCTTTTTTATTTCTCATGACATTTTCCTCCTTTCTTATTTGATATGTCTTTGAAAGTAATCACATGGAATGTTAAAGGCGTTAATTCCCCTATCAAACGACAGAGAATTCTATCTCACCTTGCACGTTTGAATGTGGATATTGCTTTTTTGCAAGAAGCCCATTTATCTGCTGCAGAATCTGTTAAATTGAAGAGACGTTGGGTGGGTGATGTTTACTACTCTCCTGGGGATGGTAAACGTAATGGTGTGGCCATTCTATGTCATAAAGCTCTTTCTCATTTCCTGCTTGCTCAGGAATCGGATGCTGATGGCTGTTGGACGTATGCTAAACTCTCTATCAAGAATGTTCCAATCTCTCTTCTAAATGTTTATGCCCCTACTACTGGTGATCCTACTTTTTGGCACTCATTTTCCCAGCAACATTACCAGATTTATTGATGATAATTTTATTTTGGCAGGAGATTGCAATCAGCCCCTAGATCCCTTTCTAGACAGAAATTCCAAGGCACACTTCATCCATAATAAGTCTCATAAATCCTTCTCTCAAACTATCTCCCAGCATAAACTTACTGACGCTTGGCGTCTATGTAATCCAGAACTTCAGGAATTTACTTTTTATTCTCCTTGCCATCATTCCCAATCCCGAATCAACTACATTTTTGTTACCCACAACATTGTTCAAACTCTCACCCATGCTGAGATTGGTCCAATTTTACTCTCCGACCATGCCCCCACATTAGTTCAATTGGACATCCTACCCAAATCACTTGGTCCCAAGCGTTGGCGTTTCAACGATTCTCTTCTTTTGGACCCTAAATTTACCACCTCCTTCACTGCCTTCTCACAAGAATTTTTCTCCTTTAATGACAACTCCCCTGTCCCCAAGCACACTATCCGGGATGCCTTTAAGGCGGCAGCAAGAGACTTCATCATTGGCTTTGTTGCAAAAAAACGGAGAGCTGCTCGTGACTTTACAAAGGCTATCCTTCTGGATATTAAGAAATTGGAGCATTCTTATTTTACTTCCCGCTCACAGGAAACTCTAACCGCCTTAGTTAACGCTAAAATGAAATTTAACAAAAAATCCACGGACAATGCATCCTTGTATTTATTGAAATCAAGTGCCAAGTTCTATGGGGGCAAAAATAAGGCTGGCAAGATCTTAGCTAATTATCTAAAAGTTAAGCAAAATAAATTAAACATTGAATCAATCTACGACGCTACTTCCACTCTCAAACACACAGACGCTGATATCCTCACTGAATTTTCTACTTTCTACAAAACCCTATACTCTTCTGAAACTCAACCCTCTTCTCACTCTCTAGACTCATTTTTCTCCACTATTCAAAAACCAGCCCACTTCCCACTTGACCTCTCTCACTTAGAGCTTGATATATCTCAACAAGAATTGCTCAAAGCACTTCAAACTCTCCAAAAAGACAAGGCTCCTGGGCCGGATGGCTTCACTGTGGAATTTTTTCTTCACTTTTCAAATCTTCTTCTCCCGAAGCTTCATTCCCTCATTGGCACTTTCCTCTCCTTGGGTTCCTCCTCAGGCTCTTTTTCAGATGCTCATATTTGCCTCATACCCAAGGAGGGGAAAGATCCTCAACATTGTAAAAACTATAGACCAATCTCTTTGGTTAATATTGATTACAAAATATTTGCGAAGTCTCTTGCGGCACGTCTCGATCTTCTTCTTCCAGATCTTTTGGGAGAAGAACAGTCGGGCTTTGTTAAGGGTCGCTTCATTACTGATGACACCAGACTCCTCTTCAATATTCTCTCTAAATCTCGCCTTTTACCCCATCCCCTTGTGGCCATCGCCCTCGATGCTGAAAAAGCGTTTGATAGGGTTGAATGGACCTACCTTTTTCACACCCTCCGCTGGTTTGGTTTTGGTCCTATTTTCATATCTTTAATTTCACTACTTTATTCTAACCCGCGTGCGGCGGTTTGTGCTAATGGTCAAATATCCTCTTTTTTTGATTTGAAAAGAGGTGTTCGTCAAGGATGCCCCTTATCTCCCTTTCTCTTTAATTTGGCCTTCGAACCCTTCCTTTCCAAACTTCGTCAAAACCCTTCCATCCAAGGTTTCCAATTGTCAGACTCCCACATCAAACTAGCCGCTTACGCGGATGACATTCTTCTTTTTGTTTCCAATCCCACTGTCTCCATTCCCGCCTTCCTCACTGAAGTCCATGCCTACTCCCAAATATCTGGCTATAAACTTAACAATGATAAATGTGAGATCCTCCCCCTAACTAAATTCACATTCAAACCTGATTTTGCCGCTTCTAATTTCACATGGAAGTCCTCCAATATTAAATACCTCGGAATGCACATTACCCCTACCATCCCAGATACTGTTTCCCTGTGTATGTCCAAATGCATTCAAAAACTGACGGATCTTACATCCAAATGGCATCCTCTTTATTTATCCTGGTGGCGTCGCCTTGACACCGTTAAAATGATGCTTTCTCCCATTGTCCTCTATACCCTCTCTAATATTCCAGTTCCTATCCCTTCTAAATTTTTCAAAAGGATCAACTCCACTTTAACGTCCTTTCTTTGGAATAAAAAGAAACCTCGAATGTCTTTGGCACGTCTGATTCGTCCTAAATCAGAGGGTGGGGCTAACTTTCCTGCTTACCATAAGGCGTTCCAACTGCGTCAAGCCTCTTTTTGGTTACAGGACCCTGACACCCCGTGTCCTCTATGGACTAAATTTGAACGTCTCCATCTTTCTCCCTTCTCTTTTGCCGAATATCTCTCCTTCTCTCGCAAACCCGCCTCTATCTCTACTCTGATTCATAAGTTTACTACTAAATTGCTCCTGTCTTCCACTCACCCTCCTCCCACAACCATTGCTGATTTTCTTTCCTCCCCCATATGGCATAACACTTCCTTGCTCATTCGCAACAGACCCTTCTTTAGGAAATCCTGGCATACTCGAGGTCTGCAGTGGATTTCCCAACTCTTTTCTCACTCCTCTTTCTTACCTTTTGATACTCTTCGCTCCCTTTATAACTTACCTACCTCCTTTGCTCGCAACTATCAATCGCTTAAGGATACAGTCCTAACAAACTACAATGGCCTTTCTCAGCTCTGCCCTTCCCCTGCTTCACCCACTCTCCCTTCCTCACTTCACTCCTTTTTACGCACTACACCAAAGGCTGCTGCTATCTACAAGTACCTTCATACTGGTGAGTCTCCCAGACCTAAATCTAAAGTGGAGGATTTTTGGGAGCACGATTTGTCTGTCTCCTGGTCAGTTTCCTTTTGGGACAAAATCTGGACCAAGCTTCGTAAATCCTCGAGAGCAGCAACCCTCACACAAACTTTGTTTTTTATTTACAACAGACTCCTCTTTACACCCTTTGACCTTCACAAACGCTTTCCTAACACTCCCCACACATGCTGGTCTTGTTCATCACCACAAGCTAATTTATTTCACATGTTATTTTTGTGCACTCATGTCCGTAGTTTTTGGTTGCAGGTTTGGGCTCAAATTAATGTAATTTTCCACACTTCTATCCCTTTTTCTCACACACATGTTTTCATGGGTAGCCTTTCTCCTTGCTGGGACAACGTTGATCTAAAACCTCAGATTGTTGACTTACTACTTGCCGCTGCCTTCCAACAAATAACGGTCAACTGGAAAGACTTCTCCAAAATTTCCTTTAAGGCGTGGTGGTTTAAAGTCTGCCATAACCATAGACTTGACACTGCTCATGTTTTTCCGGCATGTATGGCTACTAAACGCATGGACTTATGGACTCCTGTCACGCTTTATTTGGACTCATGTAGTAAACGCTTGTTCCACCCACCGCCTCCACAACAAGAAGTCCTTAAGCCTCCTTAATTGCTCAATGCATTCCACTCTTTCTCCATTGTACCAATTTTTTACTCCTTTCCAATGTTTCCATGCTTCTCATGTTTATTGCTTAACATGCCTTCTCTTTACCTTTTCCTTTTCTTTTACCTAGTACCCAGATTTGTTCTCTCATAATAATTGCATTTGTATGACTGTTTTATTTTGCTCATAGTCTTTCAGTTAATATTCCACTGTACTTTGTTTTGACACCTGGTTCTTTCTTTTATTATTACCAAATAAAATTTTCTTGAACTTAAAAAGTATGAACCAATGAAGCAGGAACATTCTGCACTGCTGACGCTACTCATTGTGACCTGTTACGTAGTTTTGGTGCTTGCTGCTTTCATGCCCCACTCCCAGTGAGACTAGAAGCGGTAACATAACCCCTCAGAAGCAAGGCATTCTTCTGATGGAGAGAGGTCTGTGCACTGAAAGAGCAGCTGAGGTGCATTTCATGCCTGCTGGAAATAAGGAGAATCGAGGGGTGGTAGCAGGACAGGCTTTAGCACTGGTGGTACCCGGTGCAACAATGTTTTTTGCCGTCCCCAAGTTTCCTCCTCCTCCATGGATTCCCTCAGCACCACCCTTTAACAGTGCCCCTCAAGTCTCCATAACCACTCTCTCGCTCATGCATTTCTTTTGTTTTAAAGCACCACTCGTACCAGTGTAAGGTGTCAGATCTCTTTACATCACAATCACGTTACACCGAGACAATGAATCAGATCTGTCTTAATCAGTGTAGGAAATGTTACATAAGACAGAGGACTACAAGGGGTAGGATTTACATGTCATCCATACTGGTAGGCAGGATAATTTTAGAGTGCTTGGTCTGGAGAAGCACAAAGGCAGAATTTAGAATGTAGAGCTGAGCTGAATGGGGCTTGGCTGAATTTAGAGCAGTGGGAAGAGGTTTCCTTACACCTGAACAGGGCCTGTCTCCCTTGCACAATGATGTCTCCCCTCTGCAGTCATGCTGCACCAGTAAGGACAGAACTGGTTTGGACTGGGCTCTGAGACCCTTGCACAAAGAGAACAAAGACATATTGGGGTATAAGTATTTGACCTAAAACCGCTGAACTTTAGACTACTTCTGGAATCAAGCAGAACTTTTGTCAAGGAGAAAAGCTGCAGAAACTGGAGGAGGAGTACTGCTCGTTTGCTGTGTACTATCTGGGGGTTGGCCTGCAGGAGCTGTTTCTGCCGAGGAAAGAACAAGGACTTTGCTGTGTGCTGTGCACCCTTGCTTTAGGAAGATCTCCAAGGGCTTGAGTAGAGCTTGCCTTCTGTTCTGATGTCTCAGGGACACAATAACTTCCCCCACAGCTCCCCTGAACTTCCTTGCTGGGAGTTTTGACCTGCCAAGACATGCCTGTGACTGTGTTGGGCATCTAGAGGTTCGTTCCTGTTGTTGGGAGCAGGAAAAGTAACGCAACTACAAGAAAATCGACTCATTGCTCATCTTGCGGCTGTTTTTCCCAAGCAGCAATGCTGTGTGAGAAGAATCTCCACGCATCACCGCCCTGCTGCCAAAACCAACGTAGCGCCTGTCACCGCTGCAAGAACCGACGCATCGAGGGATCGTGGCTGAAGAAACCAACACAGTGCTGCTTGACAACGCTGCACCGATTGCCAAAGCATCCAAGATTTCTGCGCATCGTACCTGTGTGGCAAGTTTGCCCGACACATCACCCACAGACCAGAACCGTCTCTGAATCAACACATCACTTCCTTGTACAGACCGGATTCGGCACATCGCTTCACCTGCGTGTAACAGAACTGTTGCATTGCCTCCCCAAGGTCTCAGGAACTGACGCATCCCTTTGTTCTTCAACGCTTCCCTTCTCTGCGGCTGTTTATTGTAACTACAGGTACTTTGAGAGAAATCACACATCCATAGTTTTCTATGGCCAAGTTGTTTGAAACCTTTTTAAAATCATATTCTTATTACATGTATGTTAGATTTTTGTTGTTTTGGTCTTGCTGGGTTTAGATAAGGATACTTTATTTTCTAAACTCGTGTGGTGTCCATTTGTGGGTTATCACTGTATTACTATGTGTATTGAGTACAAATACTTTACACATTGCCTTTGGGATAAGTCTGTCTGCTCATGCCAAGCTACCCAGCGGGTGAGCAGGGGTTATCTAAAGTGTGAATCCCTCATACCCTGACTAGAAGCAAGGGTCCCTTTTTGGACAAAGGTACCTACTTCTGCCAACTAGATAGCCCCATTTCTAACAGGAAGGAAACATCCTCTTTTCTCAAGCCAGGGAAACACATTACAATGATGATAATCATCTTAGTTCCAGTAGTTCAAATTATTTTCTTCCTTAGGGGGAATGTGGGAGGGGCACCAAAAACACTGGTGGTGAATTGGGCCCCCAATTGCAGGGAAGGACCATTTGCCTGATTTGTAGAATGCCACTCACATGTGGCCAGCTGTGGTACGTTTATTTTTTAATGTTGTTGCCCTTTTGCGGCCTCATCTGACTGAGCCAATTCAGCCATGACTGCACTGGGGTACAGTGCAACGTTACAACAGATTATGGTGTTTGAAGCATCAGGCAGGCTCACTGTCACTTTTATGTATAAAACGTTTAGGAACCAACACCACCACCCAGGGCCAGCTCTAGGGAGGTGGCATCTGGCCACCCTGTCGGGCGCTAACTTTGGAGGAGACACTGTGTCTTCAAGTACAATATGATTTTAAAAGCATCTGCTGTGTTTCTTGCCTCTAGCAATGTTCATACAACCATAAAAATGTCAAGATAACTCTGGTGATTAATGGACCTGCTGCAGAGAGATTGGTGTTTTGTCTAGTGGAAGTTTTGACTCATCATAATGTGGTGTACAGGGTTAATAGGCCTGCTGCAAAGCACATGTACCATGAAGATCACAAAGTGCATATAATGTAAAAAGGCCCTTATGTTACTTACAGTTTATTCGTTTAAATCCTAACATAGAACAGTAAGCTATTAACGGTCATCAAAATAATACAGGCAAAATTCAAGGTATAGATTAGAGCGATATGATTGTTTACCCTTCTTTCAATATCCTAATTTTGCAAAAAGGGTTCACTTGGGTACATAATTTCTTATTAGTAAGGCTAACCCCCAACTATGGTGTTACGTTTTAAATTCTGCTTTTAATCAATGGGAGAGTGAGGAACTAGAGTAGCTAGTTCATTTCTCCAAGGGATATGTATTCATCAACAAGAGCTAGCTACCTGGAAAGGTCTATGTGTCTGATAATTTGAAAGATAATTGTCTTTACAGGGAAAAACTATTTGTTTTTAAAGAAAGCCCTCACCCAACAACCTAGTTGGTGGCATGCTTCATCATCGGGCCCCACCCGAGGCACCAAGTGTGCCCCAGGTGTGCTTCGACGCCTGATTACAGCGGAGCAGGTTTTGTTAGGTGAGTGTGCAGTGATGTTTTTTGTGTGTGGTTTAAAATAAGCTGTCCTAGAGGTCCCAGTCACTAAGTTTATTAATGGACCCTAGGCAGAATGAAAAACAAGGCTTTTGGACGTGGTTGGAGAGACTTATGGTCTCCCACGTCCTGTGTGTTCAACTAGTTCCAGCCAGCCCTTGAGTTAGAAACTGTCTTTCTTCAGGACCTATGTGTGAGAGTGAACAGGGGGTTAACATGTAGTGAACACCCTATGTGAAGCACTCACTTACGTGCTATATATGTAAAAGGAGGTTTTCCTCTCGGTTTGTACTTCCTTATTAAAAGAAACAAACATCATTGGTCTCAGGCGGGGATCCGTGATACTCATTCATTTTGGTGTAGTCACGGGATCTGTTGCTGCACCTGTCCTGTCCCGCCTAGAGCTCCGACGGATCCCTATTCAGGTGCAAGGAAATCTCTTCCCACTGCTCTAAATTCAGCCAAGCCCCATTCAGCCCAGCTCTCACCCAGGAAGGGCACACCTCAAACCCCACCGTGGATGTCTACAGTGAATGCACATCTCCAGCCCCTGTCACTGAAAAACCAGACAGTCAATACACAAACAGGCAGAAGCATACAGAATGGTTGAACAAGAAAGTGTATACTTTTTAAAAGTGCACTTTCAAACACACAATTTAAAAACCATCTTTACTAAAATATGTTATTAAAGTCTGAGTTCAGAGAGCCTAAACATGTTTTCTCTATCTTACCCTAAATGAAAGGTATAGTTGTAACATTTTACAAAGCATTTCCCTATTGTATCCCATGGGGCAAGATCGCCTTTCAATAGTGAAAAACGAAATTTGCAGTACTTCACTATCAGGACATGTTACACACACCAGTACATGTCCTACCTTTCACATACACTTCACCCTGCCCAGGGGGGTGCCTTGAGCCTACCATAGGGGTGCCTTACATGTAAGAAAAGGGAAGGTTAGGCCTGGCAAGTGGGTACACTTGCCAAGTCGACATGGTAGTTAACAACTGCACACAGACACTGCAGTGGCAGGTCTGAGATACCTTTTCATGGCTACTCGTGTGGGTGGCACAACCAGTGCACTAGTAGCCACTAGTAACATCTTATTTACAAGTCCTGGCACACTAAAGTGCACTGTCCTAGGGACTTACCAGTAAATCAAATATGCCAATCAGGGAGAACCAATTGTAACAACAGTTTACACATGGAGTACTTGCACTTTGACACTGATCAGCAGTGGCAAAGTGCCTAAAGCATCTAAGCCAGCAAAAACGAAATACAGCACAGCATCAAAAATATAGGAGTTAGAGGCAAAAATTCAGAGGAAACTACACCAAAGGTGCCTAGTCTAACGCTTCCAAATGTAGGAAGTATAGCCCAAGGAGGAATAGAAGATTGGGGAGGGGATGTAAGGCGGAGATGGGCACACTTGTCAGACATGTGCAGAGGCAAACCCCAGGATTTCGTTGTGTTTGTGTGGGACCCCATGTTAATAATAATTACTGAACACTGACATAGATGTCAGGTATGTATCACAGTAGTTGGGGATAAAGTCATTCTCTACATATATCTACAGCTGACTATGACAATGTTGGTGCTAAGATCAATGCAGGAATCCCATTGACATATTCTGGCACTTGTGTTTTTCTGAGTTGCTATTAACTTGCAGCACAGTGAGGAAAACCATGGGAGGAGCCAGAAAGCAAAGTACCTGTGGCATATCATAGGCAGCTTTTTTTAAAGAGCTTATTTGTTATGTTTCTGGCAAGTGTGTATCATTTGAGGAAACAACCATTAACACCACACACTCTCCAATACAACTAACTACTCACCCACCCACTCACATACCCATATAGCCACTAAAACATCTACCAACACACCTGTACAGCCTCTCACAGAGCCAATCCGAAACAGATTCACACAGTCTCACAGTCACTCACATGACATATAATAAAAATAAACTACAACAATAACTTTATTAGGGTCAAGAGGGATTTTAAAGACCAAGCTCCAATATGTCCCATACATAAAATAAACTACAAAAAATATCAGAGGGTCTAAAAAGGAAGAGGTGAACGCCAAATATAAACTAACAAAGAACTAAAACCCCACTCCTAGTGTTTATTCTAAGGTCACCCCTACACCCAACCCACAAAGTGGTCAGGTAAGGATGCCCATCAGTCACCACAAGAAACCGCCCTTCATCATTTGGGTTTCCTTAAAGACCACTATTGAAGGTGCCATTTGTCTTTCACGGGGAGTGCCTAGATCAAGAAATGGCTCTCACCCGGCCAGACAGAACTACAGTGGTCTCGTTTCTCACTTAAGAGGATGTTACAGTGTTTAAGGGGGGGACTGATGTTGCAGTGCAAGAAATAAATAAAGTGTGAAAAATAAGAAAAAGTGTGTGTTTAAAATTGGATGAGGGGGTACTGGAAATTAATTTTATTCTGGTGCTACCCACTCTACCAATGTTAAAAAGTAGTCAGTGACAACCACAACATTTTTGGATTGTCTAGATGTACTGTGAGGGCAACATGTTTCAGCAATTAGCGACACATTATGTCATTGCTTTCATCAGGATCATTTAAACTGATAGCTACTGCAAACCAAGTGATAAAGTAACAAGAACTGTGCCCAAAACCATATTTAGTAAAACTGATACAGAGATCACCTGAATCCACTAGGTGTCCGCATCATTTTCTTCACCTTTCCAAGTCAGGAGAAGTTTCTAGGAATGGTGAAAACATTGGAATTAGAATAGATATTCTGTCAGTGAATAAAGCGTTCACACACTTATGATGATATACTAGGTCCAAAATCAATAATCCTAGTCATGGGTGTTACACACACATACACCTACTGCAAACTATTATTGCAAATTGGTATCTCAACAATGGATAAATTGCAAATGCCAAAGGAGAGAAAAAACATCTTACCCAGCCTGGAAGATGTACAGACCTCACCCCACCTGGCCAAGGCTCAGGGACAAAAGGGGGGAAGCACCGCTCTACAAAGGAGGGAGGCAAAAACATAGCTAGCTGAAAATGTGACCCCTTCGTAATTGTTTAAACGCAAGTTAATCCATGCCACTCGTTAAAAACTGCTTCATTTGACCTTACACACATGTGACTGACATTTAAAAAAATCAGGTTTGTGTTTGTTTGAGGCAGAATGTCCGCCTCGCAAAATACGCAGAGCCCAACATAAATGTACCCACACGCTTGTGACTGACAATTACAATGCTAGGGCTTATATTTATTTATTTGAGGCAGAATGTCCGCCACGCTAAAGGAGCAAAGACCAGCCCAGTTAGTTTGAGGCAGAATGCCCGCCACGTCAAAGGTGCAAAGCCCAGAATGATTATACCCAAAGCGAACAACAAACGCGGCATCTATCTTACCGCCTAGCGATTAATTTGTCAAAGTAATCATGCGCTCTCTCGGTAAGCACCCTACCTCTCCGTCGGTACTTCTGTATTCGGCGTCTGAGCCGATCGGGGAGGTACAGAGACCGGCATCGGCTGTGGTATATGACTCTGCGCGTCATTCGCCGATTGCCGGTCACGTGATCCCCGAGTTACTGAACCAAGGTATCTGATTGGCCGAACAAACAACCAATCAGAACACCGGGATTACGATGTCACCAGCTGAAGGACTATTCAAAAATGCAGAGAACAAAATATGCTTGATTATGAACAAATTTCAAAAGGTTTTTTTTTTTAAATGTTGAAAGAAACTCAAACACATGATAATAATGAATAATTAAACAGGACCGCCAAGCTTCTATCGCTTGTTATTACAATTGGTACGTGCATAGTGCAAACCACAGGTCTTTATGCGTACATTTAGCAAGGGAGGAAGGATCCTCTTTGGCAGTCAAACAATTCATGCCAACGTGGTTCATTCCTTTGTTGTACTTTTTAGGTAGAATTTTGGGACCATCATATAAAATACACTCACATGCCTGGGTAGTGTGAGTATCACACCAGAAGACAATAACCTTAACATTGACATACTTTCCAATTCTCAGTACTTATTGTTATGTCCCGGGCTAGATATTACACTAGTAGCAAAGATGTAATTGAGATGCAATTTATAGTGTAGCCCAGGGTATATCATCGTTTAGACCCACACGATTTGTGCCCATTTTGAAAACCCACTTTTGTTCTTTGAGTAGGAGAAACTTGGACACATCAGTGATGTGTGCGGGGATGTGAGGTTGTTCAATGACTGTCGATTGAAACGCTGTGGATGGATGGCGTGCCTCCATAAACTGTTTTGCTAACTTGGTGGCTTGTCTCTTGCACCTTATGGTGCTTTTCTGCTCCAAAAATTCTGACTTTGATCTTCCGGGTTGTCATCCCTATGTATCTAAGCCCACAGGGACATGTGATGAGATAGACAAGATTATCACTGTTGCAGTTTGTGAATCTAGTTCGAATCCACGGTCTTGTGGTCCCTATGTCTATTTCAGTCGATTTCTTGGTCTGTGGACAGGAATAGCATGACTCACAGGGATGATGGCCTGTGACTGGAGGAAGATCCCAGAGGGAACCCAGAGCCCTGGGTTCTTCTGTACGCGGTCTCGTATGGACCAAACGATCTCTCAGATTGGGTCCTCTTTTAAAAGAGAAGAGAGGAGTCTGTATTGCAGCTTGATCGGAGTTTAAGAGGGACCAATGTTGTTTAACCACTTTCTGTATTTTGTTGGACAGAGTCCCAAACGTTGTGACAAAAGTCAGCCTTTCCAGCGGAGGCTTCGGGGCCCGCGGTTCCAAGAGAGCCAAGCGCTTATTATTCCTGGCCCGTTTGAGGGAACGTTGTACTAGTCTGGCCGGATACTTCAGTGAAATAAGTTGTTCTTTCAGAGATGTAGAAGGATTTTCAAAGGCCCTAGTGTTAGAACAATTTTTCTGGACTGTGAGAAATTGCCCAAAAGGGAAGTTTTCCCGTAGGGATTTGGGATATTGGCTATCGAAACATAAGAGGGAATTTTTAGCTAAAGGTTTCGTGTAAAGTTCAGATTGTAACCCTCCTGGAGTCGATGTAATAAGTAAATCCAGGAGAGCTAATCTGTCTCTTCCCATTTCGATCGTGAAACGAAGAAAATCGTTCCTGCTGTTCAAACACTCCAAAAACTCTTGACAACTTTCACTTGTCCCCCGCCAGACCACTAGGACATCATCGATGTACCTTCTCCACGTTCGAATACAACCAAGAAAGGGATTGGTGGTTGCTAATACGTGCTCTTGTTCAAATGAATGAACGTACAAATTTGCCAGACTGGGAGCGTAAACGCTCCCCATACTGGTACCCGATACTTGCAGGTATATAGTGTCTTCAAATTTGAAGAAATTGCGCTTCATAGCCAAGGTGGCACAGGCCATGATGAAGCTAACTGGGGTGATACTGTTGAATGTTCTAGACTGTAATAGAAGATGAATGACTTCAAGGGTTTCATCCTGTGGAATTGATGTATAAAGGGCCTCCACATCGAATGACACGAGGAGATCAGTGGTCATGTCAAAATTAAGGGTGGGTGTAAAATCCGTTTCGCGGGCGAATTTGCGGATTTTCCGCGATTTCCCGATCCGCGAATCTCGCGAAATCGCGGTAAAATCCGCGAATCAGCGGGGACGAATTTTCAGCAAAGCAAGGGTTACAGCAGCAGGTGCAAAAGTTGAACCTAATTTCTTTGTAACCTTTTACAAAAGCGTTACAAACAAATTAACTTCAACTTGGACACCTGCTGCTAATTGCTTCCTGGCGCCTCGTTGCCTACTTGCAACTATTCTCTGACCCTGCTCTGACCCTTGAAGCAGGGTCAGAGAATAGTTACAAGTAGGCAACGAGGCACCTGTACAGGGAATTTAACCTCATCAGGAAGCACTTACAGATATTAAAAACAGGAAGAAGGGAGAGGATGGCAAATACACCCATTTTGAGTTGTCAGGAGGGGTTAAACTAAAAGAGACCTTTACAGCACAATTTTCATATGCATTTTGCTAAAAATAAAAAGCTGTATGTTCTGTAGGGGCAACTCAGGAATCTGGCCCTTCAGAGATCCGGCCTCTCTTTCTTTCTCTCGTTCTCTCGCTCCCTCTCTCTTTCCCTCTCTTTCTCTCTCTTCTATCTATCTATTATCTATCTATCTATCTATCTCTCTCTCCCTCTCCCATAAACGACTGCATGGGTAACTTCGCTATGCAAGCGGCTCGCGAAGACGCAAAAATCCCCGCGAACACGCAAAAAACCCCGCGAACATGCAAAAAACCCCGCGAATACGCAAAAAAACAAAAATCCGCAAATTCGCACAAATTCGCGAATTTGCGGAACGCGAATTCGCAAATCCGCAAATTCACGGATCGCGAATTCGCAAAATTCGCCCATGCTTAGTCAAAATCTATTTCAGGCAAGAGGCGTAACACGTCAGATGTATCTTTTAAATAAGTTGGCATCTCTTGTACGAAAGGGCGCAGGAAAAAGTCAACAAAAGTTGACAACGGTTCGAGAACTGAGCCTATGCCCGATATTATGGGGCAGCCAGGTGGTGGTCTCTGTTCTTTATGCACCTTTGGCAGGGCATAAAAGTAAGGGGTCACAGGATGTGTATTACACAAAAAAGCAGCTTCTTGTCGTGTGATCCACCCTTCAGATAATGCTTCCTCAGTCATAATGGAAATCGTTGTCATAAGTTCCTCAGTCGGATCAATATCCAGGGGGCGGTAAGATCTCACATCGCTCAGTTGGAGAAGACATTCCGCCCGGTAGGTGCTAGTGTGGGTTTTAGTTCTTTGTTAGTTTATATATTAAAAATACCCTAACACTCACTGGATGAAGTCATCAGTGATGTCATCAATTATATCAGTTGAGCTGTCATGAATGATGTCACCAGTGATGTCACTGTCCATGTCATGAGTGATGTAATGTGTGAGGCAATAAGCAGTGCATTGTGGGGGAGTAAGTTGCAGTTAGGTCAGGTAACTATAACTTCTGAATTTCACTGGTTTTGTACGAATGAAACGTGAGCCTAACCATAACATCCCTAAAAACGTTGACTTTTTTGGTGAATTTTTAAGGTTTTTAAATTCCATTTCCTAACTGTAACATCTCTGTAACCTTTTTTGTTTTAGTGAATGTCTACTTTTTTTTAAACTCTATTTCCTAACTATAACGTCCCTGTGATCTTTGTTTTTGTCAGTTAATTTGGACGTTTTTTTAAATTCTAGTTCCTAATTATAATGTCCCTGTAACCTTTAATTGTTTTCAGTGAATTTCAATGTTTTTTAAAGACAAATTCGCAAAAAACAAAAAGAGTGACTTTAAGAGTACAGTTCACTTTATTAGCAAGCTCTCACTAAGAAATGTAACCCTTGTTAAATAACGAGTCTAAAGCACTCCAATGTCTTAGACAACTCTCTCTTTAACACTCTTCACCCATACACTTCTAGCACAGTATCCATATCAGCCCACTAGAGCTAGTAGGCTCTATGCTTTTGTGAACATATATGTCAGTTGCTTTAGGGGTGCAATACTCTATATGGAACATGGAGTAGTAGCCTGCAACTGTGCAAGTAACTTATTGAACTCAAAAGAACATCCCTCATCTTTTAAACACAAAGCACCATGCTTTGTTACATACCTACATCATATATCAGAGGCGTGCTATGTGTACTAAAACGTCGCTTTGACACTTGAGATACAGCTATTACATTCCATGTGAAGCTTTGCTTTGGCACTGCACAGACACAGTCTGCACTGGTCCATATCACCCATGTTTGAAGGCCTATTTCTCTGCACGGATGAGAAGCTTGTGCCAGCACTTGCCTTCATATCTGATTGAGTGTAGGAGTACACTTGTTGCAGTGCCAATGAGGCGTTAAAGTAAATGTGCTAGTCAATGACTGTCTGCTTTAGTACCTTTATGGCTCTCTAAACGTATATGCAAGTGGCTGAACGAATACCTCAGTGCCTGTGTTAGGAAACTCAGGGCTATGTTGTTAATTATAAGGCTAACCCTGAACGCACAGTTTTTTCTCTAGCAATTACAGCATGTAGTAAAACAGCAGATGTACAATATGCAATTCCAGGGCAAAACATTGTGAAGCAATTTGTCACACAGCTACTCTGCACATCAAACATACTGTTACAAACTCATACACTCACAAAGCATCTTACTCACCTTTTAAAAAATATATAAAACCACTTACATTACCACTCATAGATCATCTCATGTAGTTCGAATATTTTTTCAAAAATATTTCATGCTATCTTTTAACATTGTCCAAATTAAGGGGCTCATTAGGATTGCGGTTTTTCCGCATCCTCGGGGCCGGCGGAAGCCACCGCCGGCCCAGAGGATGCGGAAAAACCGCAGCGGACTGACCAAAGACCCACCGTCACATTAGGATGGCTGGTGGGTCCTGGTTTCCGTCCGCAGGTTTTCCGCTGCGGCTGGCTTACAACCACGGCGGAAAAGCTCTAATCTGGTGACGGTGTCTCTCAGACACCGTCAGGCAGATTAAGATGGGATGTAAAACATGCTTTTCCGTGGCGGCTTTTCCGCCATGGAAAAGCATGTGTAACTTCACTGCGGGGGCCTGTTGTGGGTGGGGGGGTGCACATGGGGGGTACCTATGGTACCCCCCTGCATTTGTATGCAGAAAGCGGCAGGCACCACGAGCAATGACTGCATTTTTAACATTGCCGCGAGTGCAGCTTGAAGCCGCACATGCCGCAATGTTAAAAATAGAGGATGTGACCGCCAGGGTGGCGGTCACATCCTAATCGCACAGGAGGGGACTCCGCAGCCCATGCGGACGTCCCCTCCTCCTCGGTGATCGCGGACGGACGCAAGTCCGTCCGCGATCATAATCGGCCCCTAAATGTAATTCATATACATGAAAATTGAGTTTGTTGATCAAATATTTTTTTCTCCTATCAGATAGATAAAATACTTGCATGAAATGTAAAAACTAAGCATAAGAATGGGACACCACTCCCATACAAAGCAACCATTAATAGCAACCTTTTCAACTTTCCACTCTCTGATAGTGCGGAAGACAGCAAATAAAAATATATCTTATATTTTTTTTATTTTGTACCTCCACTTCTGAATGGTTAGTATGCGCGAACCCTTTTCAGATACTTTTATAAACAAGCCCAATATGGTAGTGTTTTTGTGCATAATTACGAAGTATCCGCAATCGTCGCAAAAAAGTTGTGAAAAAAAATGGGAGTCCAAAACCATTTTTAGCTTGGTGATTTCATGACTTTAAGAGTACAGCACATTGTATTAGCAAGCTCCCATTTGGAAACGAAACCCTTATTACACAACAATGAATCTAAAGAGCAATAATTTCTTAAAACAGATAACTCTTTCTTTAACACCCTTCCCCCAATAAACTGTTTGCACAGTCTCCATAGCAACCCACTAGAACAAGTAAGTCACTAGTTCGCAACACATTCTAAAAGGACCATACTAGTTACAAAATTAGCGGCAGCAGGTGCGGTTTACAGCACAGAATTGAAAGCACATCCAAGCCTGCATTACTCCTGCAGCCAATCATAGATCTAGTTACTTTTACTTTCAAGGCACTACCTAATTTTATTCACCTCCATAGTCACAACATCAAACCAAGTATGTTTTTTTAAACCAGCAGCATATCCTCATTTTAACTGACTTTCATTTTGAAAACTATCTCAGTCAGCTTCAGCCTTCTCTTGTCTGCTACTGCTGCTTCACGTCAAAATGGTTAGTGTGTGGATTTTGGACCAGAGCAATGGGCCTGAATACGGGTTTGGCCATAGGACTGCCAAGCCTGAGGTGCTGGTCTGACCACCACTGCACTGTAGGACCACTTGCAGCATTACAACTGCTGTAGTTGGTCCACCACATGACTGCTGTTACCGCCAAGGATCCAAGATACCATTTGCACAGTGGGCAGAGGTAAAAATATGCTAGCAGGCCACAGAGGCACCCCCAAGCATATTCTGAGTTGCCTAGCCACTACCCTTTTCATGGCATTGAAAAGGGTGGCAGTGAGGCAACCAAAGGGACTCTAGTGGGGCCCCCTGCCACCTCTGGGCCCAGGGGTGGGAGTAGGGGGTCACACGTAGTGCCCCCTGGATTTGTATCCCCAGTTTCTGCAGGGTGTGGCATGTATGTTGCACCGTGCAGGCAGGTGCAGTCAGCACTCTGGGAGTGGTAGTCTTCATGTTAGGCTTATCTATGAGCCTAACTGGCCACCGCTGACTGCCCCCCAGACCAGGAATTAAATACTAATCTGGCAGGCAGTCGCACCACCACAGGTTTGGTGGTACTACTGCAGATGGCACATTACACCATCTACTGTTGGACTGTAAAACTTGTAATCAGCCCCTATGCCTTTTGGGCTAGAGATACTGTTAGAAAAAGTGGTATTGACAGGTACTTGGGTTTGCCTAATTCGGATATGACTTGGGTTGGCCAGAGAGGGTTAAAGTGACATCAATTGCTGCCTTTGGTTAAAAACATTGTGGATTACCAACTCCTTGTGGTGGCAATGACGGGGTATGATTGGAAATCCAAATGAAGGATACCTTTGCACAATTAATGACACTTTTCCTTTACACTGCCTTGGTGATATCCAACATATGCCAAAAGCAGAAATGGAAGTGGTTACATTAACTCTGTCCACAGATTGACAAAGCCAGAAAACATGGTTATAAAACTATTTCTGCATCCTCAGAGACCATAGCATGGGCTCTATCTACAACATCAACAACCTATGTTTTGACATACACGGAATTGTTAGTAGTGATGGAGTTCATTTCACAAGCAACAGAGTGTTTCTCAGAAACCTAAAATTCTTCATCAGCTCTTATATGTAGCTGTCATGTACATAAAATGAACACAAAGGCTCTTCTCAGAGAGAGCCACGCTATTGCCCAAAATGTTGTTTATTTTCTTTATAAATGTATCACTTTCAATTTTTTTATATTTTTGCAACAACATCGCAATATTTGTGAATATATCACATAATTTTAAAAAACAAAAGCAGGCATTCAATAGCCACTAGCACAATCAAAATGTATAACTATATAATTGGGACTAACTATCACACTAGATATATCACTATCTAAATATTTCTAGTAAAGCATGTATGAATCTCTGAAAGTTGGCTGAATGTGTGACACCGTGTATGACTGTTTCAGTGGGATCTGTGACTGAGTGCGTAACTCTGTCAGTGCCCCTGTGAGTGGGTGTATGAATGTTTGATTGGGGCTGAGAGTGAGTATGTGACTAAGTGGGTCTGTGAGTGATTGCGTAGGTTTCTGAGTGAGTCTGTGAGTGGGTGTATTAGTCTCTGAATGGGTGTGTGAGTGGGTACCTAAGTCTCTGAGTAGGGTATGTGAGTTACTGAATGAGTGTCTCACTTAGTCTGTGAGATGGCATATGATCTCCAAGTGGGTCTCTAAGTGGATGCATCAGTCTCTGAGTGGGTCTGTGACTGGGTGTGTGAATCTCTGAGTGGGTCTGTGAGCGGGTGCAAGAGATTTTGACTGGGTCTGTGAGTAGGTACCTGAGTCCCTGAATGGGTCTGTAAGTGAGGGCATGAGTCCCTGAGTGGGTCTGTGAGTAGGTGCATGAGTCTCTGAGTGGGTCTGTGAGTGGGTGTATGGGTGTCTGAGTGGGTCTGTAAGTTGTTGCAGGAGTCTCTGAGTGGGTCTGTGAGTGGGGGCAGGAGTCCCTGAGTGGGTCTATGAGTGAGTGTATGAGTGTCTGAGTATGTCTGTGAGTGATTACATCAGAATAGCAATGGGTCTGTGAGGGACTGCATTGAGTGTCTGTATGGGTCTGTCTGAGAGTGAGTGCATGACAATATGAGTGGGTCTCTGAATGAGTATGAATGAATAAATGAATGAGAGTGATTTATAAAGCACAACTCCTGCCCAGGGGTGTAGTGTAGTTCCTATATTCCCAATAGGCTCTGCGCATTGGAATAACATAAACAGCAGTGTAGACGTAGGACTGAGGTCGACTAGGTCTCTACTGACTATATTAGACTTAATTAGTTTCACCAGCTAGCTCAAAGGTCACTAGAAACTTTCTCGAATGTTCAGGAAAGAGTTAACTCTCCGGATTAGACAAAAAGGGATTAGCTTCTGACAACCGTACAAACATGACAACTTTGCTCCCTCAGAATAGAGTGTATCTCTAGAGTCGTGTGAAAACAATAGGCAGCTATTTCACTCAGTCAATCGTGCATACTTAGTTTCACCAGAGTGCAGAGAAATAGAGAGACAGGCGTTTTCAATAAAAGGTGGTATTTATTGAGCAGTCTTCTTTCTCATGCAAGAGAAATGAATTGCCACAATTGCAATACTTATTATGAAGTAAAGTGCGTACAGTAAAAGTAGTATTATGAAATAATACTGTTGTCATATAGTTAATGCTTTTCTTTATATTGTGTTAAGTTAGCATGAGTTTATTAAATGTTTAAACAACATATTTTCCTTTGGCTTCAGTTTGCACACGGCACATAATTATTGTTGTAGCTTTCAACCTAGACGAAAGATGTGATTTATTGAGAATAATATGTTATTGCTCTGATATCAGTCGTGCCTGGTACACTTGGTACACTGTCTGCACACTGAGATCTATAGCCTCTAAGAATAACCTAACACAAGGTTGCTGGGAGGCCTGATCCTCGCACCACATTAGACATAACACAAATAATGTTGCTGCCAACATTGGGCTCTACGCGGGTTTAAGATAGAGTTACTGAGAATGCAAAAACACACTTGATGGTGCTTCGCATGAAGAGAGTTGGTAGCTGATGATGTGATCTTCTTCTGCTGACATTTAGAGGTATGGGCCCGCCCTGCTAAAACCCAAATGAGACCTTCTTAGATATAATATAGTATGCTAAATAGGGTGCGCAAAATATAGGTGATACATATTTCTATAGATTTTTGCATCATAATATGCTATCACCGTTCGCTTACTATGGACTAGTGACTATGCTGATAACTCTGATTTTTATAATATGTATGTTGGTATTATATAAGATACTGCGTTTGAGAACCTTGCATTGTAAAATAAATATTTCAAACTTGCACGTGTGTTCTTTTACTCCCCGTTGTGGTTTGAAATGATTATAGAGCGAAAGAGTGTTCATGTGTTCCACGATACCTGAGGTACCCTAAGTTCATGTTCTGGATTGTCTAAGTCATTGGGAGTTTGTTATGACCAATGAGACACTGTAGCTAGCTAGGTAAGGGGATTTCTGATACTAAGGTGAGTTTTGGTTCACCCTAATTCACCCAGGTTCTAGATCTCTGTGCACAGTTCTGTGGGAGAACGGAAACCCTGCTACATGGCGCCCAACGGTTGTTGGCCTTATATCATGACACTCGAGTAGTATATCATTCTGACCTTAACTCCTTCATTCCCGTTTCCGGAAAATGGCGGTGTCGGAATAACCTACCTATTTTTGAAATAGGTCTTTTCAAGCTTGAATCTATCTAAAAACGGTTTCCTTGAATTACTACCCAGTTGTGCTACAAAGTAATCTTTGTTTTTTCACGTTCCTATGCAGTCATGGCACAAGCCGTGGACATCCCGCAGCATAGTCGCATTGCGGTGCGTGATCATTTGCGGACTTATGATGTACCTTTGGAAGGCTTGGCTGTGGTTCTGGTGGTGAGTGCAGAACATGCTCACCCGTACGAACTGTTTTATTCGTGGGTGACATTTCCGGCAGTGGGCGCAAATTCTGGTGTGCTCCACTCGTACACTGCGTCACCTGTACCTGCTGCATATGCTCCGTACAGAGCACAGGAAGTACCTATTGATGTTTGGCAGCATGGAGTTTGGTTTGGTGGCGCCCTACCACACTCTTTAACCGCTCCGAGGTTAGGTCCATTGTCCATTCCGGGCACAAATTGGCCCGCTTTGGCTGGATTTACACCTCACCCTAATCACGCCACTTGTAATATAGCAGACCTTAGGCGACTTCATGTAGTCGCCATTGCAGTGATTAGAGCCCTTGTGCATTACACGAGTCGTAATGTTCACGGGGGTGCCCCCAGAGGTGCGGCCCTTTCGGCAGGGCAGGCTGGTTTGAAAATCAGTCCTGTCATGGTGAATTCCATTATGGGCAAGAAGCCCCTGGATAAGGATGATTTTCCTTTCTGGCTTGCCGAGAAATTTGACCATCTGGAGGCGGTGTTTCCTAATACGACTCCTGGTGAAAAACACCGGATTCTTACGCTTAGTTTACCGAAAGATTTGGCCCCTGAGCTTGTTGACTGTGAGACCTGGGGTAAGACTTTTGCGGCGGTCTATTCGAGGTGCTTTGGCTCCCCGTCTATGTCCAATCTGTCTACGGTCCTTAAACGTGTTCAAGATGATCACGGGCCGGAATCGGCTAATGAGTTGGGTATGCGCCTATGTGGCTCCTTTGATGTGGTTTGCGATCTGATCCTTGCGAATGTCAAGGGGGATGCAGTGAACTTTCAGGTGGCTAACGCTTTAGCGCTGGTTCCCAATGCCGAGAAACCCCGACAGTTTGCGAGGATAATTGTGGCGGCTTATAAAACCGTAGGTCGCAATAGTAAGGGTAATAAGCCTTTTTCTACTAAGGAGAAGAAGCAGCCCCAGGGACAAGCTTCAGAAACTGATGTTCAACCCAAGTCCAAGAAACAAAATTGGCCTAAAAAACAGAATCAGGGTAAGCAACAGCAACAACAACAAACACAGGTTTCACGCCCTGCGTCTCCGTTGCCTGCGCAGTCGGAACGTGTTTATGATTTGCGCGACCGCGCGATGATTAAGACACCTGAACGTTTTCAGGCTTCTGACCAACGCTCTCCTCGTTCCTTTCAGGACTCATCGGCTTCGTCAACCGGTGGTGGAGGGGGCGGCAGGGGGCGGCAGGGGCCGGGGTGGCCAGCAAGGACGTGGTCAGCCCCGCCCGCGTAACGGTGGAGACAAGCAGGAGGGCTCTACGCCTCAGAGACCGCAGTTTGCCAAGAAGAAAGTCGCAGCCTTGACAGCGCATCGATATGCCCCAGATTGTGAGAACGAGGCTTCGAAATCTGACTTGGGCTCTGACCTTGCTGGACAGCGCGGCGGAGATTACCATAGTGAGAGAGGCCCTCCGTCCACTACTGAAGGTGACAGCGACTGAAACTTATGTTGTGATTGAAACAGCAGATACAAGAGTTGCTCCCCCTGATAGACTTTTTGAAATTGTCCTGTTAATTGAAGGTGACATACAACGTACCCTTAAAGGGGTATTTTGGGAAAATCTTTCGTCTACATATGACATTTTGCTTTCGGAGGCTGACTGGCCCCCACCTTTTGTGCTCGCAGCTCCACGAGGGGAGGAGGTAATCCTCCCCAGTTTCGCGAACACAGTTTCGAGAGTGGAAGCGATGCACTTTGCAGAAGAGTGGGCTCTGGCGCTTGCACCGGCTGTGTACCGTAATCAGTGTGGCTGGGATAAATTGTCCCCGAACCACGAGATTCCTTTACGGTCTCAACCGCAGCCTCAACCTCAATATCCCATACGACGTGAAGCCAAAGCTTCGGTCGCAGCGATCCTTGAACAATTGGAATATCAAGATGTAATTGAAACGTGTGTGTCACCGATGAATAACCCCCTTTTTACTGTAAACAAACCGGACGGCTCTTACCGTTTGGTTTTGGATTACCGGCATTTAAACTCGCATTGCCGTAACTGTGCAGTACAGAATACTCACGGCTCTGCCCTTGTAAATAGTCTTGTGCGTAAGCGTTTCAAAACCACGCTCGACATTTCCAATGGTTTTTATGCCCATTCATTGGACAGTCTAAGTTCCCAATGGACTTCTTTCACATGCGGCGGGGTCCAAAAAATGTTTCGGCGTCTTCCAATGGGCTATAAGAATAGTCCTGGCGTATTTTCCGCACGCATTGTCTCTCTGTTGGAGAGGATCGACCCAGATGCTTGTTCCTATGTGGATGATATCTATCTCACAGACGACGAACTTTGGGAGCATCTGTGTCGAGTGAACAGTATTATTTGTAACTTTGCAGACATGGGTTACAAGTTTAATTTTGCGAAATCGCACGTTGCAGAATACACAGTGTTGTTTCTAGGCTATGAACTAACTAATGAAGGAAAAGGCTTGGCTCCTCACTTCCTGGAGAAGTGCTCTCAGTTGCGCTCTCCGACAACACTGAAAAAATTACAATCTTTACTGGGCTTTTTGAATTTCGGGAGGACATACATTCCGGAATATGCCCAGCGTATCAAGCCTTTGTATGCTTTGATACAACCATCTTTTTCCAAATCATGCTGGCTGCCTGAGCATTCAGCTATTCTGCAATCTTTGCAAGCTGATTTGCTCACTTCTGAATACTTACAGACTCGTGATAACCAGACCAACCTGGTGATAAGAATTGTCCCGGGGACGGTAGGTTTCACGTACCCAACTTTTAATGAGGGAGATACAGTACCTATGGCTTACAAGTCACACTTGTACACTTCGGCTGAATTGCGTTTTTCCACTGTGGAGAAAGTTTTGACGGCTGTGCAGATGGCCATTCTTAAGGAACGTGCCCTGTCACAGGGAAAACGCATGTTGGTTGTTACCCCGTGTCCTGCCTTGGAGGCAGTTACGAAAGCCAGTGTACCTAATTCTAAAGCTTTGCACCCTCAGTGGATTCAATGGGCTGCATCCTTGTCATCCCAGGATGTCACGTTTATTTTTGACGTCACTTTACGGTCGCAGGAGTTCTTACAGTATGAATTTGTTCATCCTGCACCTTTAGCAATGCGGCCGTTGGAGGATTTCCATTGCATCATTTACACTGATGGTTCGGCGCAGGTTGCGCATGGCTCTAAACATGCCTACGTTTCCGCTTGCGCCATTGTGGTCGGTGCCATGGTGAACAATGAGTTCAAGTCCAGTGTCGTGCACACTCAGACGCTTGGGGACTGCACCGCACAGTTGGCTGAGCTTCGTGCTCTGATGCTTGCATTGGAGTACGCAGATCCGAGTGTGACGACTTTGGTTGTAAGTGACTCTTACTACTGTGTCCAGTCTTACAATGAGAACTTGTTCTTTTGGATTCAGAATGAATTTCGTGATTCCAAAGGTAGTACTATAAAACATAAAATGATCTGGGTCCGAGTGGCAGAACTCAAAGAGAAGTTGCCTCTCGTGTTTGTAATTCATACTCTTGGCCATCAGCGCGTGGGGGTCCACGCTGTCGGAAATTCGCTTGCTGATGAAGCAGCGAAGTCAGCAGTATCAAAATACTTAGTTGCAGCAGTCACGAGGTCCAAAAGTAAGATAGATGATGACATCTTGGCAGCGGTTGCTGCTACTGAGAAGGGAAGTAAATATCCTGCGGGGTTCCCTTCTAAATACACATACCACTTAAGTCCTGACAAGGTTCCTTATGTGAAAATTCCTGAAGTTGGTGAACGTTTAATTCCCAACTCGGATCGCAGGGCTTCTCTGATTACAGCGGCTCATGAAGGTGTGGCATCTGCGCATGCTGGCGTCTCAGCGACTGTAACACAGCTAAAACAGAGGTTCTGGTGGCGGGGACTGTACAAACAGACGCGCGATTATGTCCTTCAATGTGACATTTGCCAGCAGATTAAACCTTCAACTGCTGCGCGTCCGCCTCAGACACAGTTGTAAATCTCTAATAAACCGCTTGGGTGCGTTTATTTAGATCACTGCGGTCCTTTTTCTTCTGATACTGCATATAAGTACATCTTAGTAGCAGTTGATTCATGCACACGCTTTGTGTGGGTATGGCCCCCTCGGAGCGCTGATTCACGGACTGTCATTAAGGATTTGCGAGTCTTTGTAGGGATTTTTGCCTGTGGTACCTTCCATTCGGACAAGGGTCCGGCTTTCGCCTCTAAGGCGTATAAGGATGCTATGGTTTCGTTGGGGGTCCAAGTCAAGTTTTCGTCTCCGTACAGACCCGAGGGAAATAGTGTAGTTGAACGAATGAACCGTGACTTAAAGCAATCTTTGACAGCTCGAGTTATAGGCACTGGCAGAAACTGGTTAGCCCACCTCAATGGCGTGCAGCGTGCACTTAATAATCTCCCTAGAAGGTCTCTGGGTGGGCGGACCCCATACGAAATGCTTTTTGGTATCAAGATGTACGTCCCTGACCTCGACGGTCTAGACTGCAAGGCCCAGGCCATGGCCTTTGACGTAGATGAACATTGCAATGTTTTACAGGATCTACAAAAGACCAGAGACAGCCTAGCAAAGGAACATTTGCCCCCACATCGGATGATGCGTTGCAGATCCCGGTAGTTGGCTGGCTACCCCAAGTTGGACAACTGGTTCGAGAGAAGATCGATAACAAGAAAGAGTTTGGTCCCTCATATCGTGCACCGGTTCGATTTCTTGGAGTGAAGGGCACAAGAACAGTCATATTACCACCACTTCCAGGTCGTAAGGAAAACAGATGTATTTCTATTGACAATGTCAAGACACACAGGGTGGCCGATTCTTCATAGCATGACACCGGCTATATCCTGTCCTTCCATGGTGAGGCATTCTGTGCTGGTTATTACTTCTGGTGCAGAACAGGAGGTGTCCCTGGAGATGCCTTCCATATCCAGACCTTTATTAAATACTATTCCTGTTACTAACATTGATGAGCTGAACTACACCTATCCTGCTGACTTATCTATGCCAGATTTGCAGACTCGTTTGGCCGACCAGTCAAGATTCTCTTTTGACTCTGTTTCGAAACTTTCAAAGAAACCCTCAACTATTGCGAAATATGCCACCTTGTTTAAAAAACATTTTTTAATTCCCCCTTGGACATACATTTGGTTGATTCTATTTTCATTTTACCTTTTTATGTCAATTGGTTTTGTGTTTTATTTTTTCCGCCTGATCGATGGTCACTATGTTAAAGAAAGAACAGGAATTCGGTACCTTAATGGAACATTGGCCCCTCTTTCCTCTTCACATTCAGCACACAGACTGAAACGAAACTTGAATACAGTCAACATTACTGCTTGGCCTGTCCTTGATGGGATTGTGTGGGATGCGGTTAGATTTCAAATACATGGGCCCACTGAAGTGATTAATGTTCCGAATGTGCTTAGAGTAAACATGGGGGATGTCATTAAACAAAATATACGTTCTGATGATTGGGATATTCAGGCCGTAGAAGCATTATTCTCTGATTTGAAATATTATGCTGCCTTTGATGCTGAGGATTTATACTTAGATTCTATTAATTATGGTGATTTGTTTTGTTTTCAACATTATGGTAATCATTTTTTACATAAGACAAATTCCAGGAGGGTTGCTGTAAATTACACACAGTGGGAACATTGCCCTGCTCCATTGGGAGGCAGCTCCAGTACATTTCTGAAAAAATATTCTTATTTTACAGATTTTAATCAATCAAATCCTGAGTCATTTTATTTCAAAATGACTTACCGATACAAAAATGCTGTATTCGAAGTCCTTTCTAGACAGATTAGCTGTAGATGGCTACGAGTTTTGGAGAGGAACAATTGACCTTAAATCGGTTTGGGGTACCAAAGATTGGCAGGTACAAGGCACTGAGGCTTTGCACCGAGCATGTCTCATCCCGAATCACATGTTGTTTCTAAATTCATCCATTTTCCAAACAACATGCTTTGGATTGGCTACTTCTAAAAATTAAATACACAAATTATCCCCGAATTGGAAGAATATTCAGGATGGGGTAATTATACTGAATTGTCCATTCGTGAGTTACAAGCTCTTTTGCACAATTCATCCTTTAATATATCCATTTTGGATCCAAAGGGTTGGCTGATGTGGCAAAGAAGTGCTGATTCTTGCCAACGTTGTTTTCTGGGTTTGGCGGAAGGGTTCACACAAGTCAGACCTGATCCCCGTTTTGAAACTGATTATACTGTCACCACTTATTCTGTGGGGAAACTGTGTCAGACTTGGTTACAACATTCCACTTTAGCTGCAGTTAAACTACATCTGGCTCAGTTAACTGAAAACGTGGATTTAAATGATTTTATAAAAGGCCCAGCTAAGGGTAGGTCTAAACGGTGGATTTATGCTGTTTACAATGAAATTTGGAAATTTTCGCGAATTGAGGCTGCTAAACGCCTAAGAGCGATTGACCAAGCAAATTTGGAAAAAGTGCTTGCAGTTGTCGATAACAGTATTAACATGCTTTCTTCCCGAATTTACACGTTGAACAATATTGTCTCTTCTGTAGTTGACATTGTAAATGATGAAGTATCTGTATTGTACCATGGACAAAATCAATTGCGTTCTGTAATGCAGTTTGCATGGACACTACAGACTCTGAAAGCTGGTCGCGTTCCTTGGAGTTACATGAACGTATCATCCTTATTTGCCCCGTTTAATTTGACTGACAAGCAGCGCATGCTTTCTATGCGAGATGCATCGTTTTCTATGTTGCACATTGAAAAGTTAGAATCTTTGCCCTTTTCTGTAGCTGAGGCAGCTGCTGCTACATGGCCTATCCATGGTGTTATTACTTTACCTTTTGCTTTATATAAATGTACTAATTGTATGCGATATATTGCAATAGGCCGATATGAACCACTAGGCAGTGCTTTCCTACATGAGGCATGGTCTTTACCATACACGTACAGATGCCTGAAGGATGGAAAGGAAGTGAATCTGAATGGTGAAGACTGCACACAGTCGCCTGATCTCTCGCTGGTATGCAGACACATCCAGTTGCATGGTTCTTGTAATCAGGACAGGCCTAATTTAGCCTGTGTTTTAAAAGGCACACCAGTTCCTGCAATAGTTCCCACATTAACTTTATTGACAAACGGTAGTTATTTACTTTTGAATAACGAGGAGTGTTGTGGGTTAATGGTTGGTATCACCTATGTGGTTACTGTATCAGAACGTGTGGTGTGTTGCAAGAACGTGTTATATCCACCCACGCATGGGAATTCAGATGTTTCCATCTGGCCGCGCATCCCAACCTTGAGAGCGGAGTTCAATGGTTTGAGCCGAATAAGGGCTCTTTTGTCTCAAAAAGAAGTGGCCCTGAGCTCGGCCCGTGAAACTTATGTCTTTCACATAGCTAACACACGCACAGAGGTGCAGGCACTTTTAAATACTGACTTGCCGTTTCATTTCTGCGAATTAGTACATCAGATCTTTAATGCCTCCTCCACGTCTGGCTTAGCTCATTTTTTTAAATTGGTTAGCAGTGGTCTCGTGACTACGTTTGAAAAGATTTTTGGTGTTATCCCAGCTGAAAACCAACTGAACAGCACTCACTTGTAACGCTGTAACGCTGCTAGTTAAACTTTTAATATTGGCTGCTTCTTTTAACCTGTAGAGCCTCCTGCTCGTTTTTAGTGTGTATAGTGTTTTTCTGCGTATTTTGCACTGATAATTTTTATTAAAATCTGTGACGCTTTGATATTGGTTAAAACTGACCGCATTGCCCACACTTCACCCCAGTGACTTTAGTTTGGGGTTTCTGATCGCCGCCTCACTGCCGACCGCCATTTTGGGTGTGGGGGCTGAGACGCCATCTAGCTGCTTTGCCGGTTAGCGGTGCAGTCTTTCTAGGGACCCGGGCTTTTCTCTATTTAGGAAGCATTTTGATCTGGTGCTTCGCCTAAAACCAACTGAACAGCACTCACTTGTAACGCTGTAACGCTGCTAGTTAAACTTTTAATATTGGCTGCTTCTTTTAACCTGTAGAGCCTCCTGCTCGTTTTTAGTGTGTATAGTGTTTTTCTGCGTATTTTGCACTGATAATTTTTATTAAAATCTGTGACGCTTTGATATTGGTTAAAACTGACCGCATTGCCCACACTTCACCCCAGTGACTTTAGTTTGGGGTTTCTGATCGCCGCCTCACTGCCGACCGCCATTTTGGGTGTGGGGGCTGAGACGCCATCTAGCTGCTTTGCCGGTTAGCGGTGCAGTCTTTCTAGGGAATCTGTCCCATACTATTTAATCCTTAGATATGCTAGCGCGCAGCGCAAGCGCGCAGCGTTGCGCCGGAGGAGCGCCAGAAGAAAGCCCGTCTGCGCCCGTCCGCGTCCAGGAGGCGGACGGGGCGGCGGGAGGCGCTACCTCCAGAATATCATATACGGCTGGTGAGCTGCTGGCTATTAGGGCGGGGAGGGGAGCTTGTCGCACTGTTTTTCCGGGTAGACATTGTGGGAAGCGGCGCTGCCCTGGCTGCGGTTGGCTCCCAAGTAACATACGTGTAGGGCTACCTGTGGCCCCTGAGGTCACTAACAACTATCAGTGCTTGCTTCTCAATACACGTTCCATGGGCAGGCATGCGCTTAATATCTATGAGCTCCTTGTAACAGAGAGGCCGCTATGTTTAATGTTGACTGAAACCTGGCTGGGAGAAACATCGAATCCCAATATCGCAGCCGCCATCCCTGCTGACTACGTCATCTTACGGCAAGATAGAGTGGAAGGGAGAGGTGGTGGTGTGGCGATTGTGGTTAGGAGATCGGCCATCTGCGCTGTAGTCCCCCTTTTTGTAAATCGTAGTCCCGATTGAGCCCATCTCGGGTTGTGAGGCCCTAGCTTTCTCCATGACTCTTTCTGCCCACCAATCCTTTTTGGGGCTTCTTGTTTATCGCCCCCCGGGGCCCCTTGGTTCTTTTTATGAAGATCTGCAGGCAAGGGCCATGGAACTTTGTTTGAAGGGTAAACATTGTCTGGTCTTGGGTGATTTTAACATCCATATGGATCAAGGAGATGAGGGTGACACGATTAGACTCTTGGATGTCACCGCTCCTCTTGGTCTTATCCCTCACTTGGCTGTACCAACCCATAATAGAGGTCATACTCTTGACCAGGTGTTTTCCACTCTGCCTCTCATCATGGCCCTTCCAATCCCTGTGCTCTTGTCAGATCACTTTCTGATATCTTTTCAGATTGTCGGGGTTGGTAAGCCCGTATGTGCCGCCACTTGTCCATCGGGGCAGTCCCATCGAGCCTATCATAAGGTCTCTCTTGAAGATTTGGGACAGGCTTGCCGTGATTTCCCTTGCCGGCTGTCTGGAAACTTGGAGTCTGACCTTGTTCAGTTGCAAGATTGGATCAGGGAGCGCCTAAATGAACTTGCTCCTGAATCCTCTCCTCGTAAAATTCCTAGGCGGTCATCTGCACCCTGGTTTACTGAGGCCCTGGCTTCGTCCAGACGTGCCTGTAAGAGTGCGGAAAGATGGTGGCGCCATAGGTACGAGGATGTGGCTAAGACTGATTACAAGTTAGCTATTAAAGCCTATCATGCTGACATTCGGCGTGAAAAACGGCACTATTTCGCGGCTCGAATAGAGTCAGCCTCTAGCTCCTGTAAGGAGATCTTCGCGATCGTGAAGGAGTTTATGTCGCCCAAAGCTATTGCATCTCAGCACGAGTTCTCGGAACCGTGGGTGACCGCACTGGCCAGCTTCTTTCATGACAAGATCAAGCTGATCCAGGACTCTTTCCCTAACCCTGTCATTGGGGCTAGGATGTGCCAGGAGATCCATGGGAATCTGGTGAAAGATTCTGAGTACACTCTATCGGAATTTCCACCTCTATCTATTACTGCGTCGCATGATTTGCTCTCTCAGCTTAAATCCGGTTCACCTGCTGACCCGTGTCCTGCCAGGTTTTTGGCAAGGATGGCGGAGGTGGTCAATCCACTTGTGAATCCTGTGCTGAACTGTTCTTTGACCAGTGGCGTTGTTCCCGGTATTTGGAAAGAGGCGAGGGTGGTTCCACTTCTCAAAAAACCGGGACTCGACCCTGACCTTCATGCGAACTATCGCCCGATCTCTCTCCTACCTGCTTTCGCTAAAATCGTCGAGAAACATGTCCATGGGGTCCTTTCTGCCTTCCTTGAGTCACACGGCCTGCTTCATGCCTCTCAGTCTGGCTTCCGTACCAACTTTAGCACTGAAACGGCGCTTCTTGAAGTCAGTGAGGCTATCAAGGAGATGCTGGACTCAGGGGGCAGGGCCATGTTGGTCATGCTCGACCTGTCGGCGGCTTTCGACACCGTCCCTCATGAAGGTCTTCTCCGTAGACTGTATGAGATAGGTCTGCGTGGGACGGTGTTGAGGTGGTTTCAATCTTACCTTACTGGTCGCCGGCAGGTGGTCTGGGCCCCCCCCCACTCAGCCGAAGTGCCGCCGCTTGGGGTTGGAGTACCGCAGGGCTCCGTGTTGAGCCCGATACTTTTTAATATCTTTCTGACCCCTCTGGCGGTGCTGGCTGAGTCTTTAGGGGCCAAGATAATATCATACGCCGACGATACTCAGCTCCTTTTCACGTGTGCAAAGGGGGCTGAGTTTGATGGAGACAGTATCTGTGGCTGCCTAGGAGCTGTATTTGAATGGTTTCAGGGTCATAGTCTTAAGTGTAACCCTGGAAAATCTGAGGTGCTCTTTTTCGGGTGCCAATCCGACCCGAGCTGGCAGGATTGGTGGCCGCATGACATGTTTCCACCGGCATCTTCCTCCACCGTGGCGAAAAATCTGGGGGTTAAAATTGATAATGGCCTGACCATGAAAGCCCAAGTTCTTGGCCTTGTGGGCGTCTGCTTTGGCTTGCTCAGGATGTTGCGGAGGTTTCTCCCTCTGCTCTCTTTTGACCATCGTAAGATTACCGTCCATGCCCTCATAGGATCGAGGCTGGACTATTCCAATGTTCTTTACCTGGGTCTGCCTGACTACCTGATGCAGCGTCTTCAGGTAGTCCAGAATTCGGCCGCCCGCGCCATTTATGGTCTCCCCCGCCGGGCCAGTGCCTCTGATCTTTTATCCACCTTGCACTGGCTCCCTGTCAGAAAGCGAATCGCTTTCAAGGCCCTCACTTTGGCCCACAAGGCGCTATATTCTACTGGAGCGACTTATATTCAGAAAAGGCTAGCCTTCTATAAACCCACCAGGGTTCTGAGATCAGAAACTCTCTCTCTTGCGGTGGTTCCAGTGGTGAAGAAGGCTCGGACTGGTGGACGCTCCTTCAAACGTCTTGCTCCCCAGCTCTGGAACACTCTCCCCCTGTCACTCCGCAGCACCGCCAATCTGCTTGCCTTTAGGAAGGGACTTAAAACCTGGTTGTTTGGTCTTTAGTCTGGTGTTTCTACTCTTCCTACTGCTCCTTTTTTCTTTGTTGTGTTATGTGTTAGCTGCTGACCTGTTGGTCTGAAAGCGCCGGGACACTCCGCTGGAGTATCTGAGCGCTATACAAAACCCCCCCATAACATAACATTTCTTCCATTCAATATTTTCGAGCTTGTTTGGCGGATTTCCTGTTTTGCTGGCTTTAGCTGCAGGCGTGTTGGTGTTATTCTGCTTCCTAAAACATGGATGCCCATCCTGCGCAAGAAGCCGCTCAGCCCCCTCTGACACTATTTCGCAACCGGATGCTTGATTACTATGGCACCTTGCCGCTTGCGACCTTAAGCACAGCACTTGGATTATCGTTTCGATTTTCCTATTTCACATGTGTCCAGCCTGTGTTTCATTGCCTGAGCTGCGAATTTGACTGGGCCATTGATTTGTGTCTCTGCTTGCCGTTATCTCCTGAAGTTGATTTTATCACCTGAAGGGCCCCTTAGTTGCTCACAAGTTAATTTGTTCTGGCGAAAGGATTATGGCCTTGGCAGCGATGCATGGACTAATGGGTCAGTGGGACATCCCCGCAGTGGCGCATGAGTTTCTGGCACATAGCGTTCTTGAGAACCCACCGAGTTGTCCTCTGATGTTGCTAGAGGGTTCGGTGTTGGAGGAGCACGTATGTTCTTTCCCATTGCTTAATTGGATGGCTGAACTGTTTTCGGATGATGACAGTGATTTCATGTTGGAAGCTGTGGCTACCTATTTTGCATATTCTATTCACCCATGAGTGGCTTTGGAGACTTTCGGGCACGTGACTTTTTAGTAATTCTGAATGGTGCCATTTTTCTTACAAACAATTTACTTCATATGTTCTAGGCCTGTGATTTTATATTAGGCCTCGAGTTCGAGATTTTTAACATTTTTGTTTGGCCACTATAGGCATTCATACATATTTTGTATTGTTAATTTTTATATACATAGACATACATTTAGCTTGGCTCAATATTATTGAACTCTGCTTTTATGTTATGCCTTTATTATATTATTGGCTTTTTTCTTAACCGTCCTCGGATCATTGGGGGGTGTCATACAGTTAATGCTTTTCTATATATTGTGTTAAGTTAGCATGAGTTTATTAAATGTTTAAACGACATATTTTCTTTCGGCTTCAGTTTGCACACAGCACATAATTATTATTGTAGCTTTCAACCTAGACGAAAGATGTGATTTGTTGAGAATAATATGTTATTGCTCTGATATCAGTCGTGCCTGGTACACTTAGTACACTATCTGCACACTGAGATCTATAGACCTCTAAGAATAACCTAACACACGGTTGCTGGGAGGCCTGATCCTCGCACCACATTAGACATAACACAAATAATGTTGCTGCCAACATTGGGCTCTACGCGGGTTTAAGATAGAGTTACTGAGAATGCAAAAACACACTTGATGGTGCTTCGCATGAAGAGAGCTGGTAGCTGATGATGTGATCTTCTTCTGCTGACATTTAGAGGTATGGGCCCGCCCTGCTAAAACCCAAATGAGACCTTCTTAGATATAATATAGTATGCTAAATAGAGTGCGCAAAATATAGGTGATACATATTTCTATAGATTTTTGCATCATAATATGCTATCACCGTTCGCTTACTATGGACTAGTGACTATGCTGATAACTCTGATTTTTATAATATGTATGTTGGTATTATATAAGATACTGCGTTTGAGAATCTTGCATTGAAAAATAGATATTTCAAACTTGCACGTGTGTTCTTTTACTCCCCGTTGTGGTTTGAAATGATTATAGAGCGAAAGAGTGTTCATGTGTTCCACGATACCTGAGGTACCCTAAGTTCATGTTCTGGATTGTCTAAGTCATTGGGAGTTTGTTATGACCAATGAGACACTGTAGCTAGCTAGGTAAGGGGATTTCTGATACTAAGGTGAGTTTTGGGTCACCCTAATTCACCCAGGTTCTAGATCTCTGTGCACAGTTCTGTGGGAGAACGGAAACCCTGCTGCACTGTAAAAGCCTAGATATGGTTTCTTAGCCATATGATACTTTAAAATAGATAATATATATATACATGCATAAAACCATTGACTAACATACTCAACTGGTGCTTCTAACTACGCCTACCCCAATGTAACTGACCTAAGCCTAATACTTGGGAAGTAGTAAGTAAGTAGCAGTATAAGTTAAGTTGGTTAAGATTGTTTTTTGCCAAGGATCTGATTCAAGAATTCTCTTTAAGGGTTTAGTCAGCTCCGTACCTTAGTAATAGAATGTGGGAGATCTGGTATCTCTTTCTTCAGGACGCGATCTCCCAGCAACCCACAAGGGTGACTCGGGAACACCGGAGCTGGATTTTCTCGGCGTGAGAAAAAGTAGCTTCTCTTGCGCGTCAAAGGGGAGGGGCGGCTTCCGTGGGCTCTTGCATCAGCTGGGCTCTCGGGCAAGTAGATAGCCGCTCTGCTCCAAACCACATTGTGTTTGCTTAAGGCAACCGTTGGTATTTTATACCTGAAAGGTGCCGGGTTTGATGTAAGGTTGGACATAAGACGTCACTAAGAACTAACAGTTCTTGCTGGACTCCAGGAGTTCTTTTTCAAATCAAAACAAAAGCAGGGGGGCAATTTCCTGGGCTGCTGGAGGCTTGGTTTGTTTAAAGAACGTGTTGTGCTTTCTAGGAGCCGATGGGAGTAGCCTTGCTGTGCTTTGGACTGCATGGGCTATTACTGAATATGGATATGATTCTTATGCCTTTGTAAGGATATTATTGATTATAACCGCACAAGGGCATGAATCGGGAATATCGAATAAGGGTCCTAGATAGAAATACAACAGGGGCGTCTTGGCGCTATAGTCGGAGTGCATCTGTGAGTGGATGCATCAGACTCTGAGTGGGTCTGTGAGTGGCTGTGTGATTCTCTGAGTGGGTCTATGAATGGGTCCGTAAGTTTCTGAGTGGGTCTGTGATTGGGTGCATGAGAGTCTGACTGGGTCTGTGAGTGGGTACATGAGTATCTGAGTGGGGCTGTGAATGGGTACATGAGTCTCTGACTGGGTTTGTTAGTGGGTGTATCCATCTCTGAGTGGATGATTGAGTGGGTGTGTGAGTGCCTGAGTTAAACTGAGGTTGGGTGTATAAACATATTTTGTTTTACTTTTTTCAGTGATATTCTCAAATTCTATGCTATGTATATTCATGAATTTGCCGCAGCATCAGACAAGGGGGCCGCACTGAAACCATGGTGAATTTGTGCATATTGCAAGTGGGAAAAAAGCAGTCTTTCAACATATCATACTAAAAATGGGTGTCTCAAACACTCCTATTTTCCTGTCAAGGGGCCAAAGCACATGCAACCCAAGCCCTTATGCCATTTTTTACTGTTCTCTGCTCAGGTTGCGGCCAGCCAATCATAGCATTCCTGTTAGGCATGTGCATTCATGATTAATTGTGACATCATCATGAATTAGCCACAATTTCAGAAATAATTATTTGGTTTTCCTTAAATTTCTCAACAACTACTGAACGGATTTACACAGGATAACTGAATATGTGATCTGCGAACCAAAATCTACCTGCCTGCAAAATTTGGTGTAATTCTGTCCAGTGGTTTGGGATGTAGTTGTGGGATAAGTAGATCCTGCCTGTCCTTTTTCTGGACCTTGTTTGCTACTTCACTCAGTACATTCATAGATTGTTCCCTTTCCCTGAATCTGACGAGTCCCTCCCTCCCTGCCTCATTGTTATCATTGGGTAGTGACCAGTTGCATTTTACCTGCAAAAGTTTGCCATAGGGAATGCTGTTGATTAAATTGCGTGGGTGCTGACTATGTGCATGTAACACACAGGCTGCATATTAATGAATATTAAATAATATTATCGAACACGAGGGATTTGAGTGTGCAATTTATGCAGCAGATGCAACTTCCGCCTATGTGGATTATCAGTTTTGCACTTTATAAAATGGCCGCACCTGTTAGTAGTACATGGACAAGTGAACATGCACTTTAGTCCATCATTGATGTTTTTATTGACCGGATGGCCCAATGTAATCAATGTATGATAAAAGGTGGATTTTTATTTTAGTTGACTAAAAGGGGGATAAAAAAAAGCACAAGAAAGTAAGCCAAAAAGAAATGCAGCCAAATAAAACTAAAAAACAAAATAAATAATGCCAAAAGTTGTTTGACAAGACAAGTTCTCCCTAAACCCCTCCCTACACTTCCTCCCCAAATCCCTCCCGTTGAATAGTACATTCTCACCATTTTCCACCTGCTACTCCCTATCCTCCTACATTTGCTACATAAACATATGCTTCAATGCACAGAAATATCCTCAGTTGGGCAGAAATCTCTGCATATGCAAGATAGGAGAAGTTCAAGCATTAACCTCCACATGTAGGCTAATGAATAGCATTTTGTAGTATGTTAGTAGTACTATTGTAGCACTACTAAATGTAAGACATAATGCAATTTATGAATAGAGCCCTAGGAAGAGGTCATTGATGTGGCCTAGCGCTGCTGCCTCGGTTATCAGTCAATTCTGCAAATCAACAGAAAACTAAAAGAGCAAAACAAATGTTTATTAACTGTGCCTAATGAAATGCAAAGTGAGGTGAGGTTGTAATTATGCTAAGAAGGTTTTCCAAACTGATTCTGTACTGTCCCAGGCAGCAGCAACACTTTCATGGGGGCGCTGAGGTGTTTACCCATGCTGCGAGCTACTATCAGGCTCATTTGGTAATTTAAATTTGCCCCTTATGCCCTCCATTAATTTTATTTCATTATTGGGTGGGGCTAAGGAGCTCTCAGTGGGTGGAGCGAGCAACTGAGGCTGAAACTGATCTGTGCTTGACAGATTGGTTGATATTTTTGCTGTGGCCAACCTGCTAAGCTTCCACATTGAAGGTTGCTGTTAAGCTGCATCTCAATGGAGAGTTGTGTTTCCATGCCCCAGCCAATCCTAGCACTGTTCTTATGCTGCTTAGTTTTATATGCAGCATGAGAGCAGTGCTTGGATTGGCTGGGGAGCTTAGGCTTATTTTTCCTGTCCAGGAGGAGTCAGAGAGAAAAGACTACGTTGTGCATGAGGGCTGGGGGAAAAGAAATTGTCACCAACAGTTGAAGGGATATCTCCACCCGGGACTGAGATGGAGCAGCGCACAATAATTAAGTCAGGTAAGTAAACTCTCATTGTACAAAGTGCAGAAGGGGCTGTGAAAATTAGAGATGTCAGCTCAACAGGATTTCAATGTGAAAAGAGCAGTGCTTGTTATGCATCCATTCTTGAATCATGCAGGTGATGTGAAAATATGAACTTCAAAGCGAGTGGTGAATTTATTATAAATACTGCAGCAATGAAATAATAGGAGCGATAATGTGAACAGTGGTATACGTGATGCAAATGTTTTGGTGAACTGTCACAATATCAAAAAAAATATCGAATTGACAGAATGTCGAGTTTTGTATATAGATTGGACAGAATATCGAATTGCCAAAATATAGTAGTGCAGAGTATCGAAATTCAGATAAGAAATATCCATAATAATGAAGTTAGTAATATCAACAGTCATAATATGAGTGTTAGTTTATGTGTTAAAAGTATGTATTATTTTTGTAACGTATGTTTGAATTTTTTTTAAGTAATGAATTTTATATTATTTAATTTTTGCGTAATTTAATTCCGTAGTGGGTTGTGGGTTTATTGGAAAATAGGGTGGTAGTAATTTAATTGTTATTAAGTAATTATTTATTTTTATTTATTGGTATTGATAATTAATTTATTGTTAATTATTAATTGGTCATTCATTTTTATTAATTGGTAAATAATGTTTATGAATTGGTAATTAATTTTGATTAATCGATTAATTGATAATTATAATAATGGTATTAATTGATTATTTGGAGCGGGTTGTGGGTTTATAGAGGAATAGGGTGGGAAAAAATATAATTGTAAATTATTAATTATTGCAATTATTTTTGTATATTGATAATTAATTTACTGTTAATTATTAATTGGTATTTTTGTATTACTTATTAATTTTTGTATTGCTAATTAATTTGTTGTTAATTAATTAATAATAGGTAATGAATTTTTAATAAATAATCTTTAATGGTATTTATAATTAATTAATTATTAAATATTTTTTAATTGGTAATTAATTGTAACTAATGTTTTATTGGTATTGATAATTAGTTTATTTTTATTTAAATATTAAAACATTACTTTCCCTAGTGTTGCACTCACTGGATTGGGAATAGTAATTTTTACCTCAACACTATCCAACACTTTCCCTACTGTTGCACTCACTAGAGTGGGAATAGTAATGTTAACCCGTACGCTATCCAACACTTTCCCTACTGTGTGACTCACTGGAGTGGGAATAGTATTTTTTTCCCTCCCGCTATCCAACGCTTTCCCTACTGTTGCACTCACTTGAGTGGGAATAGTAATTTTTACCCTCCCGCTATCCAACGCTTTCCCTACTGTTGCACTCTCTGGAGTGGGAATAGTAATTTTTACCCCTACGCTATCCACCACTTTCCCTACTGTTGCACTCACTGGAGTGGGAATAGTAATTTTAACCCCTACTCTATCCAACGCTTTCCCTAGTGTTGCACTCACTGGAGTGGGAATTGTAATATATACCCTCCCGCTATCCAACGCTTTCCCTACTGGTGCACTCACTGGGGTGGGAATAGTAATTTTTACCCTCCCGCTATACAATACTTTCCCTACTGTTGCACTCACTGGAGAGGGAATAGTAATTTTAACCCCTACGCTATCCAACACTTTCCATACTGTTGCACTCACCGGAGTGGGAATAGTAATTTTAACGTCTACGCTATCCAACGCTTTCCCTACTGTTGCACTCACTGGAGTGGGAATAGTAATTTTGACCCCTACGCTATCCAACGCTTTCCCTACTGTTGCAGTCACTGGAGTGGGAATAGTAATTTTAACCCTCCCGCTATGCAAAGCTTTTCCTACTGTTGCACTCCCTGGAGTGGGAATAGTACATTTTACCCTCCAGCCATCCTACGCTACAATTATTTAATATTATAAGTTAATATATATATATATATATATATATATGTATTAAAAAATAACAATGCATGTTTATTTATTTTTTAATACATTAATTATTTATTAATTGTAAGGTTATTTCATTATTTCTAAGTATGGTTTACTTAATTATAATAACTATTTTATTATTTTACTTTACTTTATAGACATTTAAAACAATCAATATTTTTACAAACGATATTATTTACAATGATATTTTGGATTCAATATTTTTGTACTTACCTGTTTGGAGATAGGAATTTAATATTCTGGCATTCTGTATTTTGTCATTGATATTTTGCCAGGTGGATATTTTGCTTCTCGATATTCTGTCAGTGATCCAAATGTTTTATCAAGCACTATTGAATGGTTTTAAGCAAACTTGCCTGCGCAAACTTGCCTGCACAATCTGGCCTGTTGAGTGCCTTTGTAATTATTTTGCTCTTTACTGTCTCCCCCATCAGTTCCTTTCACAGTACGCACACAAGGTTATCAATGTTATGTGGGGAAAAGTCTCAACCATGCACTTGACCTTGTACAGACTTGAAAGGAGAACATCATCAACAACAAGCAGAATAAAAAAAGCAAACAGTACTTCCTACAAGACAGCTTTAGTGAAAGAAAGGCTCAGCAAAACCTTTCACTTTAGAGGTGGGTTACTTTTCAAATGTGTAAATTCAGCCTCTGACTGTCTGTAATATAAGCCAAACGTGAGAAGGCAGCACCAGTTTCCAGTGGCGGTCGGTAAGTTTTGGAGGGAGGGGGCAGACGGGACACACACACATGCACACATACACATAACACTCACAGCTATAAATTGACACATTCTCGCGCACACACACACACACACACACACACACAACACATCCATTCACAAAACTCCTTACCAAATATTCATACATGCACGCACGCACAAAACATTAATTTAAAAGAAAACACACACTTCACAATCGTAACAAAGGCCCCCGCAGCCCGCACGGTGCAAGGGGGCCCGAGCTCCAGGGACCCCCACAGCACACAGTACATTCACACTGTAAGAGTCCGACTCAGGACCTAGTTTTAAAGCTATGCTCGTTGCTGTTCACTCATTAATTATATGGTGCATTTTGTGCGCGCGCTTCAGCGCTGTCTTCAGCCTTGAGGTGGGGCATAGGGTGGGGCAGAGCTGCACTGGTGTCCATGAATTGTCATGCGCAGTCAGTGTAAACTATGTGTGCGGGGGCCGATGGGACCGTGATGGACATTTAGACCAAAGCAAAATTGAATTGCAAGCTTCGGTCTTCTGCCGCCAGCCCCTGCCTGCCACGGAAGCTATCGGCCACATGCATCATTGTTGCCGTTTGCGATTTCTTAATTGCGAAAATTAAGGAATCGCAATTAAGAAATCGCAAACGGCTATGCACCAATTAATCACATTTTTTTTGCGATTTCTTAAATTTCCTTAATTGTGATTCACAATTTGTGAATCGCAATTAAGGAATCCCTTTCCATTGATTCCTATGGGCGTAGAGGCCTATAGGAATCAATGGGAAGTCATTTTCTATTTGCGATTCGCAATTTGGGAATCGCAAATTCAAAATGCAATTTCAAGGGTGCAGGGGGCTTCCAAAGGACCCCCCCTGCACCCCTGAAATATAACTTTAAGTGCATTTTTCACACACACATGCCCCAAGGGCATGTGTGTGTGTAAAATGAAACTTTCAAAAATGCACTTTTGTGCGTTTTTGAAAGTTTTTGCAAATTACCATGAAGGTCAACTTCATGGAAATTTACCTCTCCCTATTTGCGAATTCGCAAATTTAAAATGTTCATGCATTGCATTTAAGAAATCTCAAATTGCGATTTCTTACATGCAATCGCAATTTTAGAAATCGCAACATGATTGCGATTTCGAAAATTGCAAAAAACATGATGCATCCCAATTTTGTCAATTGCATTCGCAAACGGCTGAAAATTGCGATTTGCACCATTTGCGCATCCAATTGACAATGATGCATGTGCCCGTAAGGGTCTTAGCGGAGTCAGGGAGAGAGAGTGAGGTGATGGCATGACTGGTAGTAGTAGTCCAGTCAATTAACTACAGTGTTTAGTTCAGCTGTGCTCTAGGTTCACTTCTCTGCATTCTGAACTGCTTTTACTCAGGGTTGCTTTCGTACCATTGCGAGGCTCAAGTCACACATTATAATAAGCCTTACAGTCCTTACGTGAAATATTGTTGAATGCGAGCCTGCAGCTTTGCAAGGCCATTGTTGGATTTATTGAGGCTTCTTTATTAGAGAGTGGGTCACTCTCCAGTCGCTGCAAGGGGAGAGAGGGTGGGATCCATACCTAAATAAAAATGTGGAAAATTACGACTTCTGCAGCTGCTTCAGCCATTTTTAAGGATTATAGGCAGCAATTCTATTACACCCTGGTGGCAACTATGAAAGTGGACAATCGGCAAGTCTAAATTGTTTTCTATGATTGCATGCTTCCTCTGGAGGTGCGGTGTGGTGTTCTGTTCATATGGCAATGTTCATTTTCCATTTTGCTAAAAATACCCAATTATGCTTCGCATCCAGATATTCAAATTAAATGACGCGTGCCCCATTTCAGTTTTTTCTGTAACCGTGTGAATATTAGGCAATATTTGAAGTGATTATGTTCTGCACAGATGATGTTCCGCAACCACTCACTCGCTTTATTTTCAATTTGGGTGCTGTGTGAGTGTCTATTACAGACATTTTGTAGATAAATGTTGTTTTTATGTTACATGCAACAGCCATAAAAAAAGTTTCCTTAAGATCAAATTAGTACCTCACATATGAGTGTCACAGAGATTATTTGCAGTTAATAGTAGTGCAATGCTGCTGTGTTACAATATTGAAAACACACATCCTCTAACCCTGAATATTACATGTACACATAATTTGAATTTGGACCAATGTGCCTGTGCACTGTCTCTGACATGGCCAACGAGGAAATGAAAGAGCTGAAACTAGATCATAAATTTAAAACTGTTCCTAACAGGGCCCCCCAAAATATTCTTGGCCAAGGGACTCCAAAATCCTTATGATATCAGTGGGGCCATCAATGAATGTGATGGTCACAGGTACCACGTGTGCTGGCATGTCTAGGCCCTTCATGGAAAAGACATTTCCGTTTCCCTTTGTATTGCAAGCGTGCCCACATCCCATTCCCTAAACATGAGAAATTGTATTAATAAAAGAGTATCATGCTGCAAAAACAAACACCACATCTACAGATTTATTTCATCCATACATCTCTGGGTAAATTATGATGGACGAATTCTGAACTGGCCCAAATTTACAGAATTCGGAGCTGGTTGAACCCACAAAGCATTTTTCAAATGCAAGCTTGTGGTTTGTGGGTATGGCATTTATTTTAATGAGTACTACACTATCCAACATGTAAGAGAAATTAGTAGTAGTCAGGAGGACTACACCTGATTGCACCAACTTCCTCTTCCGTAGACTGCATAGTGCCAAAATAGCAAATATTCCCGCTTTATGTCATCAAGAATGGTACAACAAGATGAGCAGCATAACAAAACCTACATTTTAATCAAATGCATGTATTTTTTACATATTACTCATTCACATGGGAGGTAATAATGCCTGTCTCCTAGGTTATTGACCACAAAACTCATGAAAACTGTATTGTATGAACTTTGGCACTCCTGCAGGGGGTAATAGAATGTAAATAAGGTCACCCTAGCACAGTGGACTGGAATTCTGAAGTCAATTGGGTGGTAATGATGGAACACAACACTGCCTGGCTTCCTTGAATTTGAAATACACTCCAGGTATTTTTTTCAACAGTTGCCATTAATGATGAAAATCACTTCCGTAGAGCTGCTGGGGGTTGACAGTGATTTGTGGTTTTCAGAGCTGCCTCACTCATGGTACCCTCGAGATAGAGCGGGTCAGCCTGAAACATGCTGTATACTTTTGTCCTCCAATCGCCATTATTTTAGCTTTAAATGAGACATTAAAGAGTTTCTAATTCCATCAAAAGTCTCCTTTCTGCAAAGTAGTAAAGAGAAAAACTTATTTTCTGTTGGAAAGTCTGAGCCATCTTCATTTGTTTTCTACAGTTTGTAATCCAAACATTTCCTAAGAAGGCAGTGCTGAGAACAACTTGCACTGTGCGATACTTTGTGTCAAGGGAGTGAACTATAGGAGGTCCATGGGCAGTCCCATTCAGCCAGTGCTTTAAATGGGCAGGTGCTGTCTGGGACTGAGTGCGTGCACTTCTAAAATTTGACAGGGAGAGTACCTGCACTTTTCAGCACTGGTGCACTACATTTATTTGGAGAGTACCTGCACTTCTCAGCGCTAGTGCACTACTTTTAACGGGACAGTGCCATCACTTCTCAGTTGAAAAGAGGTACTCCAAATGATGTAGTACTTACACTTTTATATTTCCGTTTCAAACATTACAAGCAACCAGCTATGTTTTGGGTGCAAATCCTTATTTACTAACATATTTGTGGATTGGTATTTGCACCAAAAATGTATATACCTCCTCAAGGCATCACTCACACACTCATCTTGAACTCACTCATCTTGCACAGTAGAGCACTCAAACACTCATTAAACCTCACCTTGAGAAAGCTCGGGCAGTCAGCGGAACCTGCTGCCGACATATTATGAAGCACTGAAAATATTCTGATCTGATCCAACTAGCTACATACTACCACTGGCGACCACTTCTTGGCACCTCACAATGACAAGGCGATATGGCATGCTTTTAACAAAGTCCATTCCAGCATACATCTCCACAGATCCCTACCCTTTAATCTATGCCTGATCAGGACCATTAACTTTAAACAGTAGACACAGTATCTCAGAATGGATGACTCAGTGCTGTAACCACCAAAGTAGGATTATGAACAAAAGATATAGCCATAAATGTACCTGCAGAGCAGTGAAAACCAAAATAGCATGCCTATCTCTCACACATCCTAATCCATCAGATTGCTTAGCATTGTGTCTCATTGCACAATAAGCTGCACACACCCCAGTCAGTGGTCCTCAAACACAACATGGACACACTTCCCACATAGCATCAAAACAAATACAACACCCTTCCAACCACACACCCTACACATAGTGTAGCTTGCTACTCATGTAGGCAAGCGGCAAGCGCATCAGTGCTCCACATAGGGGTAGTAAGTCCTCTATGAATATAACAATGCAGTACATTCAAGAAAGCTCCAGCCCCTCATCTGTCTTCTTGGCTCTGTCCCGTTAACTCCTGCCTACTTGCAGCCGTCCATTTAGTTCATGCCTTCTTGCATCTATTAATTTAGCTCCTGCATAATTTGCTCTTATCGTCCCCACCCAACTGTTGAGTGATTACCTCCCAATCCCATCCCTTCTGCTATTTTCTCTTTTGTATCTTTCCCTTGAGTACTCACCTTTTTACATCCATTCCTTCATGCAAGAAGAAAGGGGGATTGTTTTACAAAACATGCTTGATTTTTGCATATTGCTGGACAGGTGATTGTTTTATTTTGCACTCTGAAAGCATTTGCACTTTTTCCTTTGCTTTACCAACTACAGTTTGTATAGATTCCGTCATTAGGTACTTGCTGATATGGTTTGTTTTTATGCTACATGCTGTGTTAATTATGTTGTTGCTTTCTCTTGTGTGTAAAACGTGCACCTTAAATCTTGCAATTAGCATTTTTTACACTACAGAAATGATAAATTCAAGCAGACATCTGCTACAATGTTCTGAAGCATCACTTCAGTTTTCATCATCAGCCTCGTTTACCTGCCTGTTTTTGTCCTTTCTAATAAAGACATGATGGTAGAAATAAAAATTGCTTCCTCAGTTCATGTTATTATCATGCACACCCTTGACAGTCGCAAGTGTGTGGTATGCAGATAATTTACTAATTTATCTCTCTTGGAGCTGGCAGGATACCTTGTATACTCCTGTATATTGTCAGTCAATTCTGTGAAATTGCAGGTTTGGGTTTGTCTTTCAAAGTTTCAAGTTATTTTCTAACAATGTAAATTCTAATTCAGACCCTAAATAGTTGGTCTGTGTTCTTCAGCGATAGGCAGTTTCTAAGACAATAGAACCACTCCTTAGCATTGTTCTGATTGCCGTCTCTGTTAAATAATCTGCTCTTGACAATAATGTTACAAATGGCGTAGTTTATATATTAAGAGTGTTTCCCACTTTCTTAATAAAACTTTGAACAAGACAATATAGAGGCATTTTAATAAATGTTGGAGGTTTCAAATTAAAATATACCAGATTTTTGGGTGGTGGAGCAAAGTGGTAGGTGGTGTGCTGGGCTGCTGGGAGGGGGCCCCCCTCCATGTACTTTGCAAGGGGGCCCACTCAAGTTTTGTTACGCCACTGACACACTTACTAGCAGCAAGCTTATCCTTAGAGGTTCTAGGAGGCAAGGGACTGCTGCCTTCCCTCAATGGCTGACCTAAGGGCAGCCAATGAGGAAAGGCAGCAGTCCCAACGCCATCACAGAGTGGGATGGGGTCAGTTAGACTGCTGACGCCACCCCACCCCACTCTGTGATAAAGTGTCACTGATTGACACTCGACTCTGGGCACATCAGGGCTCAAAACTGAAGCACCCAGGTGCAAGGCAATCAGTGACACTAACCTTCATCACTGAGGGAAGGGTCTCAGGGACCTGTGCTGAGCTGAGGATATCATTCCCACAGGAGGTGTGACTTCTTCAGCCCAGCAAAGTTCAGCTCAGGCAGCCAGGGGCCTGCACATTTAGAGCATGTGTGGCTCGTGGCTGCCTGACCTGAACATCAACATTGTATGTCAGGCTGACCTTTGCTCAGCCTGACAGGCACTGTTCGTGAGGGGCAAAAGGTGGAGGGGCGTGGCCCCTCAGCCCCAATGGACCGACCACAGCTGCCAGTTTCACTTTCAGTCAGAAAGAATATTATGCGATTTTCTTTTGTTATTAGGGTTTGTTTTCTCTTTAGGGCCTTCAGTCTTTGATCTCAGCTGCAGAAAGGGCTATATCTCCGGACCGTACCATGGGGCAGAGCCCATGTCTGTACTTCCTTGGTCAGAAGGTGTATTCTAATGCTTCGAAACTCCAGTCTGCCCAGATATCTATTTCCAGTGTACTGTTCCATAACACGGTTTGCTGGCCTGAGAAAGGTGACTCTGCAGGTCGTTGGACTGCTGCTGCAATGACTGCCTTCTTATGACAGACATGTCAATACTAAACTCCCAACCTTATCTTACTAAAGTCCACCCTGACTTACTATTTTGATTGTTGTGTGTCTGTGGGTTTTGGCAGACAGTGGATGTCATTTCGGGGGTATATAGCTACATAATGAGGGTCTATGAGAGGCTGTTTGCTACCCTTGGCTTGCCCACAGTTCATCCTACTGATGTCTTCAGGGGTCATGAAGTCAGAGACAGGAACACATAGGGAACAGGGTTCTTAAAGACATCCACGGTAGTCCCCTCACCTTGCCCTTCCATGTCACAACATCACCCTCTACCCAATGCAATATACCGTTAAACAGCACCTTTGCACAGCCAAGCCAGTTTATGTAATCTGTCCCTAAATACTGATATTTAGCATTGTCATTTTGTTCTCATAATTTACCGAAGTAGGTCGCTCATATTTTTATGAAAAAAATGAAAGAAATGCATTCATTACTGAGAGAAAATATGCTTATAAATTTTGTGCAAATGCTGTTTGTTCACTAATTGACCTATTTAAATGTCAGTAGAAAATTGCTGTCCACATGTGGCAGTCTCACTAACAGGTCTCTGGTAATTTAACAGATTAGCCTTTTGTCAGTGTAACTAATCAGCACCAAACCACAGCAGAGGCCATTTTCTAAAACACACGAAACTGTCGCTGGATGCTATTGCTGCTCAGAGCCAATGATATGATCTTCACAAGCAGAGAGAACTCATGAAAAATAACCCAAGGTTAGATCTTACTAGAGTAAATTCCGGTCACAGCAAAACAATAGGTAACTTTCTTCATAGAAAATGCTGACTTTTAGTCTGAACTTCCTTAGAAAGATAGATGGTGCCCAGCACATGCTCAGATTGGAGCTAGCTCTGATTGTTACACCAGACCTGACCAAACACTGCCAATCACCCCTGTTCTGCTTTAACTTTATGCCCCACCACTTTCAAATGTCACTAGCCGTAACTGGTCCCAGGGGCTTCTTGGTTCTATAAACTGCACTTTACAAAGCATGACTACATATCAAGCAGACTCTGTCACATTTTTTCTCATGCATTTTAATTGGAAGGTTGTAGCTGTGTTTTCATGGAATGCAGGGAAGAGGGCAGTGTTTCAAAAAAAACACCTTACTAAGAGAGACCCAGTAGAGAACACGAAAATTAATTGCTTGAGGCCATGCACTTGAAACCACATCACTTTTGTATCATGAAGGAACCATTTTATAACTGTTTATTTTTTTACTGATTGTACTACTGAATATCAACACCAACAATAATGTGCCATACTAATATCAGAATATCGAGAGACAAAATATCGAAACATACGTGATATACTGAAGCATAGATTCACTATTTCTAGCTCCACATCAACATAACTTTCAAGATATGTGTACTTCGTAGGTACATATATGTGGAGTTAGGTATAGAAAATGTAGACATACTTGTCTATGTCCCATATTGCTGATTCTTTATTCAGGGGACAAATTGTTTTTAGAAAAAAACCGAAATCTGACCAAAAACCAGGCCATTACAAACTACAGGAAAACTCTGTGCATGGTGTATAAAATGGTGTCTAAACAACCCGAGAACTATTTCTTCATTACCACTTATATGGTTATCTATTAATGGGATCATATAGTGCAAAGAAGAATAAACACAAAAAACAGTATTGGATTACAATAGCAAATTTCACATTAAACTAAATGTCTTTTGGCATGCAACTCATGGTTACCAGATGTTGGAGTCTCTTGCATACTTCCTCTCTGGACATCAGGATCTAACACTAACTAACACTGGGTTAAAACCCAATGGGAAGGTTGTTTGGTGTCTCTTATTTTTGCCTCGCTCATAGGAGGGTCATGAATGTGAGCAGTGCCCTCCATCCTTTTTGCAGCATTCCCACCATTAATTTGCTTGCTTGGTGAGGTGGCTGGTGAATGTCTAATTTAGTAGACAGATATTTGCAGCCTTGTGGGTGATGTCAATCTGATTTGTTGTGGCGGCTGGTGGTCTTTGAAAGTGTTTGGATGTAATACTTGCTTCAAATTCAAGCGAAGCAAGTAAGCTCAGCTTCTCTTAGGAGGATTCTACAGGTTTACCTCAGAGATATTATTTTAAATGGTGTAAACTAGAGCATATTAAACCACAATTTTTCTAAACATTTGCTAAGAAGTCATCTGCTTTGAAAGAGCACTCAAGAAAGATTCCTCTAATCTTAGGGGGGAGCACTTGGAATTTCTCACAGCAAAGTCCAGTGGAAGTATAGTTGCCACTGGTCAGCTGGCATTCTTCACAGGAATGTCCTCTTCAATTTGTTATGTTCCTTTTCAATTTGCCACTCACTTCCACTAACTTCTAGTAATTTGCTCGTGCTTAAACTTACTCACTGTCACCCTCACTCACACACACTCTCATTCACACTCAGTGTCATTCAAGTATACACAGAATTAAAGTGGAATTCACATTTTGCTTACCTGACTCCTTCACTGATGACCCTTCCCTGCAGCAGCAAGGTAAGTATCCTGCGCTGCACACCAGGAGCCAGGCAGAGCAGAGCGGGTAGGATGAATGAAAGGGCTGGAAACACAGCCCTCTCAGAATCTGGGACAGAGTTTGGGATCCCTTCTCAGCTACTCTGGGATGAGATGATTATCGCTCTGAAGCAATTATGCTCTACATTACTAGAGGCATGCTCAGCATATCTGCAAAATAATATGGACTATGTCTGTGAAAAAGGATGTAGCTGAAGTAAGCCCTCACACATAAACAAACCAGACATCCACCTACAAAGTGCTTTGTTGTTAAACAGCATTCTGTAAATGGATTATGACTGAGCAGCCTCAGGTCCCCACCACCTCCTGTCGTTAACAGAGACAAAACATATGAAAGTCATCTGTATCTTCCATTTCACACTTGTGGCATCTCACTGGACAATCTGGGTTGATTCACCAGATACCAGCAGAGCTTTGAGATCTCGAAATAACGGACCCTCTTTAGTGCTGCATGGCAGACTATTTCTAAAATCAAAGATATATCAGCATAGGTTTAACCCTTGACCCTCTGGCAAGCTGTCTACCCACATTGCATCTGGCTTCCCCATCTTTTCTTCTTCCACTTCCATCAGGAGAATACTATTTCGATATATCCTTCTTTATCACTGTCCCATCGTTCACTGGGTTTACAAACAGGAGCTAACAACAGGCTGATTTCAATTTCCTTTAACCATTTCATTAACTGGTAATATTTGAATTTACTTAATTGCATACCTACTATAACTGAAAAAGCTTCCCAATATATATTTTCTGATGATCCCAATAAATCTTTATTTCTTGGGTGACTGATGATATAACAGTATCGTTTGCTGAACCATTATAATGATTCAGGGAGACTACCCCTGTTTTTTTCTTTTTCAAATTCTGTTTTTGATTTTGTGATTGAACAGAAATGCAGCACATAAGCAACAATTGTCATTATTGGCCAAGAGTTATAGATATCACATGTGGGTTATAGCTTTGTCACAAGTTCCATGGCGGGAAACATTTTGTTTTTAAGCAACTTTTGTTGATTCTAAAACAAAATTAACACTATACCTGGTCCTGATGAAACGTCGATGAACACTTCGGGACCACTTCGGGACCAATAGGGCATGAAACGCCCCCACTCACAGCACATATATGTATAACCAAACTATATTTCCTCATTAGTGGAAAGCAGCAGTTTGGTTTCTGTTTTTACTCCATCCGTTGGACCCAGGAATAAAAAACGTCTTTTATTAGGCAGTACTGTGGTATTTTTAACTCAATATCACACTAGCTCCACACACCTGCACTCACCACTATAGCATTTCTTTACAAAAATATCTCGGCTAAAGAGTCCTCTCTCATGGGGCCCACAGGGTATTGCAGTGCCAACCCAACGAGGAGCAAAAATGCCCAATGATGAAGCATGACACCTTCACGCATGTGTGAGGGCAACTTTTCCAAATGAGGAAATTCCCCCCCAACCTACACATCCACCCTGAGACAAAAAATTCCTTCACCTCCCAATCTTTACCTTTTCCGCTGCCTATTTGGCCGGAATCCCCTTCGAGAACAACTACCCTTGAGTGTTGTACATACATGTTTTAGGGATAATGGGTACTGGACCTCTTTTTTATGCTCCCGGTCCCTACTTCTGTGGTTTATGATCCCAATAAATAACCAATTCAATCAATTCCCGCAGACATCAACATGATACAATAGTTATTGCTAGATTTCTGATCTTCTCCCTAATGGTGGGGATAGTATAACTACTATTCAAGGCCATCATATCATATTTATCATTATTTACGTTATTGGACAAGATCTTTGAGAAATCACCAACTATTTATTCTAACTTCGGAATGCTCATCCATGAACTATTTGTAAGGACAGCAAGATCATTTATGTACAATGAAACTTTGCGCTGAAAGCTTGTATATTGGAAAATAAATATCTCAAATGTTTCTCTGATACTACACAACAAGGGTTCAATGTAGAGATTAAACAAAAGAGTGGAGAAGGTTGCTCTGTCCGGTTCCTCACTTAAAGTCATTCTCTCGCTTTAGTTAACTACTTGCCTGTATTTTTACTATCCGGTTTTGATATTTCTTTTGGATTGTTTAGCTAAATCTTGTACCAAACAAAAACCTTCTCAAAATACCCTATAGATACCTGCAATTTACCTAGCAGTATCAACCATATATCGATGCTTAATGATAGTTCAGCTGTGTTGAAAAGTGTTTTGTAAGTAGTGATAAGTAGTGACTTACTAGTAGTAATAAGGTCACAAGCACAATAAACGTTCCAGTCAAGGTCGCAATCAATCAATCAATCAATTAATCAATCAATCAATCAATCAATCAATCAATCGGTTTGTAAATCACAGCTACTCACCCATGAAGGTCTTGAGGCACTGGGGGGGGGGGAGGCTGTTAGTCCATCTGGGTATGGAGGTATAGTCGAAGAGCCAGGTCTTGAAGTCCTTCCTGAACTAGGCTAACAACACGGATTGCCTGAGGTGGAGGGGCAGGGTGTTCCAGGTCTTGGTGGAGTGGTAGGTGAAGGATCTTCCTCTGGTTCTGGTCTTGTGGATCCGTGGGACAGAGGCCAGTGCAAGTTAGGTGGGATGGAGTTCTCTGGAGCGTGTGTGGAAAGCTAGGCGGTAGTTCAGATATTCTGGTCCTACATTGTGGAGGGCCTTGAAGGCATGTGTGAGGAGCTTGAATGTGATTCTCTTGTTGATATGGAGCCTGTGGACATGTTGGAGGTGTTCTGTCATGTAGCTACGACAGGGGATGTCGAGGACTAGTCGGCAGCAGTGTTTTGGACGTTTTGCACTTTCCTGAGCTGTTTGTGAGTGACGCTGGTCTCGAGTGCATTGCCGTAGTTCAGTCTACTGGTGATGAGTGCGTGGGTGAGCATTTACAAAATGCCAATACATTATATAAGTAAGACACAACGCACAATAACATTCCAACTCCAATGTATAAATGGAGATTATATTTTTATGAACAAATAGACACCCCAATGATAAACATCCAATGTAAGCAACTGGAGATATGAATTTTTATATAATCAACACTTTCTAGAGCTTAAAAACATATGTCATCACTTTGGGGCTCCTGGTCATGCTTGACTAGGAAAAAGTCAAAGTTACACTACGCGGGAGGCAACTGTCAAAATTTTACATTCGAAAACATTTCTGGAGAATTTTCTCTTGACGTCGATGCAACATCGTCAGATTGCTTAGTCACGAGCCCCTGGCCAAATAATGGAATTCTGGTGCTCCGGAGATAACTGTGGGACAAACATGAAATCCTGGTCAGGTCGTGGTTGAAGGTAACCAACTTCACTCTCGACGTTGAGTTGGTCACCTTATGGAGCTTCTTCCAAAAGTTGGTCCAAACATCTGTAACTTCTTCCTGAAGTTCTTCTTGAGGGTTCATAGTTCGAACAACACAAATCCCAGGGGCTGTAACCTCCTTGATGGTCCTTGGGATGTCTTGACTACAATTCCCACAATGCAACTGGTCAAATCCTTAAAGGTCAACTGGATGCACTCCAGGATAGGGTCCCTTGGTAGAGATGATGCAGGTGGGCTGTGTTAGCCTATAGCTTGCATGGAGTCCACTTCATAATCCTTCTTGAAGCAAGGCAAAGTCCTTAGGGCTGTAGTTCCATATTGTGCAGCAGGTAAAGTACTTCAGAGTGCAGTCCTGTGGGTGCACATCCAGATTCCAGCAGGGCAGTCCTTCTTCTACTGTTAATTTCAGACAGATCTGAGGAGCTATGCATATCTTCCAAATGTATCTTGTTTTCCTGGACATCAAGTAGGGAGCAACGCCTGACCAATGGGATGCAGGGTGCCACCCAGGGGTATAGCCACTTCCTCCAAAGTGTAGCATATTCTTGTCCTAGTAAGCACTATTCTCTCATGATCTAAAAGTTAAGAAAGTCAGAGGAGCTGGATCAGGCTAATTCAACCTACTAGTGTGGCTAATTCTCCTACACACTCTCCTTCCAACCCACTGCCTATTCTAATTACAGGGTCTCCTGTGTGGCCGGAGTGGCAGGATGTGGGGTCAGCCTGTGCTTTCCTACATTGTCATTCTGACTTTGAAGACCAGTTTGTCTACCCCTCCCCCTCTTCCTGCCTTTCGCTCTGCAGCTTGTACTTCTCCGCAAACAGGAAACCCATTCTCTCTATAGCAGGGTTTTTCATACCTCATTAGAGCAGCCTGGCGAGCCTGGGCAGAAGCTGGCCATCCAGGACAGAACAGCTGAAAGGCTGGATTTTGGCTCACAGAAAATAAAGTTGAATAACTTATTTTGTGTCATAGTTATTATAAATCAAACAGTGGAAAGTTATTGGATTTTACTTAACTATTAATTTGATACCTTGAAGTATAAATTAAGTGGCTCCTATAAATATTTATACTTAAACAACATATTACAATGTTAGCCTATAGAACCATTCACTACAATGGGAAAACCAAAATTGGCAGTTTTCCCCTTACCCGGGTTTCATAAACTTATTTTATAGTGTCCCTGCTTAGAGTTACAAGGCACCCCACCCCTGGGCCACCTAGGCGAGACCTTAGGGGTGGCAGATGTAAAAATAAGGTAGATTAATATTTCAGATGTACGTTTAAATTCAAGTTCGAATTTGCATAGAATTCCAATATAAAAGCAGGTTGTGAGGCAGGTATAGCTCTTCAAATAATAGCATACACCACAGTAGTGCACACTCCAATGCAGGAAATCTACTGCGCCTCTAAACCCCTCCGCCCTTTTATATACTAGGGACTTATAGGTAGTTTGAATCTCCCTTGCTTCATTATATACTAGGGACTTACAGGGATCTGCCATTGCCAATTGTAATCAGACCAAACCATGCATTTTTACACAGAGCACAGGCCCTGGGTCTGGTTAGCTGAGCCCAGGGCACAGTCAGAGTCAGAAAACCGGCACCCAGTAGTCAAATAGGGGGAGGGGACCATGTAAACAGGGCCTGATTTCTCACAAGTGGTCTCGCCTATATGAATGGGAGCTTTTGAGCCTTCAGGTAGAACCTCCAGGTATCTTACTTTAAGGAATCCTTTCTATTAGTTATTAATATAAATGAGTAATTACTCTCTGCAACCATATAAAACCAATACACAACTTTTGATTGGAACTTTAACAGCTATATCACTTGGTAATTTTCACAATGCAGATGACTTTTCTCAGGCTTTAGAATCAAACAGTGGCTTCAGGCCAAAATATCAGTGGTGAACGAGTATCGTGGATCAAAAGACTTCTGAATCAACACTAGAACCTTGCTCAGAAATTTAGAAACGTGCTTAAATGTCTATTAATCTCAGATGGAAGTTTATACCGTCCTGATGCCTTCCTGAATTTTTGATCTTTTATGGATTCTAAAACGGGGGTCAAATGATAGTCCGCTTCATCTGATTTAGGGAGAGTAATGTTAATTCCTGTCATCCATCTGTCTATCTACACAATGCCAGGGAATCTAGTTTCTTCATATACAACCTGATGGTATTTCCTGAATCCTCTTATTTTAGTGTTAGATATAACTACTCCCTTTCCCTCTTCTGTTTTAACAAATGTAATGTGTTTGCAGGCTCGATCTACCTTTGTTTTCTCTGCAAGAACTGACCATGTCACCTCCCCGTACTCCAAATCCTTAATTTGCATGCCTCCCATGTTCTACTGACATCACATCTACTAGTGCCTGAAATTCAGCAGTTGCCATATAAATTTAATCTCTGTAGCTATCCCTCTCTGTTGTTAGACTCTAATAAAGTAACTTGAAACGCAAGCTTTTAATAATCTCTGCATGCTTCTTAATGACTCTTCTCCCACCTTGGATGAGTTTTACATTTTCCCTTGTCAGGCACCCACTAAAGTATGCTTTGTAAGAGTCCGACACAACACATCAGTATGTTGATTCTTAAACTTTGAGGGGCAGATTTATGAGGCCGTTGCGCCTCTTTGCGCCGCAATTGCATCACTTTTTTTGACGCAACTGCGGCGCAAACAATGCGCCCTATTTACAACGTGACGCATCTAGGAGATGCGTCACGTTGTAAAGCACTGCGCCATAAGGAGGCGTTCCTGCGCAGGGGGGGCGTTCCTGCGCAGGAACGCCTCCTGAAAGTGGCTGAGTGAAATCTATGAGATTTCACTCAGTCACTTTCAGTGCAATGCTGCGTCAAAACCCTGCGCCTGCTTGAAGCAGGCGTAGGTCTTGACGCAGCATTGTGCAGATGGTGTACCCCCGAGCATTGCTGGAGCTGCGTCGCGCTTGCGACGCAACTCCAGCAATGCGCCACATTTCCGGCACAGATGCGTCACGCATCTGTGCCGTTTTTGCACCATGGTGCGCCGCATTATAAATGCAAACACAACAGGTGATGGACCGAATGTGGATCAATGTCACACACTCAACCCAGTCCAAAGATCTGGGCCCAAATCCATCGTTATTTTGCACTCCACACCACCTTGGGTTAGACAATGGCGATATGCAAATCAGCTCTGACCCTGTGCCCCATGGGAACAGTCCAGTCCGAACTACAAAAGCCATGTCCTTCCCAGAACGGAATCAAGCATTCGAGGACCGGACCGGTTTCGAGGTAACACCTCTCATCAGCCCGGCTAGCTTGACTCCAGTGGTGTGGAGTGCCTGGGACCCACGTCTGGGCATCCCCAGCGCACTTAGGGCGGAATATGCAAACACAACAGGTGATGGACCGAATGTGGATCAATGTCACACACTCAACCCAGTCCAAAGATCTGGGCCCAAATCCATCGTTATTTTGCACTCCACACCACCCTGGGTTAGACAATGGCGATATGCAAATCAGCTCTGACCCTGTGCCCCATGGGAACAGTCCAGTCCGAACTACAAAAGCCATGTCCTTCCCAGAACGGAATCAAGCATCCGAGGACCGGACCGGTTTCAACACTCGAAACCGGTCCGGTCCTCGGATGCTTGATTCCGTTCTGGGAAGGACATGGCTTTTGTAGTTCGGACTGGACTGTTCCCATGGGGCACAGGGTCAGAGCTGATTTGCATATCGCCATTGTCTAACCCAGGGTGGTGTGGAGTGCAAAAAAACGATGGATTTGGGCCCAGATCTTTTGACTGGGGTGAGTGTGTGACATTGATCCACATTCGGTCCATCACCTGTTTTATTTGCATTATAAATGCGGTGCACCATGGGTGGCGGAGCTGTGGCGCACTGTGGCGCACGTTAACTGGCGCATCCCTGGAGATGCGCCAGTTAACATAAATCTGCCCCGAAAAGTTCACTTGTCTCTTCAACAAACTTTGAGATAACCCCCTGCTCAGCCTGAATTATTGTTTTTAATGTCCACTCTAATCCAATCCATTTTGTGTCCCTTGGAAGCTGGAGATGAAAATCCACAATGTGAATTGGAAGAAGTTGAAGGACTGGGTTCTTTAAGACCCAGCGGTGCCAGGGCACAACACCTGAAACCTTCGTGGGTAACCTGCTCCGGCGTACAAATGACAGAGACATGGGACACTTCCTTCGGCGTCAAAGATTCAAGGTTTATTTGCTGCAGGGAACACAGATATCACGACAAGTACAACTCGTGCAACTTGGGGAGACTGCTTCAAATTGGTTCTGTGGATCGCTCCTTTTATACAGTTTTTACCCATAGGACAACATGGTACACAAAGGTTTACAACCCGGTTCCCACCATTATCCCCCAGAGGGGTCGCTTTGGTCACTTTGATACACACAAGGTCCGGAACATAAGTGCGGAAACATTTGGCGGTTCCCAACTGTAAAAACCCATCTTCCCAACATTAGTGCATTCCAATCGGCAGTAAAACAGATCGAAATAGGAACAAAGACAGGTGCAGAGGAAGACGGAGACAGTGGGGAGATCGGAAAGGGTGTAAAAGGGAAGATATCGGGAAACACGAGATGCAGGCATCAAAGGGACGTGCCTAATGAGATGCACGGCTAAGACAATAAACCGGCACAGCGAGATGAGCCTCGAGCGGGGCCATCTGCCTTACAGTATCATCCCCCTCGTCATAAAGACACTTACAAAGGACATGTGTCTTCCGCAAATACCTTGGGAGTCCCAGGGTCGCGAAGCGGACAGCGTCCGTTCGCTGGCTACTTGAGGGCAAGAGACAAAATGGATGCCGTATCTAAGATGGAACCTGTGGGTACAGATGAAAAAACCCACATAACAAACGAACGGTTTAAGTTAGCACAGCGAAACTGCGCACACTTACTAAACTCGTCATTTGCGGTTCATAGATACCAGACTCGACCATATTCGTGCGAGTCGAAAACACCACTTACAATTGTCACGGAACCTCAGACGCTCCTTTTGCCCTCATGTAGGCAAGCACTAGTCGGAATCATATTCGATATTCATCAGACCATCGAGATGTTGCTGTAGCATAGCTCTGTCCAACCGAGTCCCCTTGGTAACAGGTGGCTGTCTCATACACGTTGTAGCACAGAGGCCACATAAGGCAGGACCGCACTGCACACAAAGGCAACACGTGAACAGGAACACCACAACGACTCCGATGATCATCAGAATCTTCCAACCCCAAGTCGACATCAGGCCCCAAAACCACCCAAGTAGCGTCCAATCCCCTACATCCACGTGTATGGATTCGGAGATTTTATGCAACTTCGAGATGGCTTGATAGACAGTCGGAGCGTTATCTGGAATGAAAATGCAGCAGCTCGAATGGATCACCTTACATACCCCACCTCGATCTGCTAAGATGACATCTAAAACCATACGGTTTTGTAACGTCATAAGCCTATCCGCCTGAAGTTCTGTGGTGATATTACCAAGGGCACTGGCAGTAATATTAGCTGTCGATTCTACCACTCGAGTCAACTGTCTCAGGTTCCTACTATTAACCATAGGTCCCCAAAACGGGAGGAAACCCTTGAAAAAGTCTCCTGCCTCTTGACCGGCAGTATCCTCTTCGCTAATTACGCCTCTCACAACTCTAGTCTTATGATAATCGGCATCTACAGTGAACGTCGGAGGCAACAGATTTGCAATGAAACATGAGCCCATGAAGTCAGCGGGCAACCATGCATATGCACGATCATGGCAGATAAAGTATGTACCCTTGGCAGCCAGAAACACAGGGGACGAGAACATCGGCAGAATGTAATTTTCAGTGCAAGCACTCGCTCCAAGTCGGGCTTGCGATCTTCGGCCACGACCTATGAGACAAAAATTACCAATGTGGGGTACGACCCATATCGGAGGCGAGCTTTTAAGCTGCTTTTCACTGGTGAACACACTATATTCGCCTCTACTTAGGACCCTATAGGCTTGTACCTCTTCTTCGGGAATAAGCGAGGGATCATAGATATCGCTATCTAAATCCTCTATTGCTATAGACAAAGGTTTTTGATACGAGGTAGGACCAGAGTAGGGGGAACGTGGTTCTCGAATGGGGTGGAAACCCAGTGCGCTTCGAAACATTGTCTGAAATGCTCGAGCAGACCCTTGGGAACTATACGGTAACACCAGATATGGAATTCCCTTATCCGTAGTATGTGGCATCAACCCACACACCCAACAATTAGTAGTGTTAACCACTAACTGATGTTGATGAAGGAGCTGAATAAAGGAATTGTTGCGGAATTCTGCACGTCTAGCCTGTTCGTGTTCAGGTAAGATATGAAAGGAATGAGGAGAAACAGTGGAGGTAAGGTTAAGGTCAGTAGTAGGAGTAGGTGTAGCAGAAAGTAAGAAGTAAGACATCGTGTAATACACCCCACCCGCCAATAATGCAGAAGCAGTCAAAAACAATACAAATATTTGGAATATAAAACATTTGGTACGACTGAGTTGCTGCAGCTTGAATCTATGGGCCTGAGCTCCTTCCAAATCCATCAACTTCGAGAATGCCATTTCCTATGACCGTCCGCAACGTTTCTTGACGCACTTCGTTCTGTGTAGCAATAGTCAATCCCTAGGAGTTCCCAGGAACCGACGGTCTTTAACCTAGCGTCAAGACCTACTATCCAGAAGGAAGTACGCGCGCGGCCCTACGGCCTTTAATACACAATATATATGTATGCAAAAACAATGTCTCTCAGCTGTGGAAGCAAAAAGTGTAAGGAATGAAGCTCAATGAATATTTACAAAATAATTACAATGGTATGAATGTTCAAAACTGATCACGGAAAACGGGATAATGCAGTTGTCAATACAGCAAAGCAGGATCTTTTATTAGTCTTTAGTGCTAGATCGCAAAAAGTATCGGGTTTTCCCAGGACGTGTCTGTTCGTCGAACAAAGGATCCGTTGAAGGGACAGCGTCCTGTTGATCAGCTGAATGTTTTGGTCTTGAGTCCTTTGCTGACAATTGTTCGACAATGTCTCTCTGCTGCACTGAGGATTCTCCGACAGGTTGTGCGTTGCTAAAAGGTACAAACGCCGGCAGTCCTTCGGTTTCAGTTGATGCAATGCCTTTCCTCACCCACGAGTCTGCTGGTAACGGGATGGGGACTTTCTTCGTGTGGGTGGCGTGCACCCAATTCTTCCGCCCCTCAAGACGAACTGCAGTTCTCGTGGCAAGGAGGACCTGGTAGGGTCCGGTAAACCTCGGGTCCAAGTTGTTCTTGCGCGAAAAGTTCCGCGTCACCACCCAATCTCCGGGCTGGAGCTGGTGGCCTGGACCCTCCGTCCGCGTCGGCAATGCTTCGTGAACCTGTTGGTGAATTAACCTCAGTTTAGCAGTCAAGTCATGGAGATAATCGATCAACATTGGGTACTCAAGATCACAGAAAATACCTGGCCTAGGAACCCCCCAAACATTCGCAGGACGACCGAACACTATTTCATAGGGACTAAGACCTACTCGGGAGTGTACAGTCGCCCTAGTTTACAGTAATGCTAAAGGTAAAGCGTCAGGCCACGAAAGACCAGTCGTAGCCTGAATCTTCGCTAGCTTTAGTTTAAGGGTGCCGTTATACCCTTCAACCAAACCAGCTGACTGGGGATGATTGGCGCTGTGGAATTTCTGATTAATTCCAAGGCCCTTACACACACTCTTCATCACACTACCCACAAACTCACTTCCGTTATCTGACCACACGACTCTAGGCATTCCATACCGAGGAAAATATTCCTTCAGTAGGATTTTCGCAGTAGACAAAGCAGTATTGTCTTTGAGAGGATAAGCCTCGATCCATCGGGAGAATGCGCAAACCACAACTAAAACGTATTTCAGGTTATTGCATCGCTCCATATGGATGAAGTCCAATTGAATCACCTCAAAGGGACATGAAGGGGGAGCAAAACTGCCAGGAGGAGTTGGGGTTCCCCTGCCAGGATTGTACATCATACACACCATACAATTCTTCACCAAACGTTCAGCGCATTTCGTAATACCATCATTCTTCCACACAGGGGACAGCAATTTGCAAATACCTTTCGTGCTAATATGTGCTAACCCATGCGCCATTGTCACAACAGCCAGCACATACGCATCCGGTAACATCCATCTTTTCTGAGCAGACAAATCAATCCAACAACCATTCGCATCCAACTTTCCCGTACTTTCTTTCCACTTCGTCTTTTCAGCCTCGGTGGCCTCATTCTGAATCGCCTTTACACTCTCAATAGTGTCCTCACAAATGCTCGATTCTGTAGGCCACCTAACCGAACTCGTCACATACATTCGAGTGCTAAGGTTCCGGGCAGTCTCCTTAGCAGTCTCATCCGCAAACGCATTACCACGACCAACATCATCCGTCACCTTACGATGCGCACTACATTTAACAATCGCTACTTGCTTAGGCAACGTCAGTGCATCCAAAAGATCATTCACAAGCTGGCCATGCTGAATCTTCGTACCATGCGACGTCAAGAAACCTCTCTCTCTCCACAATCGTCCAAAACTATGTGCGACGCCAAATGCATATTGGCTGTCGGTAAACACATTCACACGTTTCCCTTTCGCTAACACACACGCTCTAGTAAGAGCAATCAGCTCTGCAGCTTGGGCAGAATTCTGATTTAATCTTGCAGTCTCAACAACAGTATTCAACGTTACAACAGCATAAGCAGTAGTCACATCGCCATTCGGCAACTTAAAACATGACCCATCCACATACAGTGTACCATCCGGATATTCCAATGGGGTGTTTTTAAGGTCCACTCGACCTTTTGTTTCTTCTTCAGTCCTCAAGTAACAATCATGTTCTGCTACTACATCTGACTCTGTGCTAATTGGTAACAAAGTTGCCGGGTTCAGAACATTACAACGTTTTATTTGAATGTGGCTTGCCAACAACGTCAACTCGTACCCAGACAACCTTGCACTCGTCAAGTGCTGAGTTTTCGTCCGATTCAAAAGAGTATCGACTGCATGCGGAACCATCACCGTAAGCATATTATCCATAACCAATCCTGCTGATTGTCGGATGGAGACCGCGGCTGCCGCTGTTGCTCTCAAACAACTCGGCAATGCTCTAGCTACCGGGTCCAAGGTCGAGGAAAAATATGCGCATGGACGTTGCTTACCACCAAAAGGTTGCGTTAAGACACTCAACGCACAACCTTCTCTCTCGTGAACATATAATGTAAACGGCTTGCTATAGTCAGGGGTACCTAACACAGGAGCCGAACATAATGAGTCACGCAGTTCAGAAAAACTTTTCTGACATTCTTCCGTCCATGGTAAAGGAGTCGAAACATCCTTGCACGTAAGAGCCACTAATGGTTTCGCTAGCAATGAAAAATTTGGAATCCATTGCCTGCAGTACGACGTGATACCTAGAAAGGCACGCACATCTCTTTGGGTTGTTGGCACAGCCATTCGTGCAATTGCTGCAATTCTCTCCGGGGTCAACCTCCTTCCCTCCTTTGACAATAAGTGACCTAGATAGGTTACTTCTTGACAACAATATTGGAGTTTAGAAGGGGACACCTTATGATTCAACTCACAGAGATGTTGCAGCAACGACACCGTAGCAATTTTGCAAATGTCCTGATTATCCGCAGCCACCAATAGGTCGTCGACGTATTGGATTAAGGCCGCACCGACCGGCAACCTAAACGCATCCAGTTGACCCTTCAAGGCTTGACTGTAAATCGATGGACTTTCACAGTAGCCCTGAGGAGCGCGTTTGAACCGGAAGCTGCGTCCACCAAGAGAGAAACCGAAAAGGTCTCTGCTCTCTTCTGCAATCGGGATGCTGAAGAACGCATTCTTCAAGTCAATCACCGAAAACCACGATGCAGAAGCTGGAATCAGAGTCAGTAGCGCCGTGATGTCAGGCACAACAGGAAATTGAGGAACCACAATTTTATTCACCTCCCGTAAATCGATGACAAAGCGATAAACAGGCGGTTTTGAAGGATCAGTACGTTTAAGAATGGGCAGTACAGGGCTGTTGCACACGTTTCCCCGAGTCTCTTCAATAACATCTTTCTCGATCAAATCATAGATGATCGCTAACAGTGCTCGTTCACCATCAAGGGAGATACGATATTGGGGAATGCGTGGCAATCGCACATTAGATTTCAACTGAACAACATAAGGGGAAATATCAAGTAGGCCCACATCGTTGGGACCTGTCGCCCACAAAGACGCAGGAAGAGAACTCAATTCCGGTGGGAGCTTGTCGAGAGACAAGTACATGGGAGAGACAACCCTCTCTCCTAACGTAAGTTCTACACCCGCAGGAGAACAATACAAAGTTGCATACAAACGTTTAAGCAAATCCAGGCCCAAAAGATTTTCACCACAACCTGTAGTCAAAATTAACGGAGCTCGGAGCTCACGTGGTCCAATTTTAAGGGGCAAAGGGCACGAAACTGGATTGCTAACAGGGGCGCCAGAGAATCCAACGGAAACATTTGTTAAGCCAGACAAAGGTGCGCCAGGGAGTTTCGAATGCTTAATGGAACTTTTCGCTGCACCAGTGTCCAACAGAAAAGGCTCAACGACGCCCGATGTAGCAACTGCGACGTAAGGCCCTCTCTGATCGACCGGAACTGATACCACTCCCTCTCCTTGTCTTTGGCTGTCCTAGTAATTACTGTCGTCAGTTCCCTGATCGACGTAGTAATCGTCTACATTGTACTGCGCAGATCGTCCTTGCGACGATCCACGTTGATCAAAACAATTATCGGAATTCGATGAGTTATCTGAACGATCGTTCTGAGCACCACGACCTCTACCACGTGATGCCTGCTGCGAACCACCACGACCTCCTCTAGATGAATTACCACTATTACGTTCATTTAGAACAGGACAATTGAATTTAATGTGACCCTCTTGTCTACAATAAGCACATTGATTGTACCCCAACGAGGATCTTTGGGAAGAGGAGTCATTACGAGTTTGGGATCGGTTCGATTGCGGCTGCGATCTATTTTGTTGCGAATTATTCTGATTCGAACGTGGAGGATACGCTTGCTGAAGCAGCACTTTAGTTGTTAGCTCTTTCGTCTTTTTATCAGCACGGTCGCTCTCCTCCTTCTCTCTATTCTCATAATATTGTGCCGTAGCCAATATCTGAGCTGAAGTAGAAACGGCCCATGCACTTTCCGAATTCTTTAATTTATTGCTCAAATCGGGCAATAAGTTCGAAACAAATTTATCCACAAACAACCTTTGACCACCCTCAGTGCTCATATCCTGACCACTATGGTCAATGAATGCCTCCTCGAACCTCGTAAAGAAGTCGGAAACACTCTCGTCCTTCTTTTGCTTACAAGCTGACAATTTGTCCCAGTTCACCCTCATAGCTGGCATAAGAGTTTTCATTAATGTTATAATTCTTTGAGGGAGAGCAGTAATCATCTGCTCGGGTTTAGCTCCACCAGTTTGTAAAGCATCCGACGCTACAATGGCAGCCCAATCACCACCTAGTTCATTCGGATGATTTTCCTGACGAATCTTAGCCCATACCGGTTGTGGTACGACATTGCCGAACAACATATCGATATCAGCAAGATTCATTATCGTAGCGTCTACGAGCTGTGATAATTCTTTGTAATACCCTGTAGGATTTTTACGAGGGTCAGGCAAAGATTGCTTCACCTGTAACACTTCTGAGCGTTTCCATGGGAGATGTATCCATACCCTCTGGAAATGCGGCGGAACAATAGGAATAGCAGTAGCATCACCTGGCATCCACACTGGTGGAACTTCGCGCATAGTAAATTGGCCAGAGTCATCTGGCTGTCTTTCAATATCCTCGACAAACAAGGCTTGCGGTATTGGAGTGGGACGGAAAGATAGCAACCGTTCAACGGCTCGTCGAACGTTAGTATCCACTATCAGTCCAGCCGAAAACTGAAGCTGTAAATCAGACAACGCGGTCAGCACCTCGTCAGGTGCGTCGGCCGATATCTGATCACGAAGGACCTTGCACATTTCCTCAAACACAAATCTCTGGGTTGGTATATTGAACTGACAAAATGTGTCGAGTACAACACGGGGTGGATTTCTAAGGGGGTGCGTCATCCAACCCATCGCCATATTATATAGCGAAGCACGTTCCCTATTACCTGGAAGCTGACTACGTCTCTGAGGACCATCTGAACCAGCGGACCCAAGAACGGGTCCGAGCGAATGAAAGAAGCTAGCCGCAAGAGGAGAATTACGACTACGAGTAGAGGGAGAAGTATAGGACACAGGACTAACAAGTGAAGGAGTAGGAACAGAAACAACAGCAGGGGTTAACAAAGCAGGAGCAGTAGCGGGAGCAGGAGTATGTGGAAGCGGAGGAGCAGTAGGAATAGCAACAGACGAAGGAGCAGGAACAGTCGGAAGAACGGGTGCAGGTTGAGGAACAGGCGGAGGAAGAATAGGTGCAGGAACAGGTACAGGGGGAATCACAGGCGCTGCGGTACCCTGTACGTACGGAGGTGGCGACTTCATAAGATAGGACATTAAAGGATCCTCAACTGCCTCATCCTTCTTTCCCGACTCCGTAGGCAAAGCAGGATAGCACTTATCTATAGTCATACGCTGTAATCTGTCAAACACTTCCTTTTCCTTAACCTCCTTATCATGCTGAAACTGCTCTGCTTTCTTTACAATGGTACCAGCACTATCTCTCTGATTTCGCTTAGTCTGTCTGATTTCTTTCTGTCGGGCTTCTTTACGCCACAACCGAAAGGCATCAAACATGGCCGGCCTTGACTTTTTCGCGAACAATCTAACCTCTAGATTATCTAAGATCGGGGCCTCGAAGCTACCATGTGGTGGCCAGCGAAGGTCACCATCTTTCTTTGTATATTTAATCCAGTAATCATTAAAAGTAATCGGGCCTAGCCCATGTTTGCTAAACAATTCATAAGTGGGAGTTCCAACCGGAGGTATCGGACACGAGTCCTCCAGTCGGGAATCCGTACCACAAGGTCTGAAACAACTAAACAAAGTACTGCGACCAGGCATCTTGCACACTAGCCGAGTTTCACAAACTTCAAGGGTTACGGGATTTACCAAGTCCCAGCAAAGAACAAAACCCTCGGTTTTTGGCGGCTGCAGTCGTCAAACAACACAACAAAGTACCAAGAACTACAAATGCAATGGAACCATGCAACCACTAAGTAACCACAACCAAGAACTCTGGGAGCGACCCACAAATACTTAACTCAAAGATCGATGGCGTCTCCAGGAAGGCCCGTCAATCGTCTCGCTCTACCAAGGTCTACGCCAGGCGCCAAAACAGGTCTACAGTCAGGGCAGCAGTCCGTCGCAGCCGTCAGGAGGCGGGAATCTTCGCGGGAAAAGTCTTCGGGCCACTTGTTTCGACAACAGGATCGATGAAGCGGAGTGCACCTTCCCTCGGAGATTTCACACGAAGTTCCTCACGATCGTCGGGCTTGGACCGGTACCACTGATGCAGCCCCACGTTGGGCGCCAACTGAAGGACTGGGTTCTTTAAGACCCAGCGGTGCCAGGGCACAACACCTGAAACCTTCGTGGGTAACCTGCTCCGGCGTACAAATGACAGAGACACGGGACACTTCCTTCGGCGTCAAAGATTCAAGGTTTATTTGCTGCAGGGAACACAGATATCACGACAAGTACAACTCGTGCAACTTGGGGAGACTGCTTCAAATTGGTTCTGTGGATCGCTCCTTTTATCCAGTTTTTACCCATAGGACAACATGGTACACACAGGTTTACAACCCGGTTCCCACCATTATCCCCCAGAGGGGTCGCTTTGGTCACTTTGATACACACAAGGTCCGGAACATAAGTGCGGAAACATTTGGCGGTTCCCAACTGTAAAAACCCATCTTCCCAACATTAGTGCATTCCAATCGGCAGTAAAACAGATCGAAATAGGAACAAAGACAGGTGCAGAGGAAGACGGAGACAGTGGGGAGATCGGAAAGGGTGTAAAAGGGAAGATATCGGGAAACACGAGATGCAGGCATCAAAGGGACGTGCCTAATGAGATGCACGGCTAAGACAATAAACCGGCACAGCGAGATGAGCCTCGAGCGGGGCCATCTGCCTTACAGTATCATCCCCCTCGTCATAAAGACACTTACAAAGGACATGTGTCTTCCGCAAATACCTTGGGAGTCCCAGGGTCGCGAAGCGGACAGCGTCCGTTCGCTGGCTACTTGAGGGCAAGAGACAAAATGGATGCCGTATCTAAGATGGAACCTGTGGGTACAGATGAAAAAACCCACATAACAAACGAACGGTTTAAGTTAGCACAGCGAAACTGCGCACACTTACTAAACTCGGCATTTGCGGTTCATAGATACCAGACTCGACCATATTTGTGCGAGTCGAAAACACCACTTACAATTGTCACGGAACCTCAAAGTCATAACTTACTCACCAAACACGTTATAAAACTACTTTAAAGAAAGTAGTGTAGTCTTGGGAAGTGCTTATACTTGACTGAGTAAAATGTATAACCCCTGTCACTGTCTGCTCCCTTCCTCCAAATATCCCTCAGCTCGAAATCTGCAAACAAGGCTTTTAACGCTGCCCTAGTTTCAGCCATCCTGGGATGGGACCCAGAGTTTGACCTGTCCAGCCACTTGTTTATGATGACATACATTTTCCTGCTAATATATAAGGAGAAGGGAACTGCAGAAATGCCAGTAACAATTTTTGATAACATGCTGGACCATTAACATTTTTGTCCGTAAACTGAAACAAATGAGGTATAATTGGCAAAGATAGGGAACCCAAACTAGATACTGAAGAGTTGACTAACTTTTAGCCTGGCATGTAAGACATGCTGGGCCAACATATTACAAGTACATGTTTCCAGTGGTGTAGCAAGGTCAGGTGGTACCCAGTGCGAAAAAAAAGTGTCACCCCTGGCTTGACAAAATGGCAAAAATATGTGTTTAAAACACACGGGGGCATATTATCAAGGGGGTTTATCTCCGCTTTTTTGGCTTTAAAAGCCAAGAAAGCGGAGATAAAATTATCTCCCTATTACCTAGCTGTCGCTAACAACAGTTAGCGACAGCTAGTAGGAGATAGCGACCATCTTGGGCCCCACTTTGCATGTCAGTGATATTTATCCCTAATGGCATGCAAAGTGGGCGTGCCAAAATGTTAGCGACTGGAAACAGTCGCTAACATCACTATCTCCTATTACCAACTTTTGGAGATATTCGCGCTAAGCGCGAATATCTCCAAAAGCTAACACCTGCCCTGAGCAGTTCTTAGCCATGTTATCCCATGGGAGGTGGACAACATGGCTAAGACCATTAGCTCGGTAATGCATGAATATCGCTGACTTTTCAGCGATATTCATGCATTGCGGCCGATTTTTATCGCATTTGCGACAAACCTTGGTAATACCAAGGTTTATCTGCGATAAAAATCGCTGCAGCTTAGCGGTACATTTTTGTCTCTAACCAAGCAATAGCGATAATTATCGCTATTGCTTGGTAATATGCCCCACAGTTTTGTCATTTTGTGAAAGTTGGGGGTGACAAGTGTCATCATTGAGGGGGGTGCAAAATGACAAAAATATGTGTTTAAAACACATATGTGTACCATTTTGTCACACCCCCTCAGTGATGACAGCCGTGGCGGCCCACACCCAACGCACCCCCCTTCCTGCACTACTGCATGTTTCTAAGTTAAGACAACTTCCTGGGCAAATGAGAATGAGAAAAAAAGGGCAGCTTCAGTATCTAGTGCCATCTAGTGGCTTTGGCTGTGCTAGCTGCCATTAATAAACATGGCAGGCTTGCTGCGAATGTATAAATAGATTTTGCAGCATCAAAGTGAGGGTGAGAAAAAGCAAGCGACCTGGAAAATATTGGCACCCCTTTCCTCCTGCTCCCTATGCTCATTCTGACAGCCAGGTATTTAGCCTGTTGCTCCTCTTTCAAATGTGGGTAAGTTTCATGAACACTGTGCAGCACTACAGTTTTCAAATTCTCATCACTGAACCAAATGTCTTACATTCTTGTCAATCCATATGGTTGAAAATGGTGGACTTCACTCCACTCTTTTCGTTTGCATAGATGCAGGTGGTTGGCTTTTGGATTGCTGGAATTGGGTGCTCAGTTTGCAAAGTTGAAGCTATTGTTGTTGCAGCAGGGGCACATGCACTGGGCGTAAGGGTGCAAGGGGCCGACTAGACATCTATTGTGGCTACATTTTACTATCAATCTCTTGACACTGAACCCATTTTAATTACACTGCAATAAATAACACACTTCAGCTTCAACACCAATAGGTCCTCACTAAGTTGAAATTAAAAGAGGTTTTAATTAGGGACATTTTTTTTAAGGAATGGTCAAAGGATTCAAATCTGTAATTGAAAATTTTAAATAAAAATCAAAGATTAAATAGGGAAACAAGACAAATGCCAGTTATTTGGATAAGTAAAAAACCCTCTCATAATAATTGTGCTTCCATGCTGAGATCCTATGGCGGTTAGGGAAACCCAAGTGACTGTCTATCAATTGCGCGAGATTGCCCTGGATGCAGAATTAGGATCCGTGGATGATTCACCATCTAATTTATTTTTAAACTGCTGAATTTGAGACATTTCAGTGGGTTGGGTCAGGAGGCTGTGTTCATCGAGCTCACCTTTAATCCACATGTGGGCGGTAAGAAGTCATAATGAACCAGATCGAAGGTCAGTCCATGTCTCCAGCTGCAAATAGATGTTCATTCAGGCCCCTAAATGATATAGATGGAGCAATGCAGGTTGTGCCAAAACAAATTTGGTACTATTAGCTCCAAGACATCTAGGGCAAAAACCTTACAATATTATGTTTAAGATGTTAAGATGTTGGATGGAAAGTAGTTTAAGTAGCTGTGGTTCCAACTATAGTATGACGTCTCCTGATGCACTGTCAAGCTTTGATGCACTTGGCTCAAAGACAGTGCTAGAGAACCCAGATCTGTTAAATCAGGAAGATGCTACTAGGTAAAATGGCCTTTTTTAGGCCTCATCTTTAAACAGGCTATACAGCTGGCATTTGAAACTGGTCCTCAGTTCAAACTGGAGGCTCAGACTTGAAGATTCTAAAATGATTAAGGGAATTGTGTCCAAATTCATATCAGATGCAGTTCTTCAAGTCAGCCGAACACAGGTCTCTTAGTGTAGAATTTGTCTTGAGAGCAGCTCTCCTTGGTTACAAGACCTTGTCAGCTCCTCAGCTGCCAAGCTTTGAAGAACTTTTTATTACCTTTCTGACCTTAAAGACACTAATAGAAGAAGGACATTTACCCCAGCAATAGGTTTTTGGGAATACAACAATGTGGAAAAAAAACATTCCAAGTGGGAGAATGTGATCGAAAAAAAAGTTATCGCAGGACTATTCTCCTCCAAGTGAAATTGGGAAACTTTGTAAACTACAAAGTGCAAAATTTGGCAACTTTACCCGATATCCAGGTTGTATAATAAATCTTAGAGCATTCTTTTTTTCAGGTCTTGTGATAAATAGGCCTGGGCGTAGTACACGTAGTCGCACTACGCGAAGCTACACGAAGAAGTTCTCGCACTACAGGAGCTTCACAAGCGTGCGTAGTTGCTTGTCGGACCCTTTCGGGATGCACTTTTCTTGTTTGGGAACGCGTTTTGCGTGTTCGGGGCGCTGTCTGCGTGCTCGGGGGATTGTAGCTCGCGAACTTACCCATGCGGTCGCCTATGGGCGCGGCCATCTTGTTTTTTCAATTGTCCCGCACGCTCGTGTTGCCCTATTTCCTGTTCAGCGTTGCGTATAACGTGTTCACTTTGTGCATGCCATGTTCAAGAATGCTATCTACTTGTTTGTGACGACAAGTGCGTGTTAGCGAGAGATTTCGCGCAAACTTACCCATGTGGTCGCGACGGGCACGGCCATCTTGTTTTTCACTCCATGCTATGGATCTGGGCCTAGTTTTCTATCCACCTTTAATCTTTGCAATCTTTACTTATTTTCACTCTTTTTCGCACTTTTTTTATTTATCATCTCTGTCTCTCTGTCCCTAAGTTTATCTTTTGTGATCTATTTCTACTTTCACTTTGTTTTTGTTACTTTTCTACTGTTTTATTTTACTTCTTTATTCAAACTCCTACTTCTTCCCCCTAACTTTTTTTTCCTTCTTTTCTTTTCTGCCTCTGTAGTGTAGTTCCTATATTCCCAATAGGCTCTACGCATTGGAATAATATTTCCTATAGATGTGACGTAGGACAAATGTCTACTAGGTCTCTATCGAATATATTAGACTTAATTGTGAGTGCCAGCTAGCTCAGAGGTCACTAGAATCTTTCTCGAGTTCACAAGAAGGGATTTAGTTTCTGACAACCGCATAAACATGACAACTTTGTTTGCCCAAGATAAAACTGATCTTCAGAGTCGGGTAAACAATAGATAGATATTTCACTCCGTCACTCGTGCATGCTTTCACCAGAGGTGCTGAGAAATAGATAGACGGGCGTTTTCAATAAAAGGATTTATTGAACAGTCTTCTTTCTCAAGCATAAGAAATTAACTGCTACAATCGTAAAACTGGTTGCAAAATATAACGCATACAGTAGAAAGAGTAGAATAAAATAATACTGTAAGAGCATTGTATGGTTCCTAAACCATAGATAAATACATACATAAATAACAGAGGCTAAAAGTACTCAACTGGTGCCTCTAAAATACGCCTTCCCCGATGTACCCAACATAAGCTTAGTACGAGGGAAGAAATAAGTGAGGTGAAGCATAAATGTCCTATTCTTTGACAAGAATCTATCCAAGATTTCTCTTAGGGTCTAATCAGCTCCGTACCTTGATTTGGAATGAAGAAGGTCAGGCTCAGGACTCGATTTCCCAAAAACCGGCAAGGGTAGCTTGGAAACACTGGAGCTGGATTTCTCAGCAGGAGAAAAGACAGCGTTCCTCTCAGTGCGTCTGCTGGAGGGTCGGCTACCTTTGGCACTTGCTGTAGCAGGATGTGTTGGGCAAGTAGATAGTCGAACTGCTCCAAACCACCGTGTGTTTGCTATGGCAAGTGTGGGCATATTTATACCTTGAAGGTACCGAATTTGACGTAAAGTTGGACATAATACCATCATCAGAGTCTCAGTTCTTTGAAAACTCCATGAGTTCTTGGACAAGTCAGTTTTCGAGCAAGGGGAAGTCCCTAGCTGATGAAGCCGAGTTTTCCAAGAAATCGTTGTAGATTTTCAGAATCAGTGGAAGTAGCCCTGACGAATTTGGACTGCATGAGCTATGTCTAAATATGGTTATGATTTCTATGCCTATATAAGGATATGGTGATTTATACCTATGGAAGGGCATGAATCGGGAAAATTACAATAGGGGCCTAAAATGGTACACAACACCCACTCCACGTTATCATGTTCAACTAAGTTCAAGCACTAAAACATATAATCTAGAGCATGTGTTTACAATCCTACCCAAAAATACATAAAATGCATTTGAAAATGGTTGTAGCATGTGTACAGTATGCATTTAAAAGCAATGATTTCATTGTAAGCATATGATATGATATTAGCAATGCTAACCGAATGAATCACGAAAATTACATTTATTAAATGGCTCTTAGTTACAGAAGAAAAAGTCGAGACCATCTCATGCCAGCATATACAAACTGTTTCGGTTTCGGTATGCGTATTAGGTCAATATTGTTCCTAGGAAGTATTCAAAGAATTCTTGTTCTCTAAGAATAGTTCAACTTTAAGCAGATTGCTTTGTGCCAAAGTTCATTGTGTTTTGGAAAAAAAGTCAAATCAAATCGTAGAATGAAAAAAGGAATAGAGTTCAGAAGTTTTCTGTGTTGAAAAAAGGGAAGATCGAACTTCAGATTTCAAAAGAACGCTGTGTGCTAACTTTAAAAGTTATTCTCGGTGTCAGGAGTAAACATTAAGTCGTCAAGGCTGGCAAAGAAACCGTCTAACACAGTAGATGAGAGTTGAACCACTTCATTAAGAACATCAATTGTACACAAATGTGAAGCATCGCCATCAGCGTCAGCCTCGTTAGCAATGTTCGTAGTAGATGGTACCTGTGTGCCTGTTGGTCCGCGTATCACACCTTCAGCTGGAATTGCCGGTGAGATCTCAATGAATGCTGTCATCAGGATTGGTAGCCATTGGGGGCAACACAATACATGAGCCATTACCGGACCCAGTAAAGCATCAACATCCGTTGGCACTGCTGATGGAAGTGTTAGACAGATATCCAACACGCATTCCTCTCCACAAAGCAGGCATCGTAGAACAGGTAAGTTGCAATCTTGCCAGATCGGTCTGAATGGCAGGAACCATGTGGTAAACGAGCCAAGCCAAAGATCTGTGTTATTCTTTACGATACTGCATGGCCAGGACAACATTCTCCATGGTAATTTGGGTATTGCTGGTGGCCGGACTTGCCATAACGGAGCAGGAGGAATAAAAATACAATCCCTGCTACAAGTCCCAAGATGAGAGGCAGGCCGCCGAACATAGCGTGCACAAAGTTAGAAAAAATACCCAGGACTGCTTCGAAGGGTGCTAACAGTCCGAAAAAAATGTCCTAAATACATGTACAATACCGCTGGTATCAGACATGTTTAAGATATGACCTACAATTTCTGCGGAATGTATGGGGCAGTTTGTTGATAATCATGCATGTATCTCTGCAGAGGACCTTGCAACTTGCAGATCATACGTCTCTTTGGACGAGGTCAGTGGCACAGTTTTTTGTGAAAGAATGGCTTTCATTCTGCTTAAAGTATCAATTCGTATAGAAGAGATGTTCAGTGAAGGCCATAGTGGCGACTCCCCATCTGTCTTAGTTTTTGGAAACAATACTTGCATACAACAAGTGACCCTGGCTGACACACTTACCAGATAGGCTGTCGCTGGCATCATTCCACAAAAGTATGATCATTCAACATTATGTAACTACCATTGAAAAGCTGCCTAAAATTGGATCTATCACCGCTGCCGGGGAACCCTGCAGGTGGCATGATTAGTTGTTTGAAGAACCCTCGCAGGCTCCATGTAAATTAATGACTTGACACAGAAGTGTACCGCATAATGTGGTTTTACAGTTTCTACCACTAAGAAATACCTCCTTTTCCCCACTCCAACATTTGTGCGTGTATGGTAAATCCCAGGTCGACTTTATGTATTCCTTACCAAACCTTTCATACAGTCCTGCTGGTATGCGTTTTAAGCAACATTGAATCTGAAATATCGTCACTGGTATCGTGATGGTGCCATGTATTACCCATTCAACTGATGGTTTCTCAGAAACGGTCAATGGTAATCTCTCCAGTTTTTCTATGCTCAGCACTGTATAGACTGCCCCCCTCTGTGCCAAAGAGATTTGTTTATCTGTAAGGTTAAATACAGAAAACAATGACGTGGTGTTGATTAGATGCCAAGGCACACATCCAGAACGAAGTTTTTGTAACGTCCAGCCTAACAGCATTATAGAACGTAATTGAGACTGGCCATGTTGTAACATTAGCAAGTCCTGTTCCATTATGTCTATGGCAGAGGATACAATGCTGTCCAAAGAATAAATTCTGGGCATCAGAGTTGTTAACCCATTGTCAACTACAGATAGTGCTTTCTCTAAATTAATACAATCAATTTCTCGTATTCGTTCAGCTGTTTCCATTTGCGTGACTTTCCAAGCTTCATTGTAAGGAGCGCAATTACCGGCGTATATGAAACATTTATGATGTGGTCTACGAGGTCCAAGTAAGAATTCTTGCAAGTCAACGCCATCTTTAAGTAAAGTTAAGTGTTGTTTTATATCTGGGAGTGTGGATTTTTGTAGCCATTCAAGGCACAGTTTTCCTACACTGTAAGTTGTTATTATCCCTGGATGTTGTCTCTGGACATATCTTGGACCGGGCCTAGTCACTGTAAACCCTTGTGTCTTGTTCAGGAATCTATCTTGACAGGTATTCGTGTCTATGGGCCTTACAGAGACCTGGCTGGGCGATTGCTCCGCACCTGACCTGGCCAACGCCATCCCTCCAGATTATAACATCTTCAGGAGGGACAGAGTATTGGGCAGAGGAGGAGGTGTAGCGTTTAAAAACATTCCCTGCTCGATCTTTCTGGTAGAGAATATTCAGGGATGCGAAGCCCTTGGGTTCACCCTTCATCTCTCTCCCCTTCAGGCTTGTACCGGGATTCTCTTGTATAGAACGCCGGGACCCACGGGGCCTTTTTTCGATGAATTACAAGTAGCTCTCTCAGTTCCATGTCTCAGATCAGATCACTGTATCCTACTTGGGGATCTCAATGTTCACATGGACAATGAACTTGACCCTGATGCCATGAAACTTACTGATATTACGGCCCCGTTAGGGCTGTCTCCGTTCATACAAGGATTGACACACAACAAAGGCCATACCTTGGACCAGGTTTTTTCAATGAAACCTATTAATGTATCCTCCGTACAGCCAGTATTATGGTCTGACCACTTTTTAATCTCTTTCTCTTTGCTTGCTACCGCCCTTACACGGGTGAGACCCACAACAGAGGCCACGCGGACTTTGCGACCCTTTCATTTACTCTCGGCGGATATGCTATCTGAGGCTCTCATTACCTTCCCTTGTCCTCTTTTGGGCAACCTAGAGGAGAATCTTGTTCTCTTCCAAAAATGGCTTATGGCCAGATTTGAGACCTTAATCCCTGAGAAGAAGCCTAAACTAGGTGAGCGAAGAGCGTCGGCCCCGTGGTTCACTCCCCAGTTGAGGTCGCTACGGCAGGACTGTAAGAAGGCTGAGTTTGGAGGCGGGCCTATGACCCTACTGAAAGACTGAAATTTAGAGCGGTAACTAGAGCTTACCACAAGTTGATCTGGGAAGAAAAAAAGGCCTATCTTGAGCGCCGAATTGATGAGGCTGAGAATACCTGTAAAGAAATTTTTAAAGTGGTTCAGGATTTTACTTCTCCTGCCATGTGTACCCCCACTCATACACACTCTGAACCCTGGATAAAACAACTAGCCACTTTTTTTGTCTGTAAAATTACAACTATTCAAGCCTCTCTTTCTTACTCCTGCCCACAGCTGGATCTGAGTCCTCTATCTTCGTCATCCCTTTCGGAGGGTCAAGGCCCTTTTCTTTTTGAATTCCCTCCTATGTGCCTTAACACATCTTCTGTCAGGTTTGAAATCTGGCTCACCACTTGACCTGTGCCCGGCTAAATATCTGGGAAAAGTGGCACCTGCCTTAAATGCTCTGCTGAACCCTCTTCTGAACTCCTCCCTGTCTACAGGTGTGGTTCCGCAGGCATGGAAGCGCGCCATGATCCTACCACTGCTCAAGAAACCTACCTTAGACCCCCTCATTCATGCCAACTACAGGCCAATCTTACTCCTCCCTGCATTGGCGAAAGTGACCGAGAGATACGTGCATAGGACGATTTCCAGTTTCATCGAAGGAAACGACCTTCTGCACGCATCGCAATCCGGTTTCCGTGCTAATTTTAGCACGGAGACGGCCTTACTCGAGGTCACTGATGCCATCAGGGAAGTGCTCGACTCTGGGGGAAAGGCCATGTTAGTTATGCTTGATTTGTCGGCGGCTTTCGACACCGTTCCTCACGATGGCCTCCTTTTAAGACTCTGGGAATGTGGCCTTCGAGGAACGGTGTGGAACTGGTTCAAATCCTTTCTGGCCGGCCACCGGCAAACGATCTGGGCGCCCCCTTTCTCCGCTGATATGACTCCGCTAGAGGTTGGGGTCCCACAGGGTTCCATTCTTAGCCCCATGCTTTTTAACATCTTTATGGCCCCTCTGGCGGTGGTGGCGGAGTCTTTTGGTGCCCAGATCATATCCTAACCCGATGACACCCAGCTTCTATTCACATGTGACAGGGGCGGGTCGTTTGATGGCATACAGATTAGGGATTGTCTTGGTGCGGTTTTTGAGTGATTTAGATGTCATGGCCTAAAGTGCAACTCCGACAAGTCCGAACTGCTCTTCTTTGGATGCGCTCCCGAGCCAAATTGGAAATCTTGGTGGCCACAAGATATGTTTCCTCCTGACAGTGTGTCTTTCAAGGCCAAGAACCTGGGAGTGATAGTGGACAGTGAACTGTCCTTTGGGCCACACATTTCGTGCCTTTCAGGAAAGTGTTTCGGCATTCTGCGGATGCTGAGAAAATTTCTTCCTTTAGTGCCACTCCATCACAGGAAAACAATTGTTCAGGCCTTGATTGGATCACGACTGGACTACGCAAACGCTCTCTTTTTGGGTCTACCGAAATATCTCTTGACCCGTTTGCAAGTAGTACAGAACTCGGCAGCCCGAGCCATCTATGGACTCCCGAAAAGAGCAGGCGCCACTGTATTACTGAATACCTTGCATTGGTTACCTACCTCAAAGAGGATTCTCTATAAAAGCCTGACACTGGCTTTCAAAGCTCTACATGGCATAGGCCCCAAGTATATTGGGAAACGCCTTTCCTTGTATCAACCCAGCAGGACCTTGAGGTCATCCTGCTTGTCCAAGATGACAGTTCCTGCCATTAGGCGCCTAAGAATGGGAGGTCGGTTGTTTCGTTACCTAGCCCAGAAGGCCTGGAACGAACTACCACTGTCCCTGAGACAGGCTACCAGCCTTCTTGTGTTTAGGAAGGGCCTAAAACGTGGCTTTTTACTAAATAGTTTTTTCTTCCTTTTGTCTGCGTTTTAGCTGTTATTGTTGTTGTTCTACCTGCTGATATTCTTCGCCAAAGCGCCGGGATGCTCCTTGGAGTAGCCGAGCGCTATAGAAGAAATAAATTAACATAACATAATATAACATAACATATTAACCATTGTTTCCATTCAGGATTAGTTCTGTTTTGTTGTAAGATATCATTTACGTCTACCTCCTCATCTGTAGTTCTATTACTATCAGGTGTGGGCCTAGATATGGATGGTTTGTTAAATCTTTTATCTTAGCCAGGTCAAGACAAGATGTCTGTTGTACAGTCTCATTTAAGAACAGTATTTGTTCTGAGATGATGCAGGCTCTGAACAATGCTTCTAAACCTTGTACCTGCCAGTCTTTAGTGCCCGAAACAGTTTTTGTCTCAATGTTGTCTTTCCAAAAGTCAAAGCCTAATGTGGACAATTGAGCATAAAAGGCAGCAGAATAAATCTGTTTAGTATTTGTCAACATACTTTTCACGCCTGCCTTATTAACATTTTTAAAGTAAAAGCTTTCTGGATTTGTGACATTAAAACCTGTAAAGTATGGACATTTTCTATAGAATGCCTTAGAGCTACCTTTCGGAGGTGTCGGACAATGTTCCCATTGATTATAAGTTAAAACATTTCTAAGGTTTGCAGATTTGTGCAAATAATGATGACCAAAATGATTAAAACAATAAATGTCTTCATAATTTGATGAACCTTCTACGTTTTCATGTTCTGCAAATTTTGCTGACATTTCTAAGTCTGCCATCATGTTATTAACAGTCGCAAAGCCCCAATCATCAGAAAATGTACTAGGTGAAACAAAATCACTCAAGGAAACCTTAAATTGGTGCTAAATCTTCAGCAGCACAACAGGGCCATAAATGTTATAAGCAATTATATCCCAACGCGATACCACCATGTAGAGGAACGGCAGTGATGTTCACTGATGGCAGGTCTCGTTGTTCACGATGAGATGATTTGTGTGGTTTTAGGAGCAAGTTGATGTTCTTACTTGCTGTGTCCATTTTACTATATTTTCCATCTATCAGCTTTCCCAAACTTAACACAAGAATGAGCCATACCAGGAGAAAAAGTACACCTAACACAATCCAAAATTCAACCCATGGTGAAACTTGATATGTATTTGCAAGCTGGTGACAAAGTTCTGTTAAATGTTCCTTAAACGTTTTATTTGCTGGCATTGTTTCTGGCTCACTTGGATCCTCAGATAATGTATCAAAGTTGATGAAATAGTCAGAGGCAGTTCTGTCAATAGTTGGTATTGCATCAGATTATTTGAAATCGCTGGAGCTGCTTGTTCCCTTGACATGTTTGTATAGTCAGATGCTACATCATTGTAGATGGGAGTTTCTTGACAAACTGTTATTTGGGTTTCAAGAGGCACAAGTTCCATGGCTTTATTGCATAGTCCTTCTTTTCTCACTGCAAAATCTTCAAAGGTGAAGAGTCTTTCAGTTTGAACCTCTTGGATAGTAGCAAGATTTGGTCGTCTGCTACATCTTGGGAGTCCACTGGGCCTACTACTTATTATCGGCCACATGATGTGGTTTTTCCAGGTCAATTGAGACGGACCGGTTCTCCTTTCTTCCAGCAAGGGGCGGCAGTAACACTGTTCTTGATCCGTGGACTGCTAGTACAGGTACAGGTTTTCTGTAAGAAGGCCCAAATTCCTTCTTATCCGCTATTTTCTCTCTGACCAGATCCCCAATCTTTGGAATCCAGACAGGTCTTGCTGGGACAGGTGGGTTTTCTTCAGTGGTCGTTGGCTATTCAATAGTGTTGCTTAGACTTCTTGTTTCATTTAAGTCCTGTACAACAGACAAACGATCTTTGATATCAAAGGGTTTTTGTTCCACCACTGAAGTATGACGATCGAGGTCTTCAACCATCATTCTAGTACCTAAAAGGATTTCATATGGAGTGATTCCACCCAGAGAATTTCTTGGCAGGTTATTAAGACAACGTTGGATATTAATGAGATGTTTGACCCACCCATCACCCGAACCTAATACCCTAGCTGGTATAGATTGCTTAATGTCACGTTTTTTTCTCTCCACAACCAAATTTACCTCAGGATGGAATGGACTCGAAAACCGCAATGCAATGCCCAAACTGGCCATGGCTTCTTTGTAAGCCCTAGAGCTAAACGCAGGACCCTGGTCAGAATGTAGCGTGCCGATTGCGTATGTGCTGATAAAGACTTGCAAATCTTTTATAACAGTTCAGGCGTCAGACGAGCGCTGAGGCCACATCCAAATGAATCTCAAACATGAATCCACTGCGACAATGATGTATTTATAGTTACCATACCTCTGCAAGGGACCGCAGTGTTCCAGATAAACACATGCTAATGGTTTATCTGAAATTAGAAGGGGCATCTGCGCCGGGCGTTTCACTGTTGAAACTTACATTTTCTGTCAGATTTCACATTCCAAAACAAGGGGGTCAATTAGGATGGCGGACGGATTGCTTCTGCCGGGATGGCGGGGGCAATCCGTCCGCCATTCACCCTGAAATGACCCCCACCACATTAGGATGGCTGGGGGGTCCGCGGCAGACGCCAACCATATTAAGATGCCGGCGGTCCAATGCCTTTCCACGGCGCCATTGCCGCTGTGGAAAGGCCTATGGTCTTAGCTTTGGGGGCCCATATTGGGCCCCCAGGATGAAGGGGGGTAAGGGGTGCACATGGGAGGTACCTATGGTACCCCCCTGCATTTGCATTCACAATGCGGCAGGCACCGCGCGATGCCTGCCACTTTGTGCATGCAAATGCACAGCATGCATTTTTAACTTTGCGGCGGGTGCTGCTTAAAGCAGCACTCGCCGTAATGTTAAATATATGGGATGTGACTGCCAGGGAGACAGTCACATCCTAATTCCACCGGAGGGAACGTCGGTGCCCCTGCAGCTAAGGAAGCCGTTTGCACAGCTGCCTTCGCAGCTTCATCAGCCAAGGAATTCCCTTTAACTTGAACGCCATCACGCTGATGACTCAGTGTATGGATCACGTGAGTATTTTGTAGTTCTTTCTGCAAAAGAACTACATGTTCCCAAAGCATTTTATGATTGATTGTGCCACCTTTTGCGTCTTTAAAACCATTTTGAACACAGTTCTGCAGATATTCATTATAAGACTGGACGCAGTAATACGAATCGCACACTATGAATGTGGGGAATTTGCGATCAGTATTTTCAAGGGCCATCCTGAAAGTCTGTAGTTCAGCTCACTGAGCTGTACAATCTCCTAGAGATTGAGTTTTTGTGACAATGGGTGTGAATTTACCATCGTGCCAGCGACCTTTAACAATGCATGCAGCACTATAAGCTTGTTTTCCCCCAATTGCGGGATGTGGTGATCAGTCTGTATAAATTATACAGCCTTTATGTTCTAGAGGCAGAATTTCAGTGGGCAGAGGACATTCTTGTTTGTATTGGACAAAATTCTTGTGTCTTCAAGTAAGGATCAAAAATGTATTCAACGTCTGTCGCAGCAAGATAATTAACTCCATTGTATCCATCTTGGATGTAAAGCTTTTGCATTTGGAATGCTTGCCTTTGTCACTGCCTCTAAGGCAGGTACAGGCGTAACGACTTTTATGCGTTTTCCCTGTGCGAGGGCTCTCTCTTTTGCTACTGCAGTTTGAACCGCTGTCAGAATTTTTTCTGTTGAAGTGAATTTCATTTCACCTTGTGTGTACAAGTGTGACTTGTAAGTTCATAGTCGCAGTGCGTGTACTGGGAACTCTGCCCTAACTGCTCTTGGACTGATTGTGGATGTTGGGGCATAATTTGAAGGCGCATCTACTTGAACTGTGGGGCACTGGACTGCGAGGACCAGGTCTCCCTGCGGGCTGCCATCTGCCAGACCTGGGACCTCTTCCCGCCCCCTCCTCCGCCGAGCACTTAACGACTCACGGCCCCCGCTCCGCGGGAGCCGCTCGTAGTCGCAGTGCGTGTACTGGGAACTCTGCCCTAGCTGCTCTTGGACTGATTGTGGACTTCGGGGCATATTTGGAAGGCTCATCTACTTGAACTGTGGGGCACGGGACTGCGAGGACCAGGTCTCCCTGCGGGCTGCCATCTGCCGCACCTGGGACCTCTTCCCACCCCCTCCACCGCCTATTTGGTCCAGCCCTGACCCGCGCATCGCGGGACGTGCACGGGCGGGCGCCGGGCCAAGCCCGGGCCAAGGGCGGGCCCGTTGTAGCCCGTTAGAGACCGATTGAGACCGGACCGGGCACCCTCCCTAACCCCTGGTATTTAGCCCTTATTGTTTCACATTCCAAGGTTACTGAGAATAGTGTCATTGCACATTGTAGCGCACTGTAAACTTGTAAATGTCTGCACAAGTAGAAGCAGGGCAGCTGCTGGGTCGCTATTACTAGGAACACTAGATAACTTTATTGTAAGAACTAACTCTGTCATTGATGAGGGATCACCTTAATGGAAAGGCGAGTCTCGCATGATTTGGCCATGGCTAAACGATGGTCTATGGACCATTTTGCGAACGCTAGAACACCTGAATGTATCAGACAAACAAACTCTACAGATGTTGAGGCATTAATACACAGCCCGCCAAGCTCCCAGGGTTCTTTTTGTTCATTGCCAGTACCTGTTACACAATCACTAGTCGTGATAGAACCAACACAGATACCCGTAGTGGAAATTTCCCCTAAAAGACCGCAAACTAGACTGCAATGTGAACTGCAGGACGGTGCTATACCCAAGAGGAAGCAGCCATTGATCGCTGCTATAGGGGGTAAAAAATCTAAACTCCCAAAGGGCCAGAGCATTCATGATCTATCATGTAAACAAAAGGGAAATAAACAACGGAAGTTGTCAGACGCTCGTGCCCCAGAACCTCTGGGTGTTTCAAACCAAGGCTCGGCATCAGCTGTTGGTAATAGCATTAACACTCTAATTACTTCCCGCAGATTAGAGGTAGATGAAGACTTCCTATGTAATAAGCTGGGAGCACTCTTCAGATCCAGCCTAGCCCCCTTTGAAAAAAGGCTCCTAAGTATTGAAAAGCAGCTTTCTAAGCTGGAAACAGCCTTGATAAGTTCCAGAGTCAATGGGTCCCCTACAAATGGCCGTCTGGACATAATCCCGCCAAACCCAACACCAGAGGCGCAGGTAATCCATCAACCCCTACCCACTACCGAGCAAACCGGTCCTAAACCCACGAATGCTCAGGTAGAAACAAGACCATCAGAACTACTCAAACACTTAGGGCAGGGACCCATACTGTTAGCACCCAAACAGCAAGATAGTGAGGGGCAAGCGTCAGGGGAGGCACGAAGGAGGGCCCGTAGCATTACCACCTCGATCATTGCCATATGTGGTAGTACTAACAGGAGTGCCAGTTCTAGAACACACTAGTCAAGAGTCATTTTTGTACTTAAAAAATAAAGGTGGCACATTGGATCAATATAAATAGACCATTACCTCCTCACGTAAGGAGTGAAATCCTAATGGTGCGTAGAATATCTTGGCTGGGAACTGCACCAAAAACCATTAACGTGGACTGTGTGTTGGTCAATTTCAGGGACCCCCGCACAGTGGATTACATATGTTCCTGGAATTACCAAAATTACAACCTTGGGTCAATAATAGAGCCACAACCATTGTTGTTTTTCTTTCCTTCACCGACTCAGTCAGATGAGGAAGGGGCCTGGACACTTGTAACTAACTACCGGCGGGGGCAGGGCTGGAAATTATCACCATGGATCACTAAACACACAGAACTATTTGTCTTTACAAAATATATGTAGTGCCCTGGAAATGGTGGACTGACTGAGTATAGGCTACACTCTAGATAGTGAGGAGGAGAGGCTAGAGAAAGTAAAGACTAGCGACCTGACAAATCAGCCCATCAAGTACACCCAGGGAACTAAAGCCATGGAGACACAAACAGGTTGTAACATGCTAGATGTAGAGCTGGGGGCGGGGGTAGGTACATTATAGAGGAAAATTCATCAATCCCATCTAACATACAGTACATACTGACGGAGGACGTTCCCACAAGTTATGAGGTAGCTGAATCGGGGGAGGTAATAACTTTTTTATCTTGGAATGTGGCCGGACTATCCAACAAACTAAATGACCCGGCATTCTTACCGATTATAATAAAATCCTCCATTATTTGCCTCCAGGAAACTTGGGAGAGAGAGGAAATTCATATAAATGGGTACTGAACATTCCATACTGCTGCCGAGCCATCAACAATGGGTAGGAACAAAGGGGGCCTCAATGTCTATATTTCAAATACTTCCAATGTCAAGATTGAAAAATGTAACTCTGGCTCAAGTTACTACCAGATGTTAGAGATAAGACCAGAAGGGAACAAGACCATTAATTTGATTAATCTCTATAATAATGTACCAAAGTGTGAGATAGTAAATGTATTTAAAAGTCTATTACACATGGTGCAGAAGTCTGAGCTAGAATCCTTTTCGGGGAACAGTGTTGTGTGGGTGGGTGATTTCAATTGTTCCGTATGTCAAAATGGTCATACTGACATATGTGGTATAGTTAATATCAAAGGCGAACCCTGTACCCATTTTGCCTATACATCCACTAGGAATATTTTAAACAACTTGCTGTTTGAATTAGACCTAGGATTTGCTAATGAACTCTGCACGCCACAGGTCGATTTTAGTCCAACATTCAATGGAAGGGGATGTAATTCCCTGATTGACTTGGTCCTGGCCTCAAATACTATCTCATTTAATCTAACTGACTTTAAAACAGGGGAACCATAATTAGTGACCATTATTCCAACAGCTTCTCCCTAACCTTTAAAACACAAAATAACAGAAAACATGGAATCATTAATAATCTGTACTGTTATAGGATTAACTTAGCGAGGAGAAATGGCTATACAATAAAATGGCATAAAATTGCGCCAGTTTCCTTCCTTCAGAAAATAATAAAAAACAAGTTCTCTGATTTCATGACCTGCCTCTCGGAAACGACTAACTGGGCCTCAGTAACTTCGGCGTTCTGTAATATCACCCAGGAAATTAATAAATCCTTGGAGGGCCCATCTAGGAAACAGCAAAGGGATAAGGCGGAGGGTTGGTTTAACCCAGACTGCAGCAAAGCACATGCTGCCTTCAAATTGGCGCTCAAAAGAGATCCCAAAAGTATTATAGAGATTAAAAATGCCAGAGTCATTTACTACTCCGCAATTAAAAAAAGAAAGAAGGATATAAAACAGGAGGCTTGGGATACTCTTCATCAAGCTTGCCTCCAGAAGTACAACACAGCCTTCTGGAAGGCAGTGAATGCCCCTTTTTTCGTTGAGGGAAACTCAGATAAAATAGAACTAGCAATAGAGAAAGCCAACTGGGTCACCTATTTCACCGGATTATACAAAAAGGACAATCTATCCGGGAGTGTGGACACTGAAATACACGATGAGAGGGAAAATGTGCTGGTGGGTTTATTCCCCCTGGACATTAACTTTGAATTGTCCGAGGTGGAATTGGCTATATCTGAGAGCTCTGGTGGCAAGGCCCCGGGGCCAGATGGGGTCCCTTTTGATGTTAATAAATCACATACCAACTTGTGGGCCCCTCTTCTGACCAACGTACATAAACAAAACTGGGTTCCCTTCCACATGGCAAGAAGCTATTGTGGTCCCCATCTTTAAGAAGGGTGACCGCAATGACCCTAAATGCTATAGGCCCATTTCTCTTTTAGATTCCTTTATGAAAGTTCCTTTATAGATTCCTTTATAAATAGATTACAACAATGGGCGGAAGACAGAGGGGCTTTATCAAAGTTCCAATATGGTTTTAAGGCAGGATTGGGCACGGTAGAACAAGGTCTGAACCTAGCAATTATCATTGGCAAATATGTGGTTGCAAAACTGGATAAGCTGTTCTTAACATTCGTAGACTTAAGTTCAGCCTTCGATTGTCTAAGTCACGAAATTTTATGGGACACACTTGTACATCTGGGAATCGATAGGAGCATACTTAACTTTATTGAAGAACTTTATAGGGGGCGGGTGCTAAGGTCAGGTATGGCAGTAAAGGAGAGTTTACTACTAAATTTCCTATAAGAAAAGGAGTGCGCCAGGGGTACATACTGGCACCTTTTTTGTTTAACTTATACATTAATAGCATAGCATCCCATTTGCTGCAAGTTAAACAAGACTATCCACAAATTGGAGGAAACTTAGTGTTGTAAATAAAACGGCGATAGTATTAAGCATTCACTGAAGACATGCTATCGTGTCTTTGTTCTAGTTTTCCCGCTCATACTTGAAATACGGCCAGACTCCATTTTGTTTTCTGGCGTCCATCTTGTGTGTTATACATTGCCATGTGCTCGCCACTAGGTGAGTCCTACCTCACTGATTATCACCCCTGTAGTTTGCCCAGCAACACGCTATAAATAGTTCCTTGTGCGTCTAGCGCATGCTCAGTAGGAGTCACATCTGTCTCTGATTAGCTTAGATTGGAATGTGCATTTCGGTGGGTCTCAAGAACCGTTAACTCCACCCATGTATCGATCATGTTCAAGAAATGTCCATCTATGGTTGTAAATCATGTTTTGAGCTGTAACCGCCTACTTATGAGCCCCTTCTTTGTGTATAAAAGGGCACCGCATGTCTGAGTTCTTTGTGCTACCATGTACAATACTGTAGAGTGTTGTGTGGGCTGTAGTACCACCTTTTAAAGTTTATTAAACTATGTCTTTGTATTTCCAGTTTCCGTGCCAATTTCTTATGTAGTCTGAGGACTCCGTGCACAGAAGGGCGAACCCTCTGCATTCGCAGGCCTTGCTGAGGCCTGTATTCATCATTAGCACCAATCTTGTTGTATGCGGACGAAGCTGTCATATTGGCAAGGACCCAGGTGGGTCTCCAGAGATCCCTCGTGGCCTTCTCAGACTATATGAATGCAAGAGGTTTAAAAATTAATATTAGCAAAACCTTTAGCATGTGCTGCTCCAAAAAGAGTAAGGGACAATGTAAAATCTACCTGTCAGATACAAAGATCAAAACTACAAAGACCTTTTTATATTTAGGCATAAACCTTGACAGGTGTGGAACCTGGACTGTAGCAGCCAATATGAGGAAACTCCCCTTCTCTCGCGCCATTGGCGCTGTTCGTAATTTTGCAATAAAGCTTGGGGGACGACCAGTAAACATTTTGCTTGACATCTACAGATCAAAGTGTGCGTCCACCATTATATATGGCTCAGTATCTGGGGGATTGTGGACTTGAGTGAGATCCAGCGATGTGAAAATTCTTTTGCGCGCTACTTGCTAGCCGCACCCAAGTCAACGTCCACGTATGTTTGCCATAAAGAGCTGGGATTAGTTTATGTATCTGATCTTATAAAGGTGAGCCCAGTACTGTTGTGGCACAAGGTTTGGGTCTCAGAGAAGACAGTTTTAAACAGGAACATCATTCAGGATTCTTTGAAACTCCAGGGGAGTTTAAAAATTTAGTGGCTGTTGTATGTAAAACGCTTTCTCAAAGATATTGGCCATCCCGAATTCTTCGAAAACCCATCCTCTTTAACATTAATTTTGAGGAAAATGCTGAAGGAAATCTGCCTATTGTTTTTAGATAATAAAAGGTGGCAGTTGGAGGGAAAAAAGAGCTTGGTAATGCAAAATCAATTAATGTTGCATGACCATGGAGTACAGCAATACTTAGTGTGCACACAAAGCAGTTATACTAGGATGCTGTTAACCCGCTTCAGAGTAGGGAGTCTGTTTAGATTGTTGACTTTCCCTGAAGTTAATTCCTGGTCCAAGTCTTTGATCTTATGCCCCTGTGACGACACATCTCATCAATCAATGATTCACTGCAGGAATGAGACAATGTAGACCGGCTTTCTAAGATTACAAATTCTAGAGGATGAGATTACATTGTATACTGTATCAATGTTTTTAAAAGCTATGATGAGATTTAGATTAACAATGAGCTGAGTGATGTTTAAAGAAAAAAAACATTTTAAACACCTCAAACAACTTTTCCTCGGTATTATATACATTTTTAAATTGATGAGAATTATGTTCAATTATGTTCATATGTGAAATGTAATATTTTGTGTAAACTGTATTTTAACTTTATGTGCTTTTATGGATTCTTTACTTGAAACCGAATAAAGCTATGTTTGACTTGACTTGACTTGACTTGACTTGTAAGCTATTGGTACCTTTTCACCTTCATTAAAGGTTAGGTATGTGAATCCGCATCTCCCTGGGATGATTCGGATTACAAGGATATGTTCGTTTACACGTGTCTGTAAATGTGTTGTTGCTAACATGTCTGTTTGCACTGAACGCAAAATTTCTGTGTTTTTGAGTCCAATTAGTAGGTTGGAAATCAGGTTTGATTAGTTCATAGAGAGGTTTAACCCTTTTTGCATAGTTCAGAATGTAAGTTCTTCCTACATTCAGGAATCCTAAAACTGACTGTAAATTTTTCAGTTTTTCTGGAGGGTGGAGCAGCGCACATTTTTCTAAAAAGTTTGCTGCCAGGCTTTTGCCTTCACTTGAAAGTTCGTATCCCAAGAATAGGACGTTGAGGTGGGCAATCCTTGATTTTTTTTAATTGAATTTGTACCCCTCAGAGGCGAAACCAAGTATTATAGTGTTTACTCTGTTCAAGTGCCTGTCCAAGTCATCATCTGCAAGATAGATGTCATCGACATAAGATAATGCCACATCATCATACGTTTGTAGTAACTCTGTTACTTTGGCTGAAAATAATCCAGGACTGTTCTTGAATCCCTGGGGGAGACGACAAAAGAGTTGTTGTGTCCCCATTATCGAGAAGGGAGTCAAATACCTGCTTTGAGGTGCAATGTTTTGACAGAAGAAACCGTTTGAAATGTCTAATGTTGTTTTAGAGTTTTTGCGCACAATGTTATTCATCAGTGCTGCACTGTGTGCATTTTGTACTGCAAATGCTTTGCAGCAGGAGTTTAAATGTCTGTAATCCAAGACTAGACAATATGTTTTGTTCGGTTTGGAGACAGGAAACAAAGATTGTTCATGGAGGAGGTGTATGTTTCAATCGCCCCTTGGTATTCAAGTTGATCTAAGATCTCCCTGACTTGTTTTTTAGATTCTTGTTTAGCCGGATACTGCTTCTGAGCAGTTGGTTGCTTTTTAACTGGATCTTATGGTGAGGAGAATTCTCATTCCATCCCACATGATTTTTATATAATGCTTGAGCCTGGGCCACAGCCCATTTTCTGGCATAGGTGTATTTTTTATGAATAGGAATATGATTTGATAAAGCTGACATAATGATCTCTTTGCCATGTGGGCACTCCCTGATAAATTCTTGTGGCCAATCTTTTTCAGTCAGAAGGATGTCATAACCCTTTGATAGTTTTTCTCAAAAGAGGGCTTTTATTTTCCTAGTTATGTCTCCCACTATTCAGAGTGTGACTTCATATAACTTGTGTGGTACACTAACCCTGGTATCTGCAGTTTCAACTTGAATGCATTCATTCAGATCCACTGTCTCCAGATGATCCTTCAGGATCTTGCGAGCTATGGTGACCTCCGCTGCACTGTCCAGCATTGTCTGGGCCCACTCCCCGTTCTTGAGTTGTGCCCTCAAGATCCTCGGCATGTCTGATTTTAATACTTGCTACCTTCTTTTTGGTGAATTGGTTTTCTTATTTTTTGGAACGTGTTGATCGTCTTTGGACTTCCCGCGTTCTTCTTTGTGTTCTGATCGTCCTCTTTTTTCAGATTTCTGCGAGGAAGTCTGAAAGGTACGAGAGGAACGTGTATCAGTATTTTGATATCTATCAGGTTTTCTCAAATTATACCTTTTTTCTGAGGTTATACCTCTTTTCAAAGTGCTCCCTTTGAGGAGATTTACCTCTGAACTGAGAATGCTTCTCTTTAGGAAGTGATGTCTACTATTTTCCCATTTCTTTTTAGGAGTGGTGAGATTGTTTTTAATAACAACCTTTTCAGGATTTTCTGTTAGTTCGGGCTTTACTGGTTTCCCTCCCAAACTATCTCTACCTTGTTCTTCATAGGATTTTTCTATTATTCTGGCAAGTTCATATGGTTACTCAGTTACATCAAGTTGTTCTAGTTTTTGGCGGATTGCCACAGATACTGCTTCACCTTTAATGCTAGCGAAGAATATAGTTGAGACATGTTTGTAATCTTTTAGTAATTTCATACCAAAGTTCAAGGCAGGTTCTGGTCCATATTCATTTTGAATCTGTTTCAGGACGTCAGGTATTACCGCCATTGACGGAACACCATGTGTTTTTGTGTAGATTGAAGCAAAGTGTCACACTCCTCCATGTGTGGTACTATTCCCATTGGTAAACAGATTGTTAGAATCCTGTGTTTCTCATGAGGTGTATTATCGAGAAATACTGCCTCTATTTGAGTAATTTTTTAACTAACCAGAATGGCATTTGTTCCCTTTTTGTAGGCAATTTACCAATGACTGATTGTATAGTCTGTGGTGTAATTTTGTTTGTGTTCCCCTGATGAGGGGTTTGCTGTGGAATTCTTATAGCAGGACATATTGTACCAATTGTCTATGTATTTTTATTAATTGTTTTAGCTGAGCTAATAGTTCTGGACCTGTCATTTGTTCAATGGCAGGATGTGGTGTATAGCTGGCTAGTACCGGCCATGTTGCTCCTGGTCTACCTAATGGACCGAGTCTGGTATTGTGATTTTGATGTTGTAGGGCGCCTTTAAACCAGAGCTGATGCTCTTGGTAAGTTAGTGGAATTTCAATGTCTTCGAAAGGAATGTATTTCGCTGGAGGTTCCTCTATCTTGTAGAAGTGGAACACGTGTTGTTGGATTTGCTTGAGGAAAGATAATCCATTAATAGAATACCTCTGTCTGCCGATATTCGGGTGCCTCTATGACAAATATGACTCCATCACCTCTTGCTGATAGGCCATTTTCTTTAAGCTTTCTAGCTATGGCTTTCCTTAAGTTTTCCCGGATGATTATAGCATCATCGTCGTCTTCATTAAACCCTGTAACGTCAAAGCCCGGTTGGTTTGCATTTACTGCAGCTCCACCGGTTGCATTGTTGTCGCCGTTAAGCGACATTGTTTAATGAAAGTTGCAGAGCAAGTTTCAAGGCAACAAACATTAGGTGCACAATATTTTGGAACACTGTATCCTTCAACGTTGATTCAACCAAAAACTAATACATAGGATTTTTCGTCCTACTCAGTTATGGCAGGTTCTTTTGGAGTATTTTACGGGATAAAGGGTTCTCTGTGAAAAGCACGACTGAGTTACTCTAGTATCTCACGTTAAATTAGTGCCTTACCAAACGTTGATCGCCATGTAGTGTAGTTCCTATATTCCCAATAGGTTCTGTGCATTGGAATAATATATCCTATAAATGTGACGTAGGACTTATGTCTACTAGGTCTCTATCGAATATATTAGACTTAATGGTGAGTGCCAGGTAGCTCAGATGTCACTAGAAACGTTCTCGAGTTCAAAAGAAGGGATTTAGTTTCTGCCAACCGTATAAACATGACAACTTTGTTTCCCCAAGATAAAACTGATCTTCAGAGTCATGGAAACAATAGATAGATATTTCACTTAGTCACTCGTGCATGCTTCGTTTCACCAGAGGTGCCGAGAAATAGATAGACGGGCATTTTCAATAAAAGGATTTATTGAACAGTCTTCTTTCTCAAGCATAAGAAATGAACTGCTACAATCGTTAAACTGGTTGCAAACTATAATGCATACAGTAGAAAAAGTAGACTAAAATAATACTGTAAGAGCATTGTATGGTTCCTAAACCATAGATAAATACATACATAAATAACAGAGTCTAAAAGTACTCAACTGGTGCTTCTAAAATACGCCTACCCCGATGTACCTAACCTAAGCTTAGTACGAGGGAAGAAGTAAGTGAGGTGTAGCATAAATGTACTATTCTTTGCCAAGAATCTGTCCAAGATTTCTCTTAGGGTCTAATCAGCTCTGTACCTTGATTTGGAATGAAGAAGGTCAGGCTCAGGACTCGATTTCCCAACAACCCGCAAGGGTAGCTTGGAAACACTAGGGCTGGATTTCTCAGCAGGAGAAAAGACAGAGTCTCTCTCAGTGCGTCTGCTGGAGGGTCTGCTTCATTCGGCACTTGCTGTAGCAGGATTCGTCGGGCAAGAAGATAGTCGAACTGCTCCAAACCACTGTGTGTTTGCTATGGCAAGTGTGGGCATATTTATACCTTGAAGGTACTGAGTTTGACGTAAAGGTGGACATAATAACGTCATCAAAGAGTCTTGGTTCTTTGAAAACTCCATGAGTTCTTGGACAAGTCAGTTTTCGAGCAAGGGAAAGTCCCTAGCTGTTGAAGCCGAGTTTTCCAAGAATTCGTTGTAGATTTTCGGAACTAGTGGAAGTAGTCCTGACGTATTTGGACTGCATGAGCTATGTCTACATATGGTTATGATTTCTATGCCTATATAAGGATATGGTGAATTATACCTATATAAGGGAATGAATCGGGAAAATTACAATAGGGTCCTAAAATGGTACACAACACCTCCACCCCAGAATCATGGTCAAGGGCAGCAGTACCGGCTCCAAGGGCAAAGCGCCTGCGCCCAAGAGCCAGCTGCCTTGCGCCAGAATGCGCCATGCAGGGGTGCAGGCCCGACAACATTTTGGAGAGGTGGCCACCCTGTTTTTTTTCATCCAGCACCACCTCCCCTTGACCTTGTCAGCAGGCGGCAGGCCAGACTCCGGGTACCTTACCCAGGAGTATCACTGCCGGTGGGCGAAGGTCGGGATCCGGCATACCCACAACCAGCTGGCCCACTGGTGGTCAGACATCCTGGACCGGGAGCAGGACCTGTTGGACCTGCCAGGTGTTGAGGTAGTGGGGCTTGGTGAGTAGCTAGTAATATATAGTAGTATAAGTATTTTGTATAATTCTTGAACGAATAACACGATTACTGGTGCTCTTAGCTACATTGCAGGTCAATTCTGTTTCAAAATCTTCTGTGATTATATGACACAGGTGCTGCTCAGCACTTCTCTTACTTGTTTGTAACTTTACGCTAGCTTGTACTGATTAATGATGTTAGAGTTTACTTTAGTGAACTGAAGTTAGTTAATGCTATTGCTAAAGTCTAGTCCTTCCATTGTCCTTCAGTTAAATAGTGGTGGATGGATAATAGGTTTACTTAGTATTAGTTCATATTTTTTTTACGGTCTGCGTGATGCCTCATCTGTCACTGAATGCTTCTTACCACAGTCATCCATAGAACCTTTTTGTAGTTTATTTAGTGAGTGGTAGACTTAGCAATAGCATTGTCAGTCACTAGCAGAACAACATACGACACAACCAACCAACAATTTTATGTATGCACAAATTTATGAATGTGTCCTCCATCTCATCTATGCATTTTTGTTGGCAAAAAAAAATGGAAATGCAGACTTACTGAACAATTGGCCCGTCTGGAATAGGTGGTGTAGGTCATCTGGTACTGGCTTCGTTAGTATTCTGCAATCAGAATGATTATGGAACATTTGATTAGTGTTCATATAAGTAGAGGGTCCGTTAATCCTGCAAGCCAGTAGTCGCTTAGATAGGTCAATTTTATTGCAATAGTTGTTTCCTAAAATGTTTGAGTGTTTTTTTTAATGATTTATTGGTTTTACAGCACTCAATGTTTCTCTCCTTCTTTAGTATTTCTTACATGATCAGCACCCAGGGGCAAGAGTACGGGGTCCGAGTCGGCGGGACAACCACCAGAGGAGCGTTCCTCTACCGAGGATCCTGCTGCTAGCCCCAGTAAGTCCGGCAGTGCTTATATTATTAACAATTATATTTCCCTAACTTTTAACGCACCTTATTTTTTCCAAACTATTAATTACGCTTCCTAATTCAATTATTAACAAAAGTTTCTTTGATCTTCATTATCTCTTTTCCAAATGTTGGTTATCCCTGCCTTTCAGTTCCTTCAAACTGCCTCTGCTATGACTCTCTGTACTACTACTATTGGACTGTCTGTAGCTAAGCTTGCCCTGTTGGCCACTCTTTAGTTAAGGTTTTCTTTTTCATAAAGCTGTGATAGAAGGATAGCTGTAGCCACTGGGTCCCCTCCTATCCTTTGCATTGTCCTCTTTAATCTCTAGGCTTTAATAATTCCCACCAACAAAATGCGCAATCAGATGTTTGTCTAGTATTTTTTGTTAGGATAGTAGTACATACTGCTACTGTTGTGAGTATTCTGCACAGCCACATACAGAACTATGCACAAGAAAATAGGATGTTGGTGATGGGATGTTGGACCTTTGAGGAAATAGAAATTTTATGTGGCCAATGTGCCCCCTACATGCACCCTATGTATGTACATATACCCCTTGTATGTCCATGTCACCATGCAATTCCCTTCTCATGCCTGTAATAATAATGCCTCCGCATTTCCGTCCAATGTTAGCATGTCAGTTACCAAGCCCTCCATGAAAGAAACGTTAATTCTGCACTGAGGCCTATGTTGCCAATGCATTTACATGGTGCACGTTTAAAAAGTCGAGATGAACCCGTTTTGTGGCTCAGCTGAGCCAGGACCCAAATTCAGGCTCCATGTCTCCTGACACTCTGAAAACTGCAGTTTAGTTATGTATCCCTGACCTCTCACATACTTCCTGCTCAGCCGAGAGGTGCCCGGCCTGCCAAGACAGTATTTTGCTTACAGTTATCTGCCCTGCTCCACAGCAACACATTCCTGCTTAATGAAAAAGGTAAACATATTCCGCCTGCAGAAGATAGGGCCTAGCCTTTCTGTCTCCATTCAAGTGATTTACAGAACTCGCATACATAGAGGGCCCATGGCCCCCACGCAATGCACGAAGAAATATATGCACACACTAGCATTTCGTGATGAGCAGCCTTTGTTTGAGCGACCTTTAAGTCAGATAATACATCCTCCAAACTCAAGATATCAGATAATACCAGAAGTGCAGGTCGCCCTGACATCCAAGACTTCTCTACTAGCACGAAAGTCAGCTCCCCCCAGCTTCCCCCAGATACACGTCAAATCCACGTCATGACCAAGTTTGCGCGCACAAGTAGGGTAAAGGTTCCTGCTGACCATGCAGACCCCTCCATGTATCCACCCACCTATGACATACCTATGACACCTCAAGGGAACACCCACGTGTACGCCTTCTTGCACGCCCTTTTGCTCTTATCTCTCTCTTTCGCTTGCTCCGCCTTCTCTATGCAAGTTAATGTATGTTTAAAGTATAAATAATGTACTCTGTGAATAAAGTTCAGATGACGATCCTTCCTGATCCTTAGTGGTGATGGAACCCGATTCTCCCTTAACTCGAGTTACTGAATTAAAGCCCTTTTGAATCGGACACCACGGACTCTGCCTCTCATTATATGTATGATCCTTGTTAATGTATAGAAATTCCGACAGGGTAATTATTTTATTTACCACATAATCTGGCGCCCGAACAGGGACTAGTCCCCTTCCCCACGCGCCGGAGATGTAGGTCCAGCCCCCTGCCCCCTTCTACAGCCGTGACGGACTTCAAGTGTACACGACAGCGGGACTTCCTGCCTACTCCCTCAGGCCCACGGAGGAGACGGAGACTGCGACCAGGCATCCACACGAGGCGGTGAGGATTGCGGGCCATCCCAACCAGAGCCCAAGCCGAGAGAGCAAGGTCCGAGGTATCCCGAAGCCCACCTGTTCCGAGGCGCATGCGCAGCCGCAGCAGCAACAGTAGCAGTAGCAGTCACGCAGTATCGAGTTTCTGAGGCCTTCAAGTTCTGCTTCCCGGTGAGTACCGTTATTGGGAACGCATAGAGACGGGTTCATTTATTTGAGCCCGGTAAAGACGTGTCTGGGTACACAGGCACGGTAGAGACGTGTCTATTTCAGTAGGCACGGTAAAGACGTGTCTCTTTATGAGACCGGTATGGTTGTACTGTCTTACAATACATAAAGTAAACAGTTTTCAAGTTCATGTTTTTACCTATGTACTAGTTAGGATGTATCTGTTTTTAATGTTTTAGTGTTGTAGTGTGAATGGTTGTTTTCAGTCTATTTTTGTGTATATTGTGTATTCGTTAGGTTAGTTCCAACATGCCACTGTTTTCGAAATTACGTCAGATAGGGACCAGGAAAGGGATACTCGAAGAGTCAGTTCCCGTCCCGCCTAGAGACACACCTGGTCATTTTATGTATCAGAAACATGGGCTAGATGCCATACTGTTTTTAGACTTATGGGTAGATTACACGAAGGATCTAGAAGAGAAGTATAGATGGCCTGCCTCAGGAACATGGGATGCTGAATGCATTATGAAAGTAGAGGAAGCACTATGGAAAAAGAAAGTCTGACCGTCCCAGAAAGATGCCATCGAGTTATGGCGTAAAGAAGCGCATAGGAGAGCAGAGAAAGAATTCCACAAAGCAGAGAGAAGTAAAGAGGCAGCAGAAAAAGCCAGAGAAAAAGAACTACGGGAAGAGGGGGAACGGGTCAAGGCAGAACAAGCAGGTAGAGAAAGAAATGCCCTCATTGCAGGTATTTATCCCGTCCTCACAGAAGGACTAGCTAAAGTGACCCCCTCAGAAGTACCCAGTAATTTGCCGCCACCACTAATACCGACTAAAGTACGTGGACATAAACAGACAGAAGCTGAGGCTTTTATTTCCTCCTATCTAGAAGAGCCCGCTCCGGATTATGTAAACGCAGAATTCCCTCCTCCTGTCCTTTCTGTCAACAATCCTTTTCTCCCAGACACGTCTTTTCTCCCTCCGCCCCCACCACAGGATCTGCTTACACAAATGCGGCTTCCACCGGCCGTGAAAGACAACGTAGGACAAGGGGCAGTGGGAGGGGGGCCACCAGCATCACCACGAACACCGCCCGCAACGCGAACACTGCAAGAATTAGGGCTACAACGAACGCCACAAATGACAGCATCACCCTATAAGCATAATGTAACGATTTCACATTGTATATACGATCCAGTACCAGGTGTGGGTGCAATGCTCGTGTTCTCACTAAGATTAAGATGCACTGTAGATTATCTGATCACATTACCAGGCATGAAGGATAATTTAGACAAAATATACCATTTCATTAGAACGGGGGAGGGACCCGAGAGTATAGAAGAGGCCATGGAACAAAGAAAGGTGGAGGTTAAAAGCATAATTTTACGTTTCTTGATTAACTGTCTGATCAGGGAACAAGACCAACCAGACAAGGGAGTAACTAGAGGTATGACTGATTGGAGTGACAACATAGCTGCCGGTAGACATGATAAAGTGGGACAGACAGAATGTATGTACAGGAAAATACGAAAAGAAATATTAAAGTTACACAGGAAAGAGTCTGACGAGAAAGAGGATTCAGCATCAGAAGATGCTGAGCACGACACAGAGGAAATTGATAAAATGAATTACGTAGGCAAAGCACGACAGTTTGACAGGCCCAAATGCCTCGACTACCGCAAACAGGGACCTCCTATAAAAGAAAGATATTCCCTCGAAAATCTATTCCAAGCTACTGAAAACGCACTGAAAAGACGAGTAGAGTGCGATAGACCCCACACCCTACACGAACAGGAATTAGCCCGGTCAGCCGTTCAATGGGTGTCTAATTCTAATATATATAACAGTGACTTAGTGGCTCAGACCTTTTTGAGCCTTCCTCCGAACGAACAGCGTTTGGCTGGTATTTACATGGTCCAACATTTGATAACGTTGTACGAGAGTCAATATTCTGATCCCGGTCCCTTGTATAAATTACTGGACGATATACTTCTAGAGAGATGGATAGGCCTAGGTACTGAATTAATTAATGTCATTTTGGACCAACGACATAAGTACTTGACTTTTCTGACCACGTGCATGATTCCTGCCCCACACCACGACAGAAAGAGCTTACACATAGACAGACAGAACCCCCTACGAGAGGTACATCCCGTTAAAAATGCAGCGGGTGACCTCCAACGAGTATACGTTTACACACCCTTGACGAAACTAGAAATACTGGAAATGAAAAAGATGTTGCCCTGCCATGATAAAGACCCGGGGGGGTTCCACCGTGAACTAAAGGACATTCTCCGCATAGGGGATTACACATACGCTGACATCATCAAATTATTGAAAGTACTGTTACCTGCTGGTATTTACGAAAAGCTTAAAGAGAAAGATTGGGAGGTGGGAGAGAAAAAGTTAAGTTGGGCAGAATTGGAAGACGAGGATAAAAGCCAACACCCTGGTGTTGGTCTTGGGGACAAAGCTAAAGTACTACCCGAACTCCTGATACAGGTCCTGCCGAGATTATTGATTACTAAAAAGGAAGATTGGGATGCCATTTCAGCCTGTAAACAGAAACAAGACGAAGACACCAGTGATTTTTATTCCAGATTCGAGAAATGTTTTTCTATTAATAGTGGCCTTAAGCCAAGTAGTGAATCATACCCACATCCTTTTGTGAGCAAATTAGTAGAGAATTCCTTACCCCCGATCAAGAATAGAGTACTGAAGGCTGAGAGTACCTGGCAAGCAAATAGCCCTTCCCAAATGTTGCAAATGTTACAATACCACCAGAACAGAATTAGAGAGGAACAGGAAAATGAAAAGAGACGCATGAAAGATACGAAAATGAAAGTACTGGTTGCACAATCGGTACCAGCTAATGGGAATAAAAAGGGCACGACACCTGTTAAAGGGAACTGTAATTATTGCAAGCAACCAGGTCACTATGTAAATGAATGTGCCGTCCTGAAACACAATATAGCTACAGGCAAGACAAAAGAAAGACCGCATCCTCCTAGACAGAATAGTACCCCACAGAACACGCAACAGACAGTAGCAAATTTTCCACCCCCACCAGCAGCTGCCACACAACAAGCCACGCAACAAATGTACCAGTACACACAGTCAGACTATCCAGAATACCAACAGTTCTCATGAAACAGCCTAGAGAGGGAGGTTGGCTTGCCCCTTATTGAGGTACCTGTGGATCAAGAGGGTCCCTATGTACATAGTCGTGTATTGGGAAAAGACAGAAAATTTCTGATTCACACAGGGGCGAGCAGAACTACAATCAGTCATGACGAGGTTCCAGGGGCACCCCTCTCAGGCTCACAGAAGGTTTCCCTGGGATTTTCAGGAAAGCCTATTGTTAATGAAGTGTCAAAGGCAGTTTCCCTAGGAGTCGGTCCATTGTCCCGTACCACAGACTTGTTACTTACTAAGTCATGTCCAGAAAATGTGCTTGGTATAAAGACATTGAAAGAACTAGGAGCAGTTATTTGTTGTTCTCCGGAAGGAGTACGATTGTTTTTACGTGATTTTAAAGGACATTATGTGTTGAAAGATTTCGATCCCAGACTCCAGAATGTACCACAGCATTTATGGGCACAAGGTCCGACTGACGTAGGTTACATGCACATTACGCCACACCGTGTCACTCTCAAACCAGGAGTAGTACTGCCACGCATCCGACAATACAAGTTACCACCTGATGCCGTAGTAGCGTTACTGAAAATTGTTGACGAACTCATTGCACAAGGAGTGGTAGTAGAAACTGACTCGAATGTATGTAATTCACCTGTTATCCCTATTCTTAAACGAACAGACCCTAATGCACCACCAGTCTACAGACTAGTGATTGACCTTCGAGAACTGAATAAATGTATAATTCCTCAATACCCAGTGGTCCCAGACATTTCTTCGTTACTGACTGCAATTGATTCCGAGGCAACGTTCTTCACTGTAATTGACCTAAAGAACGCCTTCTTCAGTGTCCCGATTCATCCAGAGAGCCAATACCTCTTCGGATTCAGTTTAAATGGACGCAGCTTTAAATTTACGAGAGCTCCTCAAGGATTCACAGAAAGCCCTAGTATTTACAGTCAAGCATTAAAAAGACAACTGGACAGTATTCACATGCCTGCCAACACCACACTGCTCCAATATGTAGACGATATCCTGATCACAGCACGAACAGAACTAGACTGCGAACATGCATCACTGACAGTCTTATACTTTCTGGCAGACAAGGGGCACAAAGTGCCCCCTACGAAGTTGCAATTCTGTGCACAGCAAGTGGTGTACCTTGGACACTTGCTGTCCAAGAGGGGTAGACAGCTGACACAAGACCGTATTCAGTTAATTGCTAACCTTTCACAGCCCAAGACACAAAAGGAAGTACGGGCCTTCATTGGCCTCACTTCTTACTGCAGACAATGGATTCCCCAGTATGCATATCTAGCCAAACCACTCATTCAGTTAACAACACAGGAGGCAGCGTCTTCGACTGTCCTCCCTTGGACACAAGAACATACCCTTGCATTTGAAGAATTGAAAAAAGCCTTATGTCAAGCGCCAGTTTTAGCGACTCCTTGTTACAGCAAGCCTTTTACGCTTTTTGTCACTGAACGAGATGGAACAGCATTATCTGTCCTTACACAAGATCAAACAAGAAAACACAAGCCTTGTGCTTATTTTTCTAGTACATTAGATCCAGTGGCCCAGGCTCTGCCTGCGTGCCTGAAATCAGTTGCAGCAACAGCCCTAGCAATAAGACAGAGCGATTCCATAGTGTTAGGACACCCCCTGACAGTACAAGTTCCACATGCAGTGGAAGTTCTCTTGAACAGGACACAGACACAACATCTGACTGTAGCAAGACTGACAGGATATGAACTGACATTATTTCAGCCACACATAGAGATCAGACGATGCAACATTCTGAACCCTGCTACACTCCTGCCCTTAAGCACAGAGGACACTGCACCACATGACTGTGTGGAAGTAATTAATACAGTGACGAAACCAAGACAAGACCTGACAGACATTGCATTGCCAGACCCTGACCTGACACTTTATGTAGATGGTTCATGCATGAGAACAAGCAAAGGAGAGTTAGTGGCTGCATATGCTGTGACCACTGATACTGAAGTCATAGAGACACAACGAATAGACACACTGTCAGCACAAGCAGCAGAGCTCATCGCTCTGACACAAGCCTGCATACGAGCCAAGAACTTGAAAGTGAACATATATACAGATTCACAGTATGCCTTCGGGGTCGTTCATGACTTCGGAGTGTTGTGGAAGGAGAGAGGTTTCCTGACCTCTCATGGGGCCAAAATTCAGCATGGTCCCCTTATTCAGGCTCTGTTAGAAGCAATACATTTGCCTACAGCCATAGCCATCATGAAATGCAAAGCACACACAAAAGTTACAGACACGATTTCCCTGGGTAACGACCTGGCAGATCGAACAGCTAAACTTACAGCCCAGATACCAACAGACACGACAAAGACAAAAGTACAATCACTGACAAACAGCATGACAGTCAGGGATCCCTCACAAGATGTACTAGACATTCAGACACATGCCACTCCAGACGAAATAAAGAAATGGACTGAACAAGGAGGGGTCCAGACTGACCAGGGTTGGATGACAAAAGGCAAAGCTACATGGTTTCTCCCTGACTCTACGGTTCAAGTCATCATAAACACAGCACATAGTCCAGCACATTTAGGAGAAAAGGCAATGCTAGACAGTTTACAGAATATTTGGTTCAACAAGCACCTGCGTGCAGCAGTGAAACAGAAAGTACGCACCTGCATGATATGTTGCCAGTTCAATCCAGGCAAAGGCATTCCAGTGGAACAAGGTGGATTTCATCCTCCTGACCACCCTTTTGAAGTCCTCCAGATGGATTATATCCAGATGGACAGATGTCGAGGATACAAATATGTCCTAGTAGTTGTATGTGCACTATCTAGATGGACAGAAGCATACCCAGTCCCAGATTATACTGCTGTGACCACCGCCAGGCAATTGGTACGAGAGTTCTTTCCACTGTACGGATTGCCCCGTGTCGTGTACTCAGATAACAGTCAGCCATTCTCCTCTGAATTAATGAAACAAGTATCTCTTCTGTTAGGTTACCAGTGGAAATTTCATTGTGTACGACACCCAGAAGCAGCAGGACTTGTCGAGCGTCATAACCAGACACTCAAGACAAAATTAGCGAAAGTCTGTGCAGAAAAAGGCGTGGATTGGATGGTAGCCTTGCCGGTTGCCCTCTTTTACATGCGTATGGTAGCTCATTCCAGAACAGGCCTGTCCCCTTACGAGGTAGTTTTTGGTAGACCACCGAATATGTGGGGTACGCCTATGCCAAAGAAAATTACTGATGTTGACAGTAATATGCTGACAGATTACCTGGCTTCCTTGATGTCTGCACTCCTCTCTTGTCGTTCGCAGGTTGCCGCCGCCTTCCCCGACAACACCCAAGTCAAAGAGCACACCATCGTTCTGGGGGATGTAGTGCTGGTCCAGAATTTTGATCGTTCAAGCCCTCTCGAGCCCCGCTGGCGAACGCCGAAGTTAGTACTGCTTACCACGAGGACTGCCGTCAAGGTCGAGGGACGTAAGGGCTGGATCCATGCCCAACACATCAAGAAATTCCATGGAACTAACGGAACTGTGATCAAAACTAAAGACTGACCCGAAATTAATGACTCAAAACCCCCTTTGCTAGAAAAGACGCCGCAACAAGAATATAGGTCTAAATTACGGTCTAGTAAGTCAGACAGCGTTTAATTGTTTAAGTCCACCCTGTGGTGAATCGGTTAGACAGGTTCCTGACATGTATAAGATCGTAGACCAGAATAGCAGAAAGAGAGATAAGAAAGAAAAATACTGCAAGACTTTACGCAGTAGATGTATAGTAACTCTGATTATTATGTTTCTTCTAAGTATAACGATTATATGTATCAGCCTGACATTACATGTTTTCTTTCCTCCTATTGCTTCACATATACATTCTTCCTTTAATGACACTGTAGAGCACACATTCAGTGACCTACCACCCCATGAACTGTCATATCGACTAGCACTGCGCAACAATACTTTTATTCGAATGTTGCACCATTCTCATCAGACCAGCAATGTAACGAATTGCTGGGTATGTGGCCGACTCCCACCTTATCAGAAAACGAAGGGAGTTCTGCCCCTTTTTCCTTTCCCGTTCTCGCACAATGGTTCGTGCGGAGCATGGTTTGCTTTAATGTCATCACAAGACAGAAAGTTCACAGTTTCCCAGGGCGATTGGATCTGGGGAGATTTGAATACAGTAATGAATAAAGCATGTTTTCCAGACGAAGATGGTCTTCCCCAGAGGAAAGGGACCGAGCTAGAAAATGAAGTGTACAAACAAGGAAATGCTTCCCTTAACTTTATGATTCTGAATGTCCAGTCCGAGAAAAATACAGGTCCACCGTTCATAACAGTCTTACCAGTAAAAGGTGAATTATGCGTTAGAAAGAAAGGGTCCGTACATTTAGGACACAGTGATTGTAATACTGTGGTCGAGTTCAATGATAAAGGAAAGTCTACTTTCAAAGCTTCCCGCCATTCCTATTTCATTTGTGGCCAGACAGCCTATGTACGTCTGCCCTTAGACTGGGGTGGGACGTGTTATATTGCGTTCCTGCTGCCACCCGTTTTTCTAGCCCCATACCATTATCATAGAGATTCCCGACTAGTTCACGTTAGAAACAAGAGGGAGACTGATTCCCCAGTGATTGATCAGACTGAGACAGCTTTGGAGCAATACACAGATTTCAATAAAGGATTCTTTTTTTTCATAGGTCCCGTCCAAAACAGTAAATTAATACGCAGGTTAACAAGAACTCTTGAAGCAGTAGTAAATGAGACTGCATCTGCTCTGGCGAACTTGACGGAGGAGCAGTCTGCGATGAGACTTGTTGTTCTTCAGAACCGCCTTGTTCTTGACGTCATCCTGGCAGATAGGGGCGGGGCTTGTAGAGTGATCGGCTCCAGTTGTTGCGTGTTTATTCCTAATAATGCGCCATCCGTGTATGCAGCAATAACAAGACTCCACAAGATAGCTCACGAGATACATCAGAGCCCAGGCACATGGACTTGGTCCGGTTGGCTCTGGAGTGTAATATCAGCATGGGGATGGAAAGTATTGTCGTTCCTAGGAATGATACTGCTAGTTATATTCAGTTGCTGTCTCTGTCTGCTATGTGGCCCAGCGATTTGCGGTTTGTGTGCCACTGCCTGTATTCCCCATCCACGTATACAAAGGAAAAAAGATGAGCAAATGATGCTGTATGATCAGATATACGGTATCATGAATATAGATGTGTACTGAAGGGCACAGTAGGGGACAAGGAGGGGATGAGGAAATAGAAATTTTATGTGGCCAATGTGCCCCCTACATGCACCCTATGTATGTACATATACCCCTTGTATGTCCATGTCACCATGCAATTCCCTTCTCATGCCTGTAATAATAATGCCTCCGCATTTCCGTCCAATGTTAGCATGTCAGTTACCAAGCCCTCCATGAAAGAAACGTTAATTCTGCACTGAGGCCTATGTTGCCAATGCATTTACATGGTGCACGTTTAAAAAGTCGAGATGAACCCGTTTTGTGGCTCAGCTGAGCCAGGACCCGAATTCAGGCTCCATGTCTCCTGACACTCTGAAAACTGCAGTTTAGTTATGTATCCCTGACCTCTCACATACTTCCTGCTCAGCCGAGAGGTGCCCAGCCCGGCCTGCCAAGACAGTATTTTGCTTACAGTTATCTGCCCTGCTCCACAGAAACACATTCCTGCTTAATGAAAAAGGTAAACATATTCCGCCTGCAGAAGATAGGGCCTAGCCTTTCTGTCTCCATTCAAGTGATTTACAGAACTCGCATACATAGAGGGCCCATGGCCCCCAAGCAATGCACGAAGAAATATATGCACACACTAGCATTTCGTGATGAGCAGCCTTTGCTCGAGCGACCTTTAAGTCAGATAATACATCCTCCAAACTCAAGATATCAGATAACACCAGAAGTGCAGGTCGCACTGACATCCAAGACTTCTCTACTAGCACGAAAGTCAGCTCCCCCCAGCTTCCCCCAGATACACGTCAAATCCACGTCATGACCAAGTTTGCGCGCACAAGTAGGGTAAAGGTTCCTGCTGACCATGCAGACCCCTCCATGTATCCACCCACCTATGACATACCTATGACACCTCAAGGGAACACCCACGTGTACGCCTTCTTGCACGCCCTTTTGCTCTTATCTCTCTCTTTCGCTTGCTCCGCCTTCTCTATGCAAGTTAATGTATGTTTAAAGTATAAATAATGTACTCTGTGAATAAAGTTCAGATGACGATCCTTCCTGATCCTTAGTGGTGATGGAACCCGATTCTCCCTTAACTCGAGTTACTGAATTAAAGCCCTTTTGAATCGGACACCACTGACTCTGCCTCTCATTATATGCATGATCCTTTTTAATGTATAGAAATTCCGACAGGGTAATTATTTTATTTACCACACCTTACTTAAACCTCAGTCAGAACTCAGAACCCACAATTCACTGACCGACTAGCTATAGTGTCTCATTAGTCATTATGTCCCGAACCCCCACACGAAGATACCCAATGATTTTATTACAAAACCCAGAACATAACACCCATTCGCTCACTCACTCGTGTAAGTCCAGAACACCACACCAAATATACCACAGAGTCTATGTGCAAGTTCAAAAGGTTTATTTATTTCAAATAATAACAAGCTTTGTAAGATGTTCTATGAAATTACATCCAGCTCCAACATGCAAAATAAAGAAGATTAAAACTAAACATTTGCACAACTAGTGCATGATAGAGATCTCTGTGAATTCTGGGAGACCGTTCACCGTTGAACGTATACTGGTTACATGCATCTTTCGTAAGCTCTACAAATCTCTGGTTCGTAGAAGGGAATCTTCTGCCTATTATGAGAAAAATGGGGCACGTTAGACAGTATAATACAACTATGCAAGCTTTTTGCAGTCATGCCAAAAAGTGTAAAATTATCACTAAGTAATAGGGACTAACGGAACTCCATAAAAAAGTGGCTTGTTTTTCAACCTCTTGGCTTGTATGGGGGAGGAAACAGCAGCGGTGGGCAGTGGTAAGTTATATTCATTACTTATTGGCATTACTAGTTGAAAGGGGAACACTTCACTCACTGTACTGTGAGACTTATTAAGTAAGTATGAACTTGAAGTTGTACTGAACGATATACAACGGTTGAAGAAGACACCCTTTACTTAGCATTATCAATGCATTAGCAATAGCATTACCAGCGTGAGTTGAGTTGTTAAAGGCCTCTTCTATCAGACTCCAACTCAGCTGTGAAAGTTATGGAGAAGACTAAAAGTCAGATCAGATGACCTTGATGTATGTGTTGAACAAAAAGGGAAAGAACTAGGGTGGAAGGAGGAAGGACGAAAGAGATGTAATACGACTAGCAGAGAATGATACTATGGAAGCAGCATGCAGGTGGCTGATAGGAATTAGATGCATGGGTTGTTGAAGGATGGGTGGAAGGTGAAAGAAGATGCCTGCCGGGGTGGGTGGGCAACACAATATGGGTGGATAGTGGATAGCAAGAATCATCAGCAGTGTTTGTGTCAAACCCAAAGCCAAGGCAAGGAAGGAAGGAGTGGACGCATGGGTGGTTGTTGGTGAAAGTGAAACCAGCTAAGGTTTGTTAAGCGATACATATAACAAAAGAATGATAGACATTTACTTTTAATGGATGGATGCATCATAGGTGGAGACTGTCACTGGATGCAGACAAGTGTTACTTTGAAGATAATGTAAAAGAAACTGTGCCAGAGTAGCAAAGCAGAGGGTCATCATATATTATATAAAAGTAGGATTTCCTTTGAGAATACAGTTGATGACTCAGTAGTTTGCAAGCACATCATATATATTATCAAGCGCCTTCCTCTGACCCCAAGGACCACTTCCTACCTATGTTAATTTTTTTTCCGATTGCGTTAGCTCAGCCAGCCTGCAGAGGGTGACCTATCTGTTGGTTACAAAATCAATGAACAAAGTACCTTATGCATTAGCGGTTGGTGGTGGGAGTGCCTGTGGGTGGTGATGTGGGGAGTGGGAGGGGCAGGGTGGGGGGGTGGTAAACTTCGGATTCTGAATGCAGTGCGCACAACAACATTTGTTTTATTTATTTATATGTTTACTTACCAGTAATTGTCCACAATCCATAGTTTGCTCCCCCCACTGCCCGCCAGCACTCCCACCTCTGACCGCTACTGGAGCGATATGTTGTTCCATATAAGTAATGATCATTGAATAAGAAGTATATTATATCATTATTAATCTGCCTTTTTTTAGTCGCCAGGGCACGGTGAAAGTGAAATTGAGCAATTACCCTTCATGTAACAGAGAAAGTATGGCCAGTGCCACCCGTAATCGAAAAATATACGAGCTTCCCCACCTGTAGATTAGTAAATAAAAGTAACAGGCGTCTGCGTATTGACTCGTATGTTGGTCTTGGACGCAAGCTTAGCTAACTGAGCTGGCTTGACGGCTACAGCCTACAACAAGGTTATGTAATTTATCTAACCTAGAGATATGAAAAAGATTGGTGTTCTACTGTGTACTGGAGTCCATCCATAGTACTAGGGCAAATATAATGCCGGAAAAAAACTCCAACAAATGTTAGAGGCCGGGGAAGCAGGAGGATAGATACTTACCACAAATGTTATGTACTGCGCTTGCTAGCGCTACTGTGCCACTATGTGTTGAATTAATTTTGTGTTACTGTTTTTCTAAGAGTTTTGGTTACAATTCTGTTTCTTTCTTTATAGATTCTCCTTCCCAAAAACCAACACGGAAAGAGTTGGCAGCCAGGGTCCGGCAAAGGAAATTGCAGGCCATCGTTGAGGAATACTGCTGGCTGGTGGCTCAGGCAGAGGAGGAGGAGGAGGAGGCAGCGGCAGCAGCTGCTGCCTCTTCCAATGCCCCGGACCCCAGCCAGGCCCCACCTGCAGGAGTACGGCGCTGCGGTTAGGCAGCCACCCACCGCCGCCATTTTTCAACATCTGCTGCCCTCCCACATGGATACAAATGTAAGTGCCTTGCATTTCGCCAGCAACTTCTCTTCCGGATGGCACAGCTGGAGGACCATTTAGAGGAGCGCGTAAAAATCCTCGTGGACAAACACCTTAAAGCCCACCGATTATAGATGTACCCTGTTGATTTGCCCTTTTTTTTAGTACTTTTGTTGGTGGGTGGGAATTGGGTGTTTGGGTTTCTTATTTTTTAGACATGGGTTGGAGTTAGGGAGAGGGGTGGGTGAGCTGTGGGATAGCCTATTTTTTTTATGAAAATAAATGGTATTTATTTATAAGTACACATACAATGTTAATGTTTTGTCGGGGGGTTACTGTTTCACGAATTAATGTACGTCACAAGGTTTACTTGCAGATGCAGGGCAGCAGCCACTGCTTGATTTAAATAATCTGCCAATTTTGTAACATGCAAACAGATTGATGAGGTACCCCCACTGAGTTATATTTGTCCTACTAGTACTACCAGTCACTCGTCCTAGTCCATTATACCTCCCAGCAAACTAATCTTACCTGTGATTGATGAGGATTAAGTTCGGCATAGAAATTGCTGCATCGTTTCCCAAGAGAATGGAGAAGATGCCATGGTTGTGGTGGTAATAGTAGACACTGGGACTAGCATTTGCAAACAAAAAAAGAGACTGTCATTTGCCTGATAGAGATTGTGGGAGTAGCAGAAAAGAACAGTACATAAGAAGACTGCCAAACAAACAATATTGCAACTGCTAAACTAAAAGAAAACAATGGTGGCGGGGACAGCCTAGTACAAGATGGGAAGGGGGGTTTGGGGAAAGTTTTGACAAAGAAAAACAGTACGCATGAAGACAACAAAAGCAAAACAATATTTGAAGACGACGATGATCCACTATCAAATAAATCTATAAAGGGACAAAATGGAAATACATGCATGATGAAGATAACTTGATGGTTAATGAGTAGTAATTAACTACTACTACACAATTAGACAGTACAGGGAAGTAGTATTATATTAAATTTGCCTTGGCTGTATGCCCTCAGAGAAACGCTAATTACCTGCTGTACCAGGATGAAAGGTAGCAAAGAAAATAAAATAAATGTTGTAGAGAGCAATTAGCAAACAAAGTCACACAGTCCTAAAATGAATGAAGAGAAAAAAGGAATCACATTATTAAAAAGACTAATATGATACTAAAGTTACTGTATTATCCAGGTCCAAATGTGTAGTTGTATCTCGTCATTCATCTTGGTCCTCCCTTCCATGGACACTCTGCACATCATTCTTGGGTGCCACTGGCTGGCTGATGAGGATTGGTAAGGTAAGTGTGAGTTGTTGCTCCAGGTATAATAGCACTGGGTAAAAGGCCGGCCTGTAGGTGTTGATGGAAAAACAAAAGAGGTATCGAAAAATAAATAAATGTAAAAAAAGCATCAATCACGGTGTAGTGCAAAAAGACAAGACTCTTGAGCGAGAAGATTTTCAAGCTGAGGCAGCTTGGATACATTGTGTCTACTCTACTATTTACACTCCATTAATCTACAAGAACAACAGGACAGGAGCCATCACAGAACAGGCCCAGGGCACGGGCCATGAGCCAAACTCCATTTACCTTAATTTTTGACAGAGCCAGACAAAAGGCATATACAGCAACCTAGCATTTTCCAAATCAAGTGACTAAATCAACGTGCCACTGTCAGTCATCATACCACTAGTCAACTACACCACTGCACAGACATATAGCCTAGGTCTGCTGTGGTTCTTGTTGATTGGTTGTGTTTACCTTTTATGCCACTTCCTGAAACGCATTCCATCAATCATCTCAGATCCAACTGACTGACTGCATGCAAAGATAGTATGGTCATCATCATCATCATGGTGTGGTACGTGTACGTGTTGTCCAACAGACCAACACCAACTCAGTCTGCAGTGAGTGACTCCGATTAAGTAAGTCCAGACTACACCTGCAGTAGTAGGAGTACAATTGGTTATTATTAAACAACATAGAAACATTGACTATCACTTGAGACACTTTTACTTTGTTATTATTTTAACTACTAGTGTAGTTTGACTTCATGCACATTTGCTCAGAGTCAGCAAGCATCCAATGCAATGCATGGCATCATTTATTAATCATATACCTGTCTTGCTCTTCTCTTTGGCTGTCAGATCAGAGATACCGAGCCTTCTGAAAGTGATGACGAGTTTACTTTAGTTTTGGATGTCTGCTCAAGTTCTGACAGTGAAGAGTTGTGTATGCCTGCAGACAGAGGTGGTAGCCTTAAGACAGTGATGAGCTTTGGATTGGAAACAAAACAGAAGATGGCTATAGTAACGTACGTTTTACTTGTTATGGAGGGACTGTTAGAGGCTACATTATTGTACTACTCTCCATCTCCATCCAATGTCTGGCAAGATGAAGATTATTTTTAGGGCGAGTCAGGAAGATGGAGCAGGAGTCTGAGGAGTGGAGTGGACAGTTAAATGCACAGACATGCAACTCCAATAGGTAAATAAAAATAAGAGACGGTGGTAATGGATTTGTTGTGGTTTGATTTGAACCAGAAAGACAGATATACACACAAATAAAGGCAGGGAGAAAGTAACAATTTGAAAGCCTAGTTGTCAGGGAAGAGGAGCTCATCCTCAAAACCTGGAGGTTCCAACAGAAGTAGGTCATGTAACCCACTACTTATGTCTTCGGAGTCGCTCTCCTCTTCCTGCTGTGATTCACGTATTTTGTAGTGCGTGGTATGAAGTGCTGCTTTATTTTGATCATGGTTAACCTCTCCACCCTTTTGGGCGAGAGACTGGTTCTTTTCACAGTTACAATGGCACCAGCAGCACTGAAAACACGCTTAGAAGAGACACTTGCGACAGGGCAAGCCAGATACTTTATTGCCAGCCTGCTGAGCACCTGAGATTGGCTTCTTTTCTCATACCAATACGCCAATGGGCGTTGCTCTATGAAGTCCTCTGTTGTGTCATCCAGATAGGCAAGGACCATCCGCTCAATGATCAGTGGTGCTCCAATTTGCTTGACCTCTTTTGACTTTGCAACAGACCTATCCCTTTCTGTAGAAACCAAGCAGCTATTTTTTTTGCTGTGTCTGATGAATCAGATCCTGTTGGTGCTGTTGTTGATGTTATTGGTAGTGTTGGTGACTGCTGGGAAGCAAACGCACTGCTCTCAAGCTCTGAAGAAAAACTTGACTCTGGATGCCCTGTAGTACTTGCACTGTCCTGGGCTGGCACTGGCAGGCCTCTAATTGAGAGCCGTTCATTTTCTAAATCAGTGACTTCCTCAGCTATTAAAGTTTTGTACTTGGCAACATCCCCTTCTGAAAAAGGAATTACTGCATTACTGTTCAGAAATCATTTGTACTGTGGATCCAAAATTGTGGCAGTAATGTAATGTCAATGTGACACAATATTATTTTGAATCCTTGTATTGTCAGATAAGCGGACCGCTAAAGCGTTCGCCAAATAACATGCGTCTACTTTGTCTTCCACACGTTCGTATGTTTCAGACACCTCCTTCAGCTGTTGCTCTAGCATGTACAACAATGGGATAGCACTTACTGAGATTTTACGTAAAGTGAAATCAGGCTCACCTGCAGACCCACTTCCTATTTCAATACTCAAACTATTGGACACTCCACAGCTCTCCTTGATCTGTAAAACTCTTAATCTCACTAAAAAATGCTACAGTCCCGGCTTGCTGGAAACATGCTATGGTGACTCCCCTTTTGAAAAAGCCCACTGCTGACCCCAAAGTTCTTTTGAATTTTCATCCCATCTCTCTGCTGCCGAACTTCTCCAAGATTTTGGAGAGACATATTTATTTCCACCTCGCCCATTTTATCGCAGCCAATGATATACTTGACCCCTCCCAATCTGGTTTTCGTCCCAGGTTTTTCACCGAAACTACTCTTTTCGGCGTTACAGAAAATCTTCGTCATCTTTTAGACAGAGGAGACACAGCTGTGCTGATTTTGCTTGATCTCAGCGCAGCTTTTGACACCATTTCTCACACCATACTCATTAGATCCCTTGCCTCCATGGGCATTGGAGGTCAGGCTCTAGGCTGGCTGACATCCTTCCTGGCTCACCAGACTTTTCAAATTTTTTCTAACACTGCCACCTCCAATATCCATGAGTCCCCTTACGAAGTTCCCCAGGGCTCGATCCTCACCCCCCTTATTTTCAATTTATACGTTATACCTCTGGCCCACATTGCGGGAAAAGAAGGTCTCACTCTGTTTACATACGCCGACGACTCTCAGATTGCCTTTTCTCTATCACAATCTGACCAAGCCTCTACCTCCCTCCAACATAATCTGCTTAAATTGAATGGAGGGAAGACCGAAGTATTGGTTCTCGGTCAAAAACAAGACCTTTGGAGCTCTAAGCATTGGCCATCAGAGATGGGTGTCCTCCCTTCACCATCTGAACACATGTGTAATCTGGGAGTTACCGTGGACAATGGCTTAACAATGCAGTGTCAAGTAAACAAGGTGGCTGCCATCTGCTTTACCATTCTGCGTTGGCTTAAGAACATTTTCTGGATGCTGCCACCTGACACCCAAAAGTCCGTAGTAAATGCCAAGATAACCTCTTGGTTGGATTACGGCAATGTACTCTATCTAGGGGCAACCAAGACAGTAACAAGACGTCTCCAACTTGTTCAAAATGCTGCTGCAAGATTGCTGTGCGATAGTCATAAAACTGATCACATCACGGGGTGCCTCCATGACCTACATTGGCTGAAAGTGGCGAGTCGGGTCAAATTTAAAACCTTGATTTACATGCACAAAATAAAGTCAGGTACTGCCACCAGTTACTTGAAATCTCTTGTCCACACCTACACTCCTGCTCGCTGTCTCCGTTCCTCATCTCAAGGGTTTTTCAGGGTGCCTAAATACAGACTTGCAAGAATGGGTGGCAGGTCCTTTTCTTTCCTAGGCCCAAAACTTTGGAATTCTCTCCCCCTTAACATCCGTACAGAGACCAGCTACGTCCGTTTTTGTAGAGCTATCAAGACCTGGCTGTTTAATCAATAACTCCCCAGCATGTTGGAATCCTTTTTGGCCCTTTGCCTTACTGTCTCTTCATTAGCGCCGGGAAACCCATTGGGTAGCTGTCACGCTCTATAAGCTCAATAAATAAATAAATAGCTTGGCTCATAGTACAGTCCTCCCTGCTGACTGCACGTGTGAAGACCTCAAAAGGAAGTAGCATCGCTGTCAGACATTTAATGAGGTCTCATTGCCACATCTCAATGGTCATGGCTTTCACAGTAGGATCCCCTAATCTTCTTGCCATGACATAAGCATTAAGTGGTATGTACTGCTCAAACAGACGATCAAGTGTGTAATAATTTGAGTTCCAACGTGTTGGCACCTCCTAGATGAGTGCTTTGACTGGCATTTTATGCTCACGTTGAATGACCCTTAGCTGCTTCCGGGCTTTAAAAGAATGGTTGAAATGTGTGCATATTCTTCTGCAGGTGATCAGTAAGTTGCTGACTTTGCTTTCATTTTTCAGAAAGTCTTGAACAACAATGTTAATGCAGTGTGCCAAACACGGGACCCTGAAATAGCCACCATCTTTCATGGCCTTAACTACATTACTGCCATTGTCCGTGACAACAAAACCAATGTTAAGCCCTCTTGGTCAGAGCCATTCAAAGACCTTGCTGTTAAACTCAGCCAAAATGTTTGCAGCAATATGAGATTTCTCCATAGCAAACATGGCTACAGTTGCATGTCTGCGAGTCTGATTAAAAATCTCAACAGTGTCAACGCCTGAAGATAGCTTTTCTCTAATACCTGAAAAAGAGATCCACTGTGCAGTGATGCACATGTAATCAGTGGCTTGGCAACTGGTCCACATGTCTGTTGTCAGGTGGATACTATGAACAGCCCTCTGATGTAAGGCTTTTCCAAGCAATTCCAGCACGTCGTGATGTAGTGCTGCAACAGCAACTCTGGCAAAATAGTAACGACTGGGAACCTTCCATTTTGGGCAGATGGTTGTCACAAATTCCTGAAAACCCACCCTTTAAACAAAAGAAAAAGGGAAATGGTCCAGTGCTAACATTTTATCCAGCCTAGCATTGTACAAACGTGCTATTGGGTGGTTGCGTTCGTACTTTCCCTCCTGCCTAAACATGCTAAGAATGGTATGCTGCGTGGTATTTCTTTCTGTTCGGCTCGACGCAGCACTTTGCATCGCAGTACTCCTTGGTGTCTCCAGCTGACTCTTACTCTTGTGCCACTGAGATGTTGCTGATGCGGAGGATGTGGGCTATTCGACTGCAGTGCTGGCGACAGGGCTACTTTGTGTACCATACCAGAAAGAATGTCTCCCTCTTCTTCTTCTTCATGTTCGACCGTGAGTGGACCTTGTACTACTTTATCCCCACCAACATCAATGGTTCCAGTTTTTATGCTACGAAGGTGGTCCTCCCACTTGATTGTGTGGTGTTTTTTCAAATGGGTCATTTGGCCTCCGGTTCCATAGTTTGTACCAAGCTAACTATGACTAACAGAGGAATGACAAATGGAGCATATATCAATGTTCTCCTCCTTTACGCTAACTGTAAAGAAGTCCCACACTGGGGAGCTTAACTTTTGTCTCCTGCTAGAGCTGCCACTTCCAATGCCAGATGAACTAGAGGGTGTGTGTTGAATTCTACTATGTGGCTGCGCAGTAGTACCACTACCTACTTCTGCTGAGATGGTGCCTGTGCTGTATGTAGGATGCTGCCGGCCCTTTGCTAATGTAAATATGGAAGCTGGATGTCGTGTTGGTGTTGCCTGTGTTGGAGGTATGCGAGCTACATCCCTACTAGTCGCAGCCATTCTGGATAGGTAAAAATGTTGGTATGCATGTCCACGGGCTGGGAGTGATGCTTGTGATGACTGGGTCAGACTCATCTTCATCATTATCCTGCTGTTCTACATCGACCTCCATAAGTGTAAGGCTTTCTGGAACCTTCCTTTTCCCTAGCCTGGTCTTGGGATGTGTCTCCCTCTCATGCTCAGGTTGTTGTGGCTCCCAAGTGAGATCTAGATCTAGATCATCAGAAGGGATGCTTGGCGAAGAATTCAATGAACTAACCCTCCTTTTCCTTGGTGGGGATTTGGAATACAATTGATCTCCTGCAAGAGTGGCTTCTTCTTCTTCTTGCTCTGCATGAGGCTCAATTCCCTGAACTACCCCTACTTCGGGAGGAACAACAACTACTATTGCGGGCAGTGGTTGCTGTTGTTGTTGTTTGCCACTTATCTGCTGCGTTCCCTCATGCGTTGATTGTGTACTACTTTGAGATAGCGATACTTTTAGGTCAGGCTCAGCATCACTGCTTTCCACCATTAGGTTGGCTATCTTCCACACTCATTTGCTTGGGCCTGGGTTGGTGGGTTGGGCCCACTGATGCGGAGGTGCTGGCCCCAGCTTGCCCCCCGGACACCGCTGCTGCAGGCGTACTTTTTGGTTTCCCAAAGAAGGTTTTGGGGTCAACACCAGACTTAATTGTCAATTCCTTTATATGTTCTTCCATCTTCATCTCAGCAACTTTCTTGGTCTTGGAGGACCTGGTACCGGCTTTCTTTGGGCCCATGTTCTTCAGATGTCAGCAGCACTCAGTTGCACAAGTTGCAGAGATGTCTGGTCAAGTCAGACCATATGTCACGTACAACAGAAGGACATCCGTCTGGCAGTACAATGGGCACTGAATGATGACAGACACCTCCTCCTCAGTCTTTTGTGCACCTACAAGCAAAGAAGGCAGAAGAACATCAGTCAAATGTGGAATTTGTTGTGCTTTAGTAGTGTTAGTACACTCAGTAAGAGTAAGAATAGCAAAGAACTAAAATATAAATGTAGTGGAAGTGGAACTTGTTTATCCTTAATTTGTGCATCATGTTGGATGGATGCAGCATCAGTGACCTGCAGCAGATAGCAATGGGGAAGGAACCAGTAAGCCAACAGGAACAATGGAAAGAGACACAGGCCTATGAGGCAAAAACAAAACAGCACACTACTACGACCACCAACACGGCTCCCAGCCACATGGTCACTCATCACAGTCACATGGGTAAAGCTCAGAAAACAATAAACTTAAGCAGGCCTATATCCCGATATGGCCAGACAAAGGAGGATGCCTGTTACACAACACAGCTTAATGCAAAAAAGAAAATCCGCATGGCTAAAAAGGTTGGAAAGTTACACAACAACAACACATACAACAAAAGCATTTATTAACACACATCTAAAAAGTTAACTACACCCCAAACACTACATTTGGGAATCTAATCCAATGCCATCCATGCCCTAAATGATGTTTAAATTCAACAGACAACATAGAAACAGCTACATCAAGCACCCCTGATGACTACCTCTGGAACTCTAGGCCTACTGGCTGAATAGGCCACAAGTTTGGAGGCCTATGGCAAAAGAACAGTCCAAGGTCACACAAAATGGCAGCCATCACATGGCCTGGCCATCCACAACAACATGAAAAGAAAGAGAAGACAGACAATTAATGCCTATGGCAAACGCACAATGCTTGGCATCACAAAATGGCCGGCGCCCACATGGTCAGCCCACCCTCAAACAACAAAGTACATACAAAGGACAGGAAGAGGAAGTTGAGGTCTCTGGGGAACTTCCTTCCTCTTTTAAAAAAAATAAATGAAAACAGAACCAAATGACAACCTGAGCAGTTTTGTTTGCAAAATGAACAACATCATCATTTTCGAGAAGGTTTTATGCAACTCGAGACATATTGCTTGCAAATTCGGCGTGTTTGGCAGCGCGAACTGTACAAAAAGTCGTTATCGCGTGCCCGAGCACACAGATTGGGCACGCGAAGAAGGCTAAAACTGTAAGGTAGCGTTGTCGCACTGTGCAAAGTTTCCAAAACTATGCGAGCTAAATTCCTAGGGTTACCTACTAGCAGAAAAAGCCATATTATTTAACGCACACCCACCCCAAAAACTACATTTTGCAAATCAATCCAAAGCCATCCATGCCATACATAATGTTACAAATTAAACAAACACCACAAAAACAGTTGTTTAACTTTAATGCACCCATGATGACTCGAGTAGTATCTCTGGGCCTACTGGCAGAGTAGGCCACAAGCTTGGAGGCCCAAGGCAAAAGTACAGTGGCTGGTTCCACAAAATGGCCACCACCACATGGCCAGGCCACCCACAGAAAGTACATACAATGAACTCAAGCAGGCCTACACTAACTATATGAACTCCTAGAGCTACCTATTGGCTGAAAAGCCAATATTTAATTAACACACACCCAAAAACTGAAATTCCACTCTAAAAACACAATTTGCATTTGTATCCAATGCCATCCATGATGTTTAAAAACTTGAAATTCAACAGACACGACAGAAACATGGTTGGATCCATGGGTACCTCTGGGCCTACTGGATGAAAATTCAAAGAAATACAACTTGACCCCTCATGAAAGTAAAGGCCTCCCTAAACAATAATTTTTAACAAGGATTAAAAAGCCCAGAAAACTGTAGGTAAAAAAAAGCCCAAATCAAACAAACATGTACCCCAATTCTCCAACTTACTTGTAAAATAAAACTTCAAATCCAAAAGTCCTCAAGAAATCCAATCCAATGATATGATGCAGCAGATATACACAAAAAGTGATCCTTCCAGCTCCAAATCCCAATGAAAGTGAGCAGCATATGGACAAAGCACTCGGAGGAGCCTGCTGGACAGGAACAGGAAGTTGGAGACTCAGGGGCACTTCCTTCCTCTTGAAAAAAAGAGTAGAAAAAACAGAGGACTGCTTTCACAAAAGACTACAGCCAAATCACAATCTGAGGGGTTTTTCTGAGCAAAATGATCATTTTCAAGAAGGTTTTATCATACTCGATAGATATTCTGTGCCAGATTGTAGTTTCTGCGTGTTCAGAAACGCGATCTTACCAACACTGCGCCGGAAGGAAGATCGTACGTCCTAATGACGTGATCACGTTTGCACAGTCTCGCGGGATTGGGCGGCCGGATTCCAAACCTTGTGGCGCACGCGACCGGGAGAGAAAATTGAGAAGGCGAATGCAAAACCGCGGTAATTCGTTACAGCGCACGTGAGAACGCTAAAACAACTACGCTACGCTGTAGATTGCGAAGTGTTCAACAACTTCGCGTTCACTGCGAAGCGCGAAGTTGCCGCAACTTCGAAAACTCCGCGAGCAGAGCGTACTTCACCGCCCAGGGTTAGTGATAAATGCTTTTGTGTTGATTTAACCTATTGGATTCAAATGAACAATTGATTTACATTTATCTGACTGGGACATGATTTCTGCAGCACAACTATCAGAGGTCGGTGCAGCTTCTAAGTTCAGTGGCTTGTGCGTAAACTGTGGGGGTGAACTATTCAGCTCTAAGGTTTCCTTACCGTAATGCAAGGCAACGGGTTTCAGCAGCCATTTCCTTTTGCGCTTTTTTTTGTTGAATATTAGGGCCTTATTTACAAGAAAATGCTGCATCGCGGCACCAGAAGCCATTTAGCTGTGCCACGCTGAGGCACTTTTAAATCAACGGGATGCATCATATTAACAACAATATGACAAATCCCTGTGCATTCCCCTGCCGTGGGTCACAATCGGCTGCCATGCATCACGCAGGCGACCTTGGGCCATGGAACAAGGGTGGCTGCATTGCAGGGAGATTGTTTCTCTTCAGGAAGGTGTACTTTCCTACACAAAAACAATTAAAAAAAAATAAAAAAGAAGTGTTTTCCTACTATGTGCGCTGGAAAATGCAAAATGACGCATTTTAAGGCTTACGAATTCTCATGAATCTGGAAATGCGGCAGAACACATGGGTGTTGCGTGGGATTACCTACAGCATCAGCCATGTCACCCCCCTTTCACACAAAGTGTTGATTTAGAACGGGCCATATTAACAAGGACAAGAAAAGCCACGCAGGGTTGTTTTACGCATCCTTGTAAATATGGGGCAGGAGGTTGCGCCAGCGGTGCGTGACAAAAAGTGACGCAACAGTGGCGCAAGGGGCTTGTAAATAAGCCCCTTCTAATTTTGACACTGCTAAGTGATACCTTATTGTACTGACATGAGGTCAAGTCAAGATCAAGATTAGCAGAGCTGCACAGAGAGGACAAAGACATAATGACTTAGCGGGGAGCCTGTGATTGTGGCCCAGACAGCAGTTCTCAGTTTACCGGAAAGGGACAAACTCCAGAGCTCCAAAAACGAGCGGAATATACTAAGACAAATAGCTTTCTCCAATAACCTCTACACTTCACCTCTGAAGTTTTTGCTTACTGCTGCTTGCTTAATTTCAGGTACACAAACAGTTGGTCCCTCTACCATTGGCCTATATACCCATACTGAAAAGCACTGCTTTTAATTGAGTGTACACATCGCACTCTCTCTTTTCCCAATTTCACCATCTTACTTTTCCATTCTGTCACCAGTCAGGGTCACTGCAGCTCATCCCCACCATGTCTACCTCCACCTGTCAACTTGGTATGAGTTGGGTTTGGTGTCCGGGTCACACCACTGCTCCTTGCTGCAAAGCTTGACTCAAGATACGAGTGCTTATAGTTTTTCGGTTTAATTACCTTAATCATGCGTGGCTTTCTTTTTTTTTCTTCACTTCGGGTTGGTCTGCAGGAAAGGGAGCCTTATATGTTATTTGGACATCCATTTCGTAGGCACCCTGCCAGAAGTCCTGATTACCTCCAAATTATATCTTCGCTCACCTTCATTTTCCCTTATCATTTTAAAATACTTGTCATTAAGCTGTTTTATGACTTTTCAAATCTTACCTACAGTCTTTTCTCAGTTTTGTCTTTTTTACATTTGCTTTTTTTTTGCATGAAGGTCATACTTTTGCAATATTGTCACATGGTGCTCATCATATGTATTTGAATTGCATTTGCTACTCTTACTGTTGCAGTGTGCGTTAACTTCCATGTTGGTGATGGTATGCTATTTGAAGCTGTAACCCCTACATCCATTCAGCATATTTATATGAACACATTTGTCTAACTCACTTGCTTGGTTGTTGCAAGATAACGTTTGGAGAACGCCAAGGTCCCTTGAGTGAGCTGTCCATCATAGTTGGGAAAGGGCGGGAAGACGTTTGATACCGCTAGTGTGTGGTGCGGGGCTTCTATGCATGTCAACATGCCTCTTGTGTATAAAGGGTCAGAGAGCGAGCAGGGCAGCAGATGAGGAGAAAGCAGCCTCCTGGTCACTGGAACAACACGGGGATTGCGCTCGAGAAACTCATGGATTCAAAGACCTCCTTGAGTATTACAGCTAATTTTCGACAGCAGATATGGGGTTAAAGCACACTTGCCCAGCCTCGACCGTGCTCACTAATGTTTTGGGCTGAATAAAACATTACTGAATTTGAGCTTCAACTCGGGCATCTGCTTTATTTATATCTGTAAGTGCAACTGTTGAGGTTTAATTTTTGTGACAAGAGCCTCGTGCCAGAATGAATCCTTCCCTGCATAGTTATCCACGAAGATGCCACAGTTTTGTGCAATACCTCTACTCAACTGGAGTACTTTCTACTGGCTAATCCAGTAAGTTCTACCTCGGTGGGTAAATGATAGTGCTTTTCCTACACTGCAGCTGCGTAGGGCCAGAAGATTTGTCTCCACTGACCATGTGTGCCTGTAACTTTGCCACAGTGCCAAATGGCGCCGAGGTCCCTTGAGTGAGCTGTCCATCATAGTTGGGAAAGGGCGGGAAGACGTTTGATACCGCTAGTGTGTGGTGCAGGGCTTCTATGCGTGTTTACATGCCTCTTGTGTATAAAGGGTCAGAGAGTGAGCAGGGCAGCAGGTGAGGAGAAAGCAGCCTCCTGGTCACAGGAACGGGGATTGCGCTCGAGAAACTCAGGGATTATTAATCTGCCTTTTTGTAGTCGCCAGGGCATAGTGAAAGTGAAGTTGAGCAATTGCCCTTCATGTAACAGAGAAAGTATGGCCAGTGCCACCCATAATCGAAAAATATACGAGCTTCCCCACCTGCAGATTAGTATATAAAAGTAACAGGCGTCTGCATATTGACTCGTATGTTGGACACAAGCTTAGCTAACTGAGGTGGCTTGCCGGTTACAGCCCACAACAAGGTTATGTAATTTATCTAAACTAGAGATAAAAAAAAGACTAATGTTCTTCTGAGTCCATCCGTAGTACTAGGGCAAGTATAATGCCGGAAAAAAACTCCAACAAATCTTAGAGGCCGGGGAAGCAGGAGGATAGATACTTACCACAAATGTTATGTACTGCGCTTGCTAGTGCTACTGTGCCACTATGTGTTGAATTAACTTTGTGTTACTGTTTTGCTAAGAGTTTTGGTTACAATTCTGTTTCTTTCTTTATAGATCCTCCTGCCTAAAAACCAACACGGAAGGAGTTGGCAGCCAGGGTCCGGCAAAGGAAACTGCAGGCCATCGTTGAGGAATACTGCTGGCTGGTGGCTCAGGCAGAGGAGGAGGAGGAGGAGGCGGCAGCAGCAGCTGCTGCCTCTTCCAATGCCCCGGACCCCAGCCAGGCCCGCCTGCAGGAGTATGGCACTGCGGTCAGGCAGCCGCCCACCGCCGCCATTTTTCAACATCTGCTGCCCTCCCACATGGATGCAAATGCAAGTGCTGTGCTATTCGCCAGCAACTTCTCCTCCAGATGGCGCAGCTGGAGGACCAATTAGAAGAGCGCGTAAAAATCCTCGTGGACAAACACCTTAAAGCCCACCGATTATAGATGTACCCTGTTGATTTGCCCTTTTTTTAGTACTTTTGTTGGTGGGTGGGAATTGGGTGTTTGAGTTTCTTATTTTTTGGACATTGGTTGGACTTGGACATTGGTTGGGGTTAGGGAGAGGGGTGGGTGAGGTGTGGGATAGTCTACTTTTTGTTATGAAAATAAATGTTATTTATTTATACGTACACATACGATGTTAATGTTTTGTGGGGGGTTACTGTTTCAGAAATTAATGTACGTCACAAGGTTTACTTGCAGATGCAGGGCAGCAGCCAGTGTTTGATTTAAATAATCTGCCAATTTTGTAACATGCAAACAGATAGATGAGGTACCCCCAACTGAGTTATATTTGTCCTACTAGTACTACCAGTTGCTCGTCCTAGTCCATTATACCTCCCAGCAAACTAATCTTACCTGTGATTGATGAGGATTAAGTTCGACAAAGCAATTGCTGCATCGTTTTCTAAGAGAATGGAGAATATGCCATGGTTGTAGTGGTAATAGTAGACACTGGGACTAGCATTTGCAAACAAAAAAAAGAGACTGTCATTTGCCTGATAGAGACTGTGGGAGTAGTCCAAAAGTACAGTACATAAGAAGCTAGCAAAGAAAATAAAGAAAAATGTTGTAGGGAGCATTTAGCAAACAAAGTCACACAGTCGTAAAATGAATGAAGAGAAAAAAGGAATCAAATTATTAAAAAGACTAATATGATACTAAAGTTACTGTATTATCCAGGTCCAAATGTGTAGTTGTATCTCGTCATTCATCTTGGTCCTCCCTTCCATGGACACTCTGCACATCATTCTTGGGTGCCACTGGCTGGCTGATGAGGATTGGTAAGGTAAGTGTGAGTTGTTGCTCCAAGTATATTAGCACTGGGTAAAAGGCAGGCCTGTAAGTGTTGATGGAAAAACAAAAGGGGTATTGAAAAATAAATAAATGTAAAAAAAGTATCAATTACGGTGTAGTACAAAAAGATAAGACTCTTGAGCGAGAAGATTTTCAGACTGAAGCAGCTTGGATAGATTGTGTCTACTCTACAATTTACACACCAATAATCTACAAGAACAACAGGACAGGAGCCAGCACAGAACAGGCCCACGGCACCGGGCCATGAGCCAAACTGCATTTACCTTAATTTTTGACAGAGCCAGACAAAAGGCATATACAGCAACCTAGCATTTTCCAAATCAAGTGACTAAATCAACGTGCCACTATCAGTCATCATACCACTATTCAACACCACCACTGCACAGACATATAGCCTAGGTCTGCTGTGGTTCTTGTTGATTGGTTGTATTTACATTTTATGGCACTTCCTGAAACGCATTCCATCAACTATCTCAGATCCAACTGACTGACTGCTTGCAAAGATAGTATGGTCATCATCATCATCATGGTGCGGTACATGTACGTGTTGTCCAACAGACCAACACTAACTCAGTCTGTAGTGAGTGACTCCGATTAAGTAAGTCCAGATTGCACCTGCAGTAATAGGAATACAATTGGTTATTATTAAACAATATGGAAACATTGACTATCATTTGAGTCATTTTTACTTTGTTATTATTTTAACTACTAGTGTAGTTCGACTTCATGCACATTTGCTCAGAGTCAGCAAGCATCCAATGCAGTGCATGGCGTCATTCATTAATCCTATACCTGTCTTGCTTTTCTCTTTGGCTGTCAGATCAGAGATGCCGAACCTTCTGAAAGTGATGACAAGTTTACTTTAGTTTTGGATGCCTGCTCAAGTTCTGACAGTGAAGAGTTGTGTATGCCTGCAGACAGAGATGGTAGCCTTAAGACAGTGATGAGCTTTGGATTGGAAACAAAAGAGAAGATGGCTATTGTCACGTACGTTTAACTTCTTATGGAGGGACTGTTAGAGGCTACATTATTGTACTATTCTCCATCTCCATCCAATGTCTGGCAAGATGGAAATGTATTTAGGGCGAGTCAGGAAGATGGACCAGGACTCTGAGGAGTGGAGTGGACAGTTAAATGCACAGACGTGCAACTCCAATAGGTAAATAAAAATAGGAGATGGTGGTGATGGATTTGTTGTGGTTTGATTTGAACCAGAAAGACAGATATACACACAAATAAAGGCAGGGAGAAAGTAACAATTTGAAAGCCTAGCTGTCAGGGAAGAGGAGCTCGTCCTTAAAACCTGGTGGTTCGGACAGAAGTCATATAACCCACTACTTATGTCTTCGGAGTCGCTCTCCTCTTCCTGCTGTGATTCACGTATTTTTTAGTCTGGTGGTATGAAGTGCTGTTTTATTTTGATCATGGTTAACCTCTCCACGCTTTTGGGCTAGAGACTGGTCCTTTTCACAGTTACAATGGTACCAGCAGCACTAAAAACACGCTTAGAAGAGACACTTGCGACAGGGTAAGCCAGATACTTTATTACCAGCCTGCTGAGCACTGGCCATTGGCTTCTTTTCCCATACCAATACGCCAATGGGCTTTGCTCCATGAAGACCTCTGTTGTGTCATCCAGATAGGCAAGGACCATCCGCTCAATGATCAGTGGTGCTCCAATTTGCTTGGCCTCTTTTGACTTTGCACCAGCAACAGACCTATCCCTTTCTGTAGAAACCAAGCAGCTATTTTGTTTGCTGTGTCTGATGAATCAGATCCTGTTGGTGCTGTTGTTGATGTTATTGGTAGTGTTGGTGACTGCTGGGAAGCAAACACACTTCTCTCATGCTCTGAAGAAGAACTTGACTCTGGATGCCCCGTAATACTTGCACTGTCCTTCGCTGACACTGGCAGACCTCTAATTGAGAGCCGTTCATTTCCTTAATCAATGGCTTCCTCAGCTATTAAAGTTTTGTACTTGGCAACATCCCCTTCTGAAAAAGGAATTTTTGCATTACTGTTCAGAAATAATTTGTACTGTGGATCCAAAGTTGTGGCAGTAATGTAATGGTGATGTGACACAATCTTATTTTGAATACTTGTATTGTCAGATAATCGGACGGCTAAGGCGTTCGCCAAATATCATGCGTCTACTTTGTCTTCCACACCTTCGTATGTTTCAGACACCTCCTTCAGCTGTTGCTCTAGCATGTACAACAATGGGATAGCTTGGCCCATAGTACAGTCCTCCCTGCTGACTGCACGTGTGAAGACCTCAAAAGGAAGTAGCATCACTGTCAGGCATTTAATGAGGTCTCATTGCCACATCTCAACGGTGATGGCTTTCACAGTAGGATCCACTCATCTTCTTGTCATGACATAAGCATTAAGTGGTATGTACTGCTCAAACAAACGATCAACCATGTAATAAGTTGAGTTCCAACATGTTGGCACCTACTGGATGAGTGCTTTGACTGGCATTTTATGCTCATGTTAAATTACCCTTAGCTGCTTTCTGGCTTTAAAAGAATGGCTGAAATGTGTGCATATTCTTCTGCAGGTGGTCAGTAAGTGGTCAGTAAGTTGCTGACTTTGCTTTCATTTTTCAGAAAGTCTTAAACAACAATGTTAATGCAGTGTGCCAAACACAGGACCCGGAAATAGCCACCATCTTTCATGGCCTTAACTACATTACTGCCATTGTCCGTGATAACAAAAGCAATGTTAAGCCCTCTTGGTCACAGCCATTCAAAGACCTTGCTGTTAAACTCAGCTAAAATGTTTGCAGCAATATGAGATTTCTCCATAGCAAACATGGCTACAGTTGCATGTCTGAGAGTCTCATTAAAAATCTCAACAGTGCCAACGCCCTCTGGTGTAAGACTTTTCCAAGCAATTCCAGCACGTCGTGATGTAGTGCTGGATCAGCAACTCTAGCAAAATAGTAGCGACTGGAAACCTTCCATTTTGGGCAGATGGTTGTCACAAATTCCTGAAAACCCACCCCTTAAACAAAAGAAAAAGGGAGAAGGTCCAGTGCTAACATTCTAGCCAGCCTAGCATTGTACAAACTTGCTATTGGGTGGTTGCGTTCGTACTTACCCTCCTGCCTAAACATGCTAAGAATGGTACGCTGCGTGGTATTTCTTTCTGTTCGGCTCGACGCAGCACTTTGCATCGCAGTACTCATTGGTGTCTCCAGCTGACTCTTACTCTTGTGCCACTGAGATATTGCTGATGCGTAGGATGTGGGCTGTACCACTGCAGTGCTGGGGACAGGGCTACTTTGTGTACCACTACCAGATAGAATGTCTCCCTCTTCTTCTTCTTCTTCCTGTTCGACTGTGAGTGGACCTTGTACTACTTTATCCCCACCAACATCAATGGTTACAGTTTTTATGCCAAGAAGGTGGTCCTCCCACTTGATTGCGTGGTGTTTTTTCAAATGGGTCATTTGGCCTCCGGTTCCATAGTTTATACCAAGCTTACCACGACTAACAGAGGAATGACAAATGGAGCATATATCAATGTTCTCCTCCTTTTTCGCTAACTGTAAAGAAGTCCCTCACTGGGGAATTTAACTTTTGTCTCCAGAAGGGCATGGGGCATAACAAGCTGCAGGCAGACTGTGATGCTTTGCTTTAATCCAGAAGAAACCCAGCTAAATTGTAGAATAACAAATTTCTTCGACATAGTGGCCACCAGATTTAACGAAACAGCCAGAGGGCTTACTCGAAGCACCAGCCAAACAAAAACAGTGCTAACCTCCCCGGATACCCTTGTCTCCTAAATCTGCAAGCACTATGGCCCCCTAACCCCAAAGGATTTTATTTAATCCAAATTGAGACTTTCATGATCTTAAATATGTGAGCCAACAGCTCTTTTTATGTTTTACATGTAGCCATTGACTTCTTTTAAATATTTGTACATTTTAAAATTGTGAGTTTTTATTAACTGTACAATAAACTAAATCTGAAATCCTGCTAGAGGTGCCACTTCCAATGCCGGATGAACTGGAGGGTGTGTGTTGATCTTGACTATGTGGCTGCGCAGTAGTACCACTACCTACTTCTGCTGAGGTGGTGTTTGTGCTGGATGTAGGACGCTGCCGGCCCTTTGCTAATGTAAATATGGAAGCTGGAGGTCGTGTTGGTGTTGCCTGTGTTGGAGGTATGCGTGCTACATCCCTACTAGTCGCAGCCATTCTGGATACGGTAAAAATGTAGGTCTCCATGTCCTCGGGCCGGGAGTGATGCTTGTGATGACTGGATCAGACTCATCATCATCATTATCCTGCTGTTCTACATTGACCCCCATAAGTATGAGGATTTCCAGAACCTTACTTTTCCCTAGACTGGTCTTGGGATGCGTCTCCCTCTCATGCTCAGGTTGTTCTGGCTCCCAAGTGAGATCTAGATCATCAGAATGGATGCTTGGTGAAGAACTCAATGAACTTACCCTCCTTTTCCTTGGTGGGGATTTGGAAGACAATTGATCTCCTGCATGAGTGGCTTCCTCTTCTTCTTGCTCTGCATGAGGCTCAATTTCCTGAACTAACCCTACTTCGGGAGGAACAACAACTACTATTGCGGGCGGTGGTTGCGATTGTGGTTGTTGTTATTCACCACTTATCTGCTGCGTTCCCTCATGGGTTGATTGTGTACTACTTTGAGATAGCGATAAGTAGGTCAGGCTCAACATCACTGATTTCCACCATTAGGTTGGCTATCTTCCACACTCATCTGCTTGGGCCTGGGTTGGTGGGTTGGGCCCACTGATGCGGAGGTGCTGGCCCCAGCTTGCCCCCCGCTGCTGCAGGTGTACTTTTTGGTTTCCCAAAAACGGTTTTGGGGTCAACACCAGACTTAAGTGTCACTTCCTTCTTCTGTTCTTCCTTCTTCTTTTCAGCAACTTTCTTGGTCTTGGAGGACCTGGTACCTGCTTTATTTGGGCCCATCTTCTTCAGATGTCAGCAGCACTCAGTTGCACAAGTTGCAGAGATGTCTGGTCAGGTCACACCACATGTCACGTACAACAGATGGACGCCCGTCGGGCAGTACAATGGGCAATGAATGAGGACAGACACCCCCTCCTCAGTCTTTTCTGCACCTACAAGCAAAGAAGGCAGGAGAACATCAGTCAAATGTGGAATTTGTTGTGCTTTAATTTTAATTACCAGTAGTGTTAGTACACTCAGTAAGAGTAAGAATATCAAAGAACTAAAATATAAATGAAGTGGAAGTGGAACTTGTTTATCCTTAATTTGTGCATCATGTCAGATGGATGCAGCATCAGTGACCTGCAGCAGATAGCAATGGGGATGGAAACAGTAAGCCAACAGGAACAATGGAAAGACACACAGGCCTATGTGGCAAAAACAAAACAGCACACTACTACCACCAACACGGTTCCCAGCCACATGGTCACTCGTCACAGGCACATGGGTAAAGCCCAGAAAACAATAAACTCAAGCAGGCCTATATCCCTATATGGCCAGACAAAGGAGGACATCACAGCTTAATGCAAAAAAGAAAATCCGCATGGCTAAAAAGGCTGGAAAGTTACACTACAACAACACATACAACAAAGGCATTTATTAACACACATCCAAAAAGTTAACAACACCCCAAACACCACATTTGCGAATTCAATCAATGCCATCCATGCCCTAAATGATGTTTAAATTCAACAGACAACATAGAAACAGCTACATCAAGCACCCCCGATGACTACCTCTGGAACTCTAGGCCTACTGGCAAAAGCACAGTGGAAGGTCACACAAAATGGCCGCCACCACATGGCCTGGCCACCCACAACAACATGAAAAGAAAGAGAAGACAGACAATGCATGCCTATGACAAAAGCACAATGCTTGGCTTCACAAAATGGCCGCCGCCCACATGGTCAGCCCACCTCAAACAACAAAGTACATACAAAGGACAGGAAGAGGAAGTTGAGGTCTCTGGGGAACTTCCTTCCTCTTTTAAAAAAAGAAAAATGAAAACAGAAAAACGGCTCCATGCTCAAAAAACTACAACCAAATGACAACCTGAGGAGTTTTGTTTGCAAAATGAACAAAATCATCATTTTTGAGAAGGTTTCATGCAACTCGAGACATATTGCTCGCGAGATTGCAAATTCGAAGTGTTCGGCAGCACGAACTGTACAAAAAGTCGTTATCGCGTGCCCGAACACGCAGATTGAGCACGCGAAGAAGACAAAAACTGTAAGGTCGCGTTGTCGCACTCTGCAAAGTTACCAAAACTATGCGAGCTGAATTCCTAGGGTTACCTACTAGCAGAAAAAGCCATATTATTTAACACACACCCAAAACCGGAAATTCCACCCCAAAAACCACATTTTGCAAATCAATCCAAAGCCATCCATGCCATACATAATGTTACAAATTAAACAAACACTACAAAAACATTTGCTTAACTTTAATGCACCCATGATGACTCGAGTAGTACCTCTGGACCTACTGGCAGAGTAGGCCACAAGCTTGGAGGCCTAAGGCAAAAGCACAGTGGCTGGTCCCACAAAATGGCCCCCACCACATGGCCAGGCCACCTACAGAAAGTACATACAATGAACTCAAGCAGGCCTACACTAACTGTATGAACTCCTAGAGTTACCTATTGGCTGAAAAGCCAATATTTAATTAACACACACCCAAAAACTGAAATTCCACTCCAAAAAACACAGTTTGTAATTGAATCCAATGCCATCCATGATGTTTAAAAACTTGAAATTCAACAGACACCACAGAAACATGGTTGGACCCATGGGTACCTCTGGGCCTTCTGGATGACATTTCAAAGAAATACAACTTGGCCCTTCATGAAAGTACGGGCCTCCCTAAACAATAATTTTTAACAAGGATTGAAAAGCCCAGAAAACTGTAGGTAAAAAAAAACCAAATCAAACAAACATGTACCCCAATTCACCAACTTACTTGTAAAATAAAACTTCAAATCCAAAAGTCCTCAAGAAATCCAATCCAATGATATGATGCAGCAGATATACACAAAAAGTGATCCTTCCAGCTCCACATCCAAATGAAAGTGAGCAGCACATGGACAAAGCACTCGGAGGAGCCTGCTGGACAGGAACAGCAAGTTGGAGACTCAGGGGCACTTCCTTCCTCGTGGAAAAAAGAGTAGAAAAAAGAGGAATCCTTGCACAAAAGACTACAGCCAAATCACAATCTGAGGGTTTTTTCTGAGCAAAATGATCATTTTGGAGAAGGTTTTATCATACTCATCATTTCTACATGTTCGGAAACTCGATCTTACCAACACTGCGCCGGAAAAAGATTGCGCGTCCTAATGACATGATCGCGCGTCCAAATGACGTGATCATGTTCGCACTGTCTCGCGGGATTGTGCGGTCGGATTCCAAACCTCGTGGTGCACGCGACCGGGAGAGAAAATCGAGAGGCGAACGCAAAACCATGGTAAGTCGTTACCACGCACGCGAGACCGCTATTGAGAAGAAGACAACTACGTTACGCTGTAGATTGCGAAGTGTTCGACAACTTCGCGTTCACTGCGACGAGCGAAGTTGCCGCAACTTCGCAAACTCCGCGAGCAGAGCGTAGTTCACAGCCCAGGGTTAGCGATAAATGCTTTTGTGTTGATTTAACCTATTGGATTCAAATGAATAATTGAGTTACATTTATCTGACTGAGACATGATTTCTGCAGCACAACTATCAGAGGTCGGTGCAGCTTCTAAGTTCAGTGGCTTGTGCGTAAACTGTGGGGTTGAACTATTCAGCTCCAAGGTTTCCTTACCGTAATGCAAGGCAACGGGTTTCAGCAGCCATTTCCTATTGCACTTTTTTTTGTTGAATATTAGGGACTTATTTACAAGAAAGTGCTGCATCGCGGCACCAGAAGCCATTTAGCTGTGCCACGCTGAGGCACTTTTAAACCAACGGGATGCATCATATTAACAACATTATGACAAATCCCTGTGCATTCCCCTGCGGTGGGTCACAATCAGCTGCCATGCATCACGCAGCCACCCTTGGGCCATGTAACAAGGGTGGCTGCGTTGCAGGGAGATTGTTTCTGTGCAGGAAGGTGTACCTTCCTGCACAGAAACAAGAAAAAAAAGAAGTGTTTTCCTCCTATGTGCGTTGCAAAATGCAGCACCCCTAGAAGGAGGAAAAAACTAGGAGAAATTTAAACATTTCTCCTCGTTGCGCCTCACTACGCCACTTAGCATTCTGACGCAGTTTAAGGCTTGCGAATTCTTATGAATCTGGAAATGCGGCAGAACACATGGGTATTGCATGGGATTACCTACAGCATCAGCCATGTCACCCCCCTTTCACACAAAGTGTTGCTTTAGAACGGGCCATATTAACAAGGACAAGAAAAGCTATGCAGGGTGGCTTTTAGCATCCTTGTAAATATGGGGCAGGAGGTTGAGCCAGCGGTGCGTGACAAAAAGTGATGCAACAGTGGCGCAAGGGGCTTGTAAATAAGCCCCTTCTAATTTTGACACTGCTAAGTGATACCTTAGTGTACTGACATGAGGTCAAGTCAAGATCAAGATTAGCAGAGCTGCACACAGAGGACAAAGACAAAATGACTTAGTGAGGAGCCTGTGATGGTGGCCCAGACAGCAGTTCTCAGTTTACCAGAAAGGGACAAACTCCAGAGCTCCAAAAACGAGGTGAATATACTAAGACAAATAGCTTTCTCCAACAACCTCTACACTTCACCTCTGAAGTTTTTGTTAACTGCTGCTAGCTTAATTTCAGGTACACAAATAGTTGATCCCTCTACCATTGGCCTATATACCCATACTGAAAAGCACTGCTTTTAATTGAGTGTACACATCGCACTCTATCTTTTCCCAATTTCACCTTCTTACATTTCCATTCTGTCACCAGTCAGGGTCACTGCAGCTCATCCCCACCATGTCTACCTCCACCTGTCAACTTGGTATGAGTTGGGTTTGGTGTCCGGGTCACACACTGCTCCTTGCTGCATAGCTTGAATCAAGATACGAGTGCTTATAGTTTTCGGTTTAATTACCTTAATCATGCGTGGCTTTGTTTTATTTTCTTCACTACGGGTTGGTCTACAGGAAAGAGAGCCTTATATGTTATTTGGACATCCATTTCGTGGGCACCCTGCCAGAAGTCCTGATTACCTCCAAATTATATCTTCGCTCACCTTCATTTTCCCTTATCATTTTAAAATACTTGTACTTAAGCTGTTTTATGACTTTTTAAATCTTACCTACAGTCTTTTCTCAGTTTTGTCTTTTTTACACTTGCTTTTTTTTACATGAAGATCATATTTCTGCAATATTGTCACATGCTGCCCATCATATGTCTTTGAATTGCATTTGCTACTCTTACTGTTGCAGTGTGCGTTAACTTCCATGTTGGTGATGGTATGCTATTTGAAGCTGTAACCCCTGCATCCATTCAGCATACTTATCTGAACACATTTGTCTAACTCACTTGCCTGGTTGTTGCAAGATAACGTTTGGAGAACTCTCACAATGTTAAACTACTTGAGTTTTTTCTCTCTGTGTACAAGATGAACGAGGTACAGCTCCAAGTACTTGATTTTAGTTTCTAGTTCATTTACTTCTACGCCTGGTATTCTAATGCTGCGGAAAGAGTAATAGTCCCTTTTTCAGTTGTTAGACCTGGCACCATTGGTGTGGGTCTCCCTTCCATTTTTTGCTGTTGCCTCCTGTGTTTTTGCTATGTGTTTTGCTGGTCTAGATGCTTTGGGCACTGTGCCACTGCTATTCAGTGCCACAGTGCAAGTGCTCCCTATTATAAAGTATTGGATTGGATTAGTGACTCCATGATTGGTTCATTTAATTTACTTGTCAGACCCTAGTACAGTGCACCATTTGTGCCCATGGCCTGTAAATCAAATACCGCTAGTGGGCTTGCAGCACTGGTTGTGCCACTCACAGAAGCAGTTTATAAAATGTGACTCAGGCCTGCCATTGCAGTGCCTGTGTGCAGCCCGGGGCAGCCATGTCGACTTAGCAAGTGCACCAACTCGCCAGCCCTAAACCTTCACTTTCCTACATATTAGCCACCCCTAAGATAGGCCCACGGGCAGGGTGCATTGTAGGTAAAAGGTAGGACATGCCTTGATGTGTGGCATGTCCTGATAGGAAATTACAGCCATTTTTGTTTTTCACTATTGCAACGCTACCTGTTCCCCATACGCCAGAATGGGCAGTTTGATTATAACATTTATAATCCTAACTGACTCAGGGAACTAGGTAGAAATTCGAGTTTAGCATGCCTGAACTCAGAATGATAAAATACATCTTTTAGTGAAGTTGGTTTTAACATTCTGTGTTTGAAAATACCACTTTTAGAAAGTAGGTATTTTTTTGCCTAACTATCCAAGCCTGCCCCTGCTAGGCCGTATATTCCTTGTCTGGTTTTTGAGTGACAGGGGCTGGAGGGCCAGGAGACGGGGTGAGTAAGCACAGGGTTGAGTAGACCTATCTGCATGTAGAGTGGTGGTAGGAGTTGCACCTGAGCCTGAATAGGGCTGTACCTGCCTCAAAGTTCTCCAGGACTGCACAGAACTGGTTTGGAATAGATACAGACACTCTCTGCCTTCAGAGACAAAGGATTTTGGTGTTTAAAAGAGGGGACCCAGACCCCAGAATTTTAGATGACTTCTGGGAATCAAGATGAACCTTTGACAAGGAGAAGAACCAAGGAAGCTGCAAGGAGGAGACTGCCCCGGTGCTGTACTGTTGGGGTTCGCCCGCAGTGGTTACTTTATTTGCATGGGAAAGGAGAAAAGGAACTTTGTGTGTTCTTTTGCAATCTTGAAGAAGAATCTCTAAGGGCTTGAATTGAGCTTGCCTCCTGCCTGAAGTCTCAGGGATACAAGACTAAGTATGGGCGAATTTTGCGGATCTGCGGTCCGTGAATTCGCTCGAAATCGCAAAAACGTCAGCGAATTTGCAAATTTTCCTGTGAAATCGCAGATGTTTTTGCAATTTCCATCTACTCAACTGGAGTTCTTTCTACTGGCTAATCAGTAAGTGCTACCACGTTGGGTAAATGTATAGTGCTTTTCCTGCACTACAGCTGCGTAAAGGACCTGAAGATTTGTCTCCACTGACCATGTGTGCCTGTAACTTTGCCACTGCACCAAAAGGCACCGAGGTCCCTTGAGTGAGCTGTCATCATAGTTGGGAAAGGGCAGAAAGACGTTTGATACCGCTAGTGTGTGGTGCATGGCTTCTATGCATGTCAACATGCCTCTTGTGTATAAAGGGTCAGAGAGCGAACAGGGCAGCAGGTGAGGAGAAAGCAACCTCCTGGTCACAGGAACGGGGATTGCACTCGAGAAACTCAGGGATGCAAAGGCCTCCCTCGGGTATTACAGCTAATTTTCGATGGCAGATATGGGGTTAAAGCACAGTTGCCCAGCCTTGACCGTGCTCACTAATACTTTTGAGCTGATTAAAACGTTACTGAATTTGAGCTTCAACTCGGGCACCTGCTTTATTTATATCTGTAAGTGCTTCCTGTTGAGGTTTAATTTTTGTGACAGGAGCCTTGTGCCAGAATGAATCCTGCCCTGCATAATTATCCACGAAGATGCCACAGTTTTGTGCAATTCCTCTACTCAACTGGAGTACTTTCTACTAGCTAATCTAGTAAGTTCTACCTTGTTGGGTAAATGATAGTGCTTTTCCTACACTGCAGCTGCGTAGGGCCAGAAGATTTGTCTCCACTGACCATGTGTGCCTGTAACTTTGCCACAGCGCCAAAAGGCGCCGAGGTCAATTGAGTGAGCTGTCCATTATAGTTGGGAAAGGGCGGGAAGACTTTTGATACCGCTAGAGTGTGGTGCGGGGCTTCTATGCATGTTCACATGCCTCTTGTGTATAAAGGGTCAGAGGGCGAGCAGGGCAGCAGGTGAGGAGAAAGCAGCCTCCTGGTCACAGGAACGGGGATTGCGCTTGAGCAACTCAGGGATGCAAAGACCTCGCTCGGGTATTACAGCTAATTTTCGACTGCAGATATCGGTTTTAAAGTACACTTGCCCAGTCTCGACCATGCTCACTAATGTTTTGGGCTGATTAAAACGTTACTGAATTTGAGCTTCAACTCGGGCCCCTGCTTTATTTATATCTGTAAGTGCTTCCTGTTGAGGTTTAATTTTTGTGACAGGAGCCTCGTGCCAGAATGTATCCTGCCCTGCATAGTTATCCACGAAGAGGCCACCATTTTGTGCAATATCTCTACTCAACTGGAGTACTTTCTACTGGCTAATCCAGTAAGTGCTACCTCGTTGGGTAAATGATAGTGCTTTTCCTACACTGAAGCTGCATAGGGCCGGAAGATTTGTCTCCACTGACCATGTGTGCCTCTAACTTTGCCACAGCGCCAAAAGGTGTTGAGATCCCTTGAGTGAGCTGTCCATCATAGTTGGGAAAGGGCGGGAAGATGTTTAATACCGCTAGTGTGTGGTGCGGGGCTTCTATGCGTGTCAACATGCCTCGTGTATAAAGGGTCAGAGAGCGAGCAGGGCAGCAAGTGAAGAGAAAGCAGCCTCATGGTCACAGGAATGGGGATTGCGCTCGAGAAACTCAGGGATGCAAAGACCTCCCTCGGGTATTACAGATAATTTTCGACGGCAGATATGGGGTTAAAGCACACTTGCCCAGCCTTGACCGTGCTCACTAATGTTTTGGGCTGATTAAAACGTTACTGAATTTGAGCTTCAACTCTGGCACCTGCTTCATTTATATCTGTAAGTGCTTCCTGTTGAGGTTTAATTTTTGGCCCACAGGAAGCACTTACAGAGTTAATGCAGGTGCCCGAATTGAAGCTAACTTTGTAACCATTTTAGAATGGCGCCATCAAGCACTCTGGCAGCTTGCTGGCACCATTCTAAAATGGATACAAAGGTAGCACCTGCCTTACATGTGCTTCCTGTGGGCCAAAAATAAAAATCCGCCCGCTCGCGAATTCAGGAATTTTTCGGCATTTCCACAAGAGTCGCGGATTGCGAAATTGCCGAAAATTCACAAATTTTGCGAGCGGAGCAGATTTTGCACCCATACTTATACAAGACTTCACCACCAGTTCCCCTGAATTCCCTTGCTGTGGAATCCTGCCTGCAGATAGGTGCCTACTGTTGTTTGGGGCCCTCTGAAGAGACTGTGAGTCTCTGGGAGCTGGAACGCGACGCAACGAGGAGAAGCGTGTTGCCGCCGCAGCAATTGCCATTGCATCGCTGAAGAAACGTGCCGCCGCTACAGCTGTTCGTCGTCGCATCATCGACAAAGCGTGTTGCATCACTGGAGAAGGAGGTAAAAGTGAGAAGTACCCCTTAACAACAGTCAAGGGAAATGGGGTTAACCAACCGAATAAAAGGAGAGATTACCTTCAGCAGAACTGAATTGACTGAGCTAGACAATTGAAATCATAACAAGATTCACGTATATAAAAAGAATTCTTACAATTTATTGGTAATACAAACATTAAAAGAGTGGACAATAAAGGAACCACTCAACAACAAATTAAAACAAGAGATAAACAATAAGAATTAATTGACATTCAATGTTGACCAGCAAAATTGAGACACTAAGACAGAAAACAGTAAGACATTGAACTCGTGCAATACTGGGTGTATATTCGAACTCTATTTCTGACACCTAAGTTGTGTACACCACAATACAGTATATCAACAGAAATGTCCGAGTCATGAATTATACTAAGTGGTGCGTCGACGTGTTTCGGTGGTTTTCCACTATATTGTCCACCTTTATCAAGACTACTCTTGGTATCTGTCGTAGTGTAGGGGTCAATGTAATCACGCTAAAGAAATGAATACACAATAGGTTATAGTGAGTACATGAAGATTTACGGTTGTCACAAGCAATTTTTTATCTTAATATCATGTGATAAAGAGGTAACAGTAGTATAAAGAGATACATTTATAAAAAACTCCCTAGTACAATAAAAGTAAAATTGTGCATCTGTAATTTTTTCAAAGATGACAGGTAAAAATGCATTACTTGCTAGGATAAAGGATGGCTATAGGTATCCTATGTCACTGATATACTTTATTTTCTAATATATTAGGGCGTGCATTTTAGATGTATACGTGCATATCAAACAGTCCCTGGTTTCCCTTTTATTTTTCAGGATTACTTTGTCACATTCATAAGAAATCACAATTTTGTATATACCTCTCATTTGGGGAGGAGCTATTCGTGTTTCGGTTTATAACCGATTGCAAAAAGAATAATTAGACAATTGCTGTAAAAGACACAACTTGAAGATCGATGATGTATTAATAAATACAGAATAAAGAACCAAGGATTATAAGTTGGATCACTAATTTTTGGGTTTGGTACTATTTCCAGTAAGCTAGGGGTGATTGTTGGACAGGGCCTCGTGGCGTGGCCCCACTCCTCCCGCATGGCCGGTCCCGGACTACTTCGACCCCTGTTCTACGACCAAGAGCGGCACCTTCCACCTCATCTCCTCAACCCTCCCGGCTGGCCCGGCCATTTGCCCAGACCATCGTCTCCGGCCCAGCTGCCATCTTGGACCCTCCACGACCAGGCCTCGTGGCCTCGGCCCGACCCCAGCCGCAGGCCCAGCAAAGCCCCGACATCGAGGCACCACGATCCGACCAGGGGGTAAAGAGACCACTTGGCGAGTCAATGGGGGAAGGAGTTTCGATGGTCCCCCATCCGCCTAGTTTCGATCGCCCACAGCCACCCTGGGCACTGGCTCCACCCCCCTGTTGGGTGTCTGGACTCGCACATCCCGGACCCCCCAACCTTCAAGTGCGAGGGTCCGGACATCAAAGGGCACCAGACCTATAACTGGGGCAGCTCCGGAGCAGGAAGGCAGTTGTATCCTGGAGTCGAGAGACACCGAGACAAACTCATCTTCGTGGAGTCCTGCTGGCGCTGCCGCGGCTCATCTTCTTGCAACCACCTTGGGGTCCTGCTGGCGCTGCCGCAGCCCATCTTCTTGAACCATCCTTGGAGTCCTGCTGGCGCTGCCGCGGCTCATCTTCGTGAACCATCCTTGGAGTCCTGCTGGCGCTGCTGTGGCTCATCTTCGTGAACCATCCTTGGAGTCCTGCTGGCGCTGCCACGGCTCATCTTCGTGAACCATCCTTGGAGTCCTGCTGGCGCTGCCGCGGCTCATCTTCGTGAACCATCCTTGGAGTCCTGCTGGCGCTGCCGCGGCTCATCTTCGTGAACCATCTTGGAGTCCTGCTGGCGCTGCCGCGGCTCATCTTCGTATACCACCTTGGAGTCCTGCTGGCGCTGCCGCAGCCCATACCGGAGAACCTTCCAGCTCAAGGATTGAGAGCAGTGCGGCAGGCACCCCTGTACCAGACCGGTACCAAGACTGTCCCGCTACCCCCTTCCCGCAGAGACTAAGTTTAGAGGGATAGCAGCATCCTGTTCCTTCTGTATTTGTTACAATAACCTGCCAAAGAATACCGATAAAAGTGTTGAGAACCTACCTTTGTGTGGCGTCCATCTGTGGGGGGGTGGGTACTCGTCCGTACGATCTATGGAGAGGGCCCTCACCAGGAGGCCTCTCCCCCTTGCTCGGCTGACCCTCAGGTTTCCCGTCTAACATTGGTGGCCAGCGGCGCAATTCGAGCCGACGCAAATCGTACGGAGAGTAACTCGCCCCACTACAAACGAAAAACACACAGCGACCATGACGACGAAAGAAAACGGAACAACCGCGAAATTCCAGATGGAGCGGCTGGAAGATTACAGTCACAAGGAATTTAAGCAATTCTGCATAGACTTGGGTATCGCTACCACGGGACTAAGCACCAAAGACGATCTCAAGCATGCCCTGCAGACTTGGGTGGAGACGGGAGCGTCGCCACCCCAAAACGAAAACATCGCAACCACGGAAACCATTGCAACCCCCGAGGAGGAGAGAAGCACGGGCCTCTCTCACGAGGAGGCCCGAGAACGAGAGAGGAGCCGGCTACACGAGTTTGAACTGTCTAGACTCCGCTTAGATGGGGAACTGAAACTAGCGGAAAAGAAGATAGCCCTTGAACACTTATGCTTATAGGGAGAACGGGAAGAGAAAAAAAGCCAGAGGGAGCTGGAGGAGAAGAAGCTCGCATACGAACACGAGCGTGGTTTGAAGGAACTAGAAATTCGGAAACAAAACAGAGACATCGGCGTCTCTGAGAACCAGAGCTCCACTCCCTCTACGGACACCAAGGTCCACATCCCCAAAGATGTCGTCCGAGAGTACTACAAGAACGATGACATCCAGCAATGGTTTAAGGCCTACGAGGTAGCCATGACCTCCCACCGGGTGCCGCGAAAAGACTGGGGGGCCGGATTGTGGCGGAGATTCGTCAACGAAGGGAGAGATGCCCTGCTACAGCTCCCCGACGCTGAGATGACCTCCTACGAGCATATGAAAGCCGCCCTCCTCACTCGCTATGGGCTCACCCCCGAGATGTACCGGCAGCGATTCCGAGACTGTAAAAGGATCCCCGGTACTACCTGGGTAGAATATGTGAACTTTTTTAGCAGAGCCCTAGAAGGATGGATCAAGGGCAGCCAGGTCACCACCTACGAGCAATTGTTCGATCTCATCGTATGGGAACACCTCTCCAATAACTGTTTCGTCGAACTAAGGCAGCATCTCCTTGACAGTAAACTGACCGAGCCCCGGAAACTCGCCATTAAAGCAGATCGATGGGAGAGCACCCGGGTCCCCCGGAACTGGGCGGGAGACCAAGGCCGAGCCTCCCAGGGATCCCACCGTCCACGAGGAGGAGGAGGAGGCCAGGGCTTGGACTGGGACACCGCCATGGTGCCTCTCACCAGCAGTCCCCCGTCCCTGGCCAGGAGAGGAAGCCCTCCAGTACGGCCGGGACCCCGCCCCAATGTTATCTGCCACAAATGCCAGTGACCCGGTCATTACACCAATGACCCCAACTGCCCGAGAAACCAACCATACAACCCCACAGGACCGCTGAACAGCCAGATCGCCGCCGTCTCCCTAGGGGAGGAACAAGGCGAAGAAGAAGTCGAAGACGGTGAACAGTACCAGCCCGAGTGGGAACCCGCAGCCATGTCTCTGGTATGTCTGGGCGAAAGAGACATGGTCCCACGGGCCCCCCATCCCGGCCAATACGCAGAAGTACAGCCAGTGAGTCATCATTAATGGACGCCGGGCCGAAGCCCTCCGCGACACGGGAGCCAGCGTAACGCCCGTCCGTTGCCATCTGGTGACCCCGGAGCAAATCCTGCCCAATGTGCTATGCCTAGTACGGTCTGCGGATAACTCCGAAAGCCTGTGCCAGATGGCCCGCGTCCCCTTTGAGTGGGGGGGAGTGTCGGGCATGCTGAAAGTGACCGTCCGAGACGATGCCCCCGTAGACTGCCTCCTGGGGAACGACCTCGAGAGCTCCCCCTGGACTGCCGTTGAGCGGAGGGAGCACCTGGGGATACTTGGCCTCCCTGAATGGGTCTGTGCCACGACCCAATCCATGGCCGTCCGCACCATCCCCTCCACTGAAGAAACCGAATGGCCCAAACTTCCACCGCCCGTAGTCACTGAAGACACTGACCCTGAACCCGGTCCACCGGGGCCCAACGACGAAGAACCTGACCCACTCTGTGGCCTTCCGGAGCTGGCCCAGTGGCGCCAAGAAGGTGGCCCCACTCAAGAACAGTTCCGCAAAGAACAAAAAACGTGTCCCTCCCTTGAGGGGATCCGACAGCAAGCCGCAGCCCAGAGCGCAGGGGATGCCTCAGGGGCTCACTGGGTCTATTGGGACAATGAGCTCCTCTACAGTGAGCAGAAGATTGCCGAGCTAGGGGCAAACCGGGTGCTGGTAGTCCCCCTCCGATTCAGAGACTTCCTCCTGAACCTGGCTCATGATGTACCTCTCGCCGGGCACCTGTGGCAGGACAAAACTTACAGCCGCCTGGTGACCCACTTCTACTGGCCCAAGATGGGGAACGATGTGATCAACCACTGCCGGGCCTGCCCCACCTGCCAGGCCAGCGGGAAGAGCGGCAGAAAAATAAAAGTCCCTCTGCAACCCTTCTCAGTCGTCAACACTCCCTTTGAGCAGGTAGGGATTGACATTGTGGGGCCCCTGGAGCCCTGGACATCACAAGGTCACCGGTTCATACTCGTCCTGGTGGACCATGCCACCCGCTATCCCGAGGCCATACCTCTCCGGACCGTGACAGCGCCTGTGGTGGGACGAGCCCGGATGGGGATCTTTTCACGGGTGGGCTTCCCCCGCGAAGTCGTCAGTGATTGGGGCACGAACTTCATCTCCCTATACATGAAGTCCCTCTGGCAACAGTGCGGGGTCACCTACAAATTCACGACCCCCTACCACCCGCATGGGAACGGACTGGTAGAACGCTTCAATCGCACCCTCAAGGGTATGATCATGGGCTTGGCGGAGCATTTACGACGCCAATGGGACGTGTTGCTGCCCTGCCTCCTGTTTGCCTAACGGGAGGTCCCACAGAAGTCCCTGGGATTCAGCCCCTTCGAACTATTGTATGGGCACCCCGTCCGGGGTCCCCTGAGCTTGGTCAAAGAAGGATGGGAGGTGACCACCCAGAATGCTCCTCTTGATGTGTACCGGTACCTCCTGACCCTCCGGAACCAGACTCGGCGGTTCAGGGAACTTGCCAAGGCCAACCTCGAAGCTAGCCAAGAAGACATGAAACGGTGGTATGATCAAAACGCCTCGTCCATCGAGTTCGAGCCGGGACAACAGGTCTGGGTCATGTCCCCGGTCGAACCATGCGCCCTCCAGGATAAATGGATGGGGCCCTTCAAAGTGGTGGAGCGCAAGGGGCCTGTCACCTACCTGGTGGACATGGAGTCCCCCAGGAACCCCCTCCGGGTCCTCCATGCCAATCGACTGAAGCCTCACTTTGTTCACTCAGAACTTAGCCTCCTGATGGCTACCGACAGCGGGGCTGAAGAGGACTCCGAGCCACTGCCCGACCTCCTGAAGACCCTCGAAAAAGACAGCTCCATGGAAGGCGTCAACCTCTCTTCCACCCTGACCCCAGCACAACGCCAAAGCTGCCAAGACTTATTACGACAATTTGCCGATCTATTCTCTCTCACCCCCGGGGTCACCCCCTGGTGCCTCCACGATGTCGACACCGGGGATAGCCCACCTATACGGCACCGGGCATACCGCGTTCCCGATCGGGTACGCGCCTGCATCCAGTCAGAAGTATCCAAGATGCTGGCTCTAGGAGTGATCGAGCCCTCCAACAGCCCATGGGCCAGCCCGGTCGTGCTGGTCCCCAAGGCCGCCGCCCCTGGCGTCGCCCCCGAACTCAGATTTTGTGTGGACTACCGGGCCTTGAACGCCGTCACCCGAACCGACGCTCACCCCATCTCTCTGGCTGAGGAACTGATCGACCGCCTGGGGGCTGCCCGCTACCTGAGCATCTTCGACCTAACTGCGGGCTACTGGCAGATCGGCCTCACCCCGGGCGCCCAGGAGCGATCCGCCTTCTCCACCCCTGATGGCCACTACCACTTCAAGGTGATGCCCTTCGGGATGAAAAACGCCCCGCCACGTTCCAGAGACTTGTGAATAAGGTGCTGGCGGGGCTCGAGGAGTTCAGCGCTGCCTACCTAGACGATATTGCGGTGTACAGTCTCCACTGGGCCGAACACCTCCAACACCTACATGAGGTCTTGGCCGCCCTCCGACGGGCATGACTAACAATAAAAGCCAGCAAGTGCCAAATCGACCAAGGGTCCGTGACCTACCTGGGGCACCCGGTGGGAAGTGGCCAGGTGGCCCCCCTCCAACCCAAGATCGCCGCCATCTGGGCATGGGAACCCCCGGTCACCCAAACAGAGGTCCGAGCCTTCCTGGGGCTCACAGGATATTACCGGCGCTTCGTGAAAGACTACGGCAGCATTGTGGGCCCCCTTACAGAACTCACGTCCAAAAAATACCCACCGAAGGTACACTGGACACCGGAGTGTCAGGCCGCCTTTGAAACCCTCAAGACAGCAATGTGCACCGCCCCTGTGCTCCAAGCCCCCGATTACAGCCGGGAATTCATAGTACAGACCGATGCCTCCGATCACGGCGTCGGAGCAGTCCTCTCCCAAATCAACGCAGAGGGAATTGACCAGCCCGTAGCCTTCATTAGCCGACGTCTGCTGACCCGAGAACAACGCTGGAGCACCATTGAGCGGGAGGCCTTCGCCGTGGTGTGGGCCCTCAAGAAGCTCCGACCCTAACTCTTCGGCACCCACTTCCGGGTCCAAACCGACCACCGACCTCTGCAATGGCTTATGCAGATGCGAGGGGAGAATCCGAAACTGTTGCGTTGGTCCATCTCCCTGCAAGGGATGGACTTCACCGTGGAGCATCGCCCAGGCAATGACCACGCCAACGCAGACGGCCTGTCCCGCTTCTTCCGCCTCGGTGAGGAGAATACCCAAGAAGATGGGTGACTCTCCCTGCCTTCAGCTGGGGGGGACGCGTGTTGGACAGGGCCTCGTGGCGTGGCCCCACTCCTCCCGCATGGCGGGTCCTGGACTACTTCGACCCCTGTTCTACGACCAAGAGCGGCACCTTCCACGAGTGCCGCCCTCCCGGGCCGCCCCAGCTCTCCCCCGACGGAACTCGACCTCATCTCCTCAACCCTCCCGGCTGGCCCGGCCCCTTGCCCGGACCATCGTCTCCGGCCCAGCCGCCATCTTGGACCCTCCACGACCAGCCTCGTGGCCTCGGCCCGACCCCAGCCGCAGGCCCAGCAAAGCCCCGACATCGAGGCACCACGATCCGACCAGGGGGTAAAGAGACCACTTGGCGAGTCAATGGGGGAAGGAGTTTCAATGGTCCCCCATCCGCCTAGTTTTGATCGCCCACAGCCTCTCTGGGCGCTGGCTCCACCCCCCTGCTGGGTGTCTGGACTCGCACATCCCGGACCCCCCGACCTCCAAGTGCGAGGGTCCGGACATCAAAGGGCACCAGACCTATAACTGGGGCAGCTCCAGAGCAGGAAGGCAGTTGTATCCTGGAGTCGAGAGACACCGAGACGAACTCATCTTCGTGGAGTCCTGCTGGCGCTGCCGCAGCTCATCTTCTTGCAACCACCTTGGGGTCCTGCTGGCGCTGCCGCGGCCCATCTTCGTGAACCATCCTTGGAGTCCTGCTGGCGCTGCCACGGCTCATCTTCGTGAACCATCCTTGGAGTCCTGCTGGCGCTGCCGCGGCTCATCTTCGTGAACCATCCTTGGAGTCCTGCTGGCGCTGCCGCGGCTCATCTTCGTGAACCATCCTTGGAGTCCTGCTGGCGCTGCCGCGGCTCATCTTCGTGAACCATCTTGGAGTCCTGCTGGCGCTGCCACGGCTCATCTTCGTAAACTACCTTGGAGTCCTGCTGGCGCTGCCGCGGCCCATACCGGAGAACCTTCCAGCTCAAGGATTGAGAGCAGTGCGGCAGGCACCCCTGTACCAGACCGGTACCAAGACTGTCCCGCTACCCCCTTCCTGCAGAGACTAAGTTTAGAGGGATCCCAGCATCCCGTTCCTTCTGTATTTGTTACGATAACCTGCCAAAGAATACCGATAAAAGTGTTGAGAACCTACCTTTGTGTGGCGTCCATCTGTTGGGGGGTGGGTTCTCGTCCGTACGATCTAAGTAGAGGGCCCTCGCTAGGAGGCCTCTCCCCCTTGCTCGCGCGACCCTCAGGTTTCCCGTCTAACATATTGGCTATTCTATTTTTAAATTCCAGTGGAATCTTTGTATTAGTTGATGTTTGATTAACTTAAAAATCCGTTTTTGGGCGTGGTGAGGTTTCAATTATTTTCATGTCAGAATGCGATGTAGGGAGAGATGCTGGCTTTGTATATCCACTTTAAAATCGCATGATGAAATCTGGCTAGAGGTAAAATACTCCTACAAGTCAAAATAGTGGAAGTTAAGGTGCGAAAAAAGGGATATTCCATTATGAGAGCAGCATACTTGTGCTTACTTGTCTAACCTTGTTTAGTAAAAATTAGCGAAAATTAGCGTACCTGGTGCTAGAACATTTAGGCGTTAAATATGGGCAGTCCGAAATGATTGAGCCCCATAAAGCGTTATTTTCTTTTTTTCTTTTATTCTTGTCTTGTTAAAAGACCAGGGGCGCCTGTGTCATGTCCTTGCGGTGTGAACTTATGTTGGACTAAAATTCAGAACACAAGTATATATATAGCCATTAGAAGTAGAACAATCTAAAAGCCAGCTTTCTATATTGCCGGACTTTCTGTGCACGCTTACCTATTCAAGCGCATAGGACTGCTTGCTTCTCTGGTTGTGCAAAACCCTTTTGATTAAAAAGCCAGGGGCGCTTGCATTGTATCTTTGCGATGTAGAGGGATTATTACCCTAAAGATCGGGACAGGAAAATAAAGCGCAGCTGTTAAATGTGGCCCGCTTTTATCTCGGGCCTCGCCTACTTAAGCTCCTGTATTTATGTGGCCGCTTACCTGATGTTACGCAAAAAGTCTGCCTGTTCCTCTGGTTGCATGGAGTGTGTCGGGGAGGATAAGGCGCCGTATTTAAATACCTAATCTGGCGCATGATAGGTCTAAATCAGAACCAATCAGAGAGGTCTATTTGGAACCACAGGATTAGCATACACAGGCATGTGGTACTACATTCTGATTGGCCTTTGTAACCATTTTAGAATGGCGCCAGCAAGCACTCTGACAGCTTGCTGGAGCCATTCTAAAATGGATACAAAGGTAGCACCTGCCTTAACTGTGCTTCCTGTAGGCCAAAAATAAAAATCCGCCCGCTTGGGAATTCACAAATTTTTCGGCATTTCCGCAAGAGTCGCGGATTGCAAAATTGCCAAAAATTCACAACTTTTGCGAGCGGAGCGGATTTTGCACCCATACTTATACAAGACTTCACCACCAGCTCCCCTGAATTCCCTTGCTGTGGAATCCTGCCTGCAGAGAGGTGCCTACTGTTGTTTGGGGCCCTCTGAAGAGACTGTGAGTCTCTGGGAGCTGGAACGCGACGCAACGAGGAGAAGCGTGTTGCCGCCGCAGCAATTGCCATTGCATCGCTGAAGAAGCGTGCCGCCGCTACAGCTGTTCGTCGTCGCATCATCGACAAAGCGTGTTGCATCACTGGAGAAGCCTGTCGCCGCCACAGAGGTCGCTATTGCATCACCAGAGAGGCGGGTCGCAGGGCCTGTAGCAGCTCAGAAGTTACAGAGTTCACTGCACGGCCATCGGGCGTGCTCGCATCACATCGATATGCTATTGTCTCGCATCTCACCGTATCGTCGCATCACATCAAGGCGCCATATTGTCGCATCGCACCGGATCACAGTACGAAACCGACACATCACCTCCTCTCCGGTAATGAACCAACACATCACTTCCCCGAAGTAAGGACTCGATGCATCACCTTCCTTGCGACCCTTTTGTTGTATTGCGTGACGCATCCAAGGTACTTTGAGAGTAAAGTGTTGCAGTTACTATCTACATTGAGCTGAACTATTTTCTACCATTTTAAAGACTATTTGGATTACAGTATTGTGGATTTTTTTCGTTTGGTCTTGTGTTAAGTCTAGTAAAGATTACTTTTTTTTCTAAATTGGTGTGGCATCCATTTGCATTGTTTTCACTGTATTACTGTATGTGTTCACAAATGCTTTACACACTGCCTCTGAGATAAGCATGTCTGATCGTGCCAAGCTACCAAGGGGGTGAGCAGGGGCTATTTTAGAAGTATACCCCTTTACCCTGACTAGAAGCAAGGGTCCCAACTTGGTCAAAGGTACCTACCTCTGCCAACTAGAGACCCCCAGTTCTAACATTGGTGGTCAGCGGTGAGGATTTGGACTTGCATTTGTGACTCATATACAGTGATTGGTGTACACTACTAGTGAGTGCAGACCATAACGCAACCACATACTTTTTGGTAGAATTTTCCTTGGAACTTCTTTTTGCTTTTTGAAAACTACCAACTGCTTTTCACCATGAGCAAAGCAGCATCCAATGCATCTATGGATCTACAGTTTGAAAATGATAGGGTGGATACCTACACTGTGCCACAGCTTAAAACCTTATCAAAAGATTTAAAATCCCTGTGAAAGGCATCTCCAAGAAGGAAGAGTTCCAAAAGGCGCTGAGGGCAAGGTTTAAATCTAGGAATGCTACTGAGTATCCTGTAGAGCCTAGGGATGTGGCAGAGAATGCAGATGGGCAGCTGGATGGGCCATTGGGCCTGACCGGGGGGAAAGTCCTTTCAAGGCCAGGCAGCAGTGTTTTTTTAAAGGGCTTGCCCTCAGAGGAGCTGGAGGACAGGGAGAGAGATAGAATGCACAAGATGGAGCTAGCCAAGCTCAAGATGGATGGGCAGATTGAGAAAATAAGAAGTTAGCCTTGGTAAGGAACCAACGCATAACCTCCTCTCCGGTAATGGACCGAAGCATCACCTCCCCGAAGTAAGGACCCGACGCATCACCTTCCTTGCGACCCTTTTGTTGTATTTTGTGACGCATCCAAGGTACTTTGAGAGTAAAGTGTCGCATTTACCATCTACATTGAACTGAACTATTTTCTACCATTTTAAAGCCTATTTTTGATTACAGTATTGTGGATTTTTTTCATTTGGTCTTGTGCTAAGTCTATTAAAAATTACTTATTTTTCTAACCTGGTGTGGTGTCCATTTATTGTGTTTTCTCTGTATTACTCTATGTGTTCACAAATGCTTTACACACTGCCTCTGATATTAGCCTGTCTGCTCATGCCAAGCTACCAAGGGGATGAGCAGTGGTTATTTTAGAAGTGTACCCCCTTACCCTGACTAGAAGCAAGGGTCCCTATTTGGTCAAAAGTACCTACCTCTGCCAACTAGAGACCCCTAGTTCTAAAACCAGTGATATTACGGGATATTCAATTTTAAATTTCCTATTATTTCTCAGATTGAGCTCTGGGGTTCTAAACCATGCCCACTCCAAAGATATCTTGTGTAGCCAGCCCTGCCTTCTGGCCTGACTGCAGGTCTAGAGAGGGAAGATGCAGCCATCTGCAGGGCGGGCTCCTCCATAGGAGGACCAGCATATGAATCAATCATCTGGTTGGTAAAGTGCAACTACCCACCAGAAAGGGTCTCACGGTGCTGGGGGTGGGTTGGGGGTGCAGCTCTGAGAAGTTCACATAGATTTGTCGAAGAGCCAGGTCTTGAGGTCCTTCATGAACTTGGAGGGTGTTGGTGTCTGCCGGAGGTGGAGAAATAGGGTGTTCCATGCCTTCGCTGTGAGGAAAAAGGAGTAACCTCCGGTTTTGGTCTTCCTGATGTGCAGCACTGTCGCAAGGGAGAGCTGGGCTGAGCGGAGTTATCTTTGGGGTGCAAGGAATGAGAGGCGGTGGCTCAGGAAGGCGGGTCTGGTGTTGTGGAGGGCTTTGTGGGAGTGGGTAAGAATTTCGTAGGTGATTCTCTTCTCGACAGGGAGCCAATGAAGTGTCCGCATATGTTGGGTGATGTGGCAATGGTGAGGTAGGTTGAGGACTAGTCTGGCAGAGGCGTTCTGGACATGTTGGAGTTTGCTGGTGAGGTTCTTGTTGATCCTATTGTAGAGTGCATTGCAGTAGCATAGTCTGTTTTTGAGAGGAAACCAGTTGAGGGTCTTTCACATGAGGTGGAGGGTGTGGAAGCAAGAGGAGGAGACGGCATTGATTTGATGGTCCATTTTGAGCTCGGTGTCCAGGATGATTCCGAGGTTGCATGCGTGGTCTGTGAGGAAGGGTGGGTTGCCAAGGGCGGGGCCACCAGGTGTTGATCCAGACATCGGGGTTAGGCCCAAGATGAGTACTCCGTTTTTGTCTTTGTTGAGTTGTAGGCAGCTATTCTTCATACAACATGGGCTTGTGTGTGGCCATACATGCAACATACTTCTATTGCCTGTTAGGCATACTTACGATATACAATATATCTTGACACCATAGACAGCAGACTTTGCATACCCTCCTGGTCTGCTGTGGTAAATAGACGTACTTTTTTCTGCTGACATTAGCATGTACGTAGCATGACATGCAACATACTTCTGTTGCCTGTCAGGCGGACTTATGATATAGTTTGACACCATAGACAGCAGACTCTGTATATCTTTCTGATCTGCTGTGGCTAAGACATAGATATACCTTTTCATTGTCTACATCAGTATCAAAAGGGCCATGTCGCTTTTATGGTCATCCTATGTATCTTGGTCTAATAATACAGTCATACATTATCAGCGACAATTTTTCAGACAATACATGAAGGGAGTTGCATCCATTTTTCTTGTACTGTTTAATAACAGAAATTGTATACAATCATCTATTGATGTTAGACGCATACAATTTTTTATGCTGCAAATTAAGTTTCATCTTGTGTCTAATAAATCACTAAACCGACGAGAACGTAATATATTTACGCTTCCATATAACTGATACAACAGTCCGGCTGTGTAGTACGTTAACGCAGAGTCCTACAGAACTAATCTTCCCAGACTCCATAGAGACATAACGTATTAACCTGGAAACGTGCCACGGCTACGCATGCACGCGAAGAGTCAGGAAGTGTGTACGCAAGGAGACCGCGGAAATACGGGCTTAGAATCCCGTGTTGTTTTGGGTTTCTGTCCTAGTAATCAGGTAAAACATAAAGAGGCCCTCCCCGTCTAGTCGGTTACCTCCCCTTCGGCTTAGGAGAGGCCAGAGGTACCGATGGACAGCTGAGGGGGGTCTCCACTGGTGAAAGGTTAATTTTACTTTTTTGATGCAGGCATTTTTGACTGATGTTCGATATTACGATTTACATGCGGGGGTACTGCCATTACCATTGCTTAGTCCCAAGGAAGGGGGTAACACCGATAAGGCAAAGCTAGCCATATACATATACAGTTAGATGTCGGTTGACACATTAACCAATATATATGGGGGTACATGTATTATATCCAATTAAGTCCTAGGAGAGCGATAAGATCAATTAAGTGAGACTCATTGTATATGTATATAGGAATTTGCGTTATGAAAACTGTACCTTGAGTCCTAAGGGGATCTAAATAAGACCATACAACACTAGTCATAAAATCTAGAATGATGTTGTGGGTTTTTTTAATTGTCCAACAAACAGCCCCTGTATTGCTCTCTAGTGGTGTAATTATGTTAAATAAACATGTGGATCGTGCCTGTTTATTCCAGAATTTCAAGTTCTCCTGAGGAGTTATTAGCACATTTATCTAGAGTGGGCCTCTGGACCAAGCTGTTGTCTTTTGCCTCTATTTAGTAACAAGGTTTTAATTATTAGTTGGGAAAAAGTAAGACAGGGATATTCATTCTGTCCATTGGCCTTTTTACCCACATATAGAGCGGGGCCTCATTCCCTGACCAGTTGCCATTACAGGTGAGGAGTGCTCCCACGTAATGATTGGTGAGTTTACATTCTTTATTATCATAACCAAATGCAAATTGCTGTCTACTTTATGTACTTTAGTTTTAATATGTAGGCTTTATTTGGTAGGAACTAGAGAACCTGTTGTCTTTGTTTCTCACTATTCTGTATTGTTATCATTTTTTAGGAAAGGACTTAAGATTCCTATGAGACTCGTTCAACCTATTGATTTCACAGAGTATGGTAGGATGTATCACACCAACCATCTTTGACCTATTATTTTGATTTGACACCGTTTTGTTACATTTGCAATAGTGTATATTCTGGTCCTGAAGAAAGCCAACAGGTTTAAAATCAACCAAAACGGCTGAAACATGTAGACCCATTAAACCAGTTAGTGATAGTTATTCTGTCAAACTATCAATACACTGTTTTTAGATTTGACTCTGTGATAGCGCATATTAAAGTATCTGTAGTTATCATAGTAGTCAATTTTAAATTGCACTCTTATTCCATTATGGTTGAAGCACTGCAAATGTATTAAGCACCACTGACCCAAAAAAACAAGGTGTGGCTTTATCCATCACTGGTGTTATGGCCCAGTGTAGCTTTCCATTTTTCAGGGTGATCTGTACCGGTTGTACCAGTTACAAGTAATCCCAGTTGATGAAGTTCTGCCACTTGGTGGACTGATGGGTTTACTTCCTAAATTAAGAACAGGTTGTGGTGACGACACAGATTCTGTTTTGTTTTTGCCTCAAACTGCCTTTCCTTTTTTATAGACCAGTAGTTTCTTTGTATAGTTACGTAGCTATTCTTCGTCAACCTGGTAACAGCTTCCATTCCTTCTTGAAAGTTTTGTTTGGAGGTGTTGGGTTCATTGGATAGGGCGAGGATGAGTTGGGTGTCGTCTGCATAGGACACAATGTTTAGTCCGTGGGATCTGACGACGGTTGCGAGCGGGCCTTGTAGAAGTTGAACAGGGTGGGTCTGTTGGAGGATCCTTGGGGAACTTTGCAGGTGGTGGGTGTGGGATCCGAGAGGAAGGGGGGGTTTGACCCTCTGCTACTCTGCATGCTAGCCGCTGCATACAAAATATATTTTTTGCACCTTTTGATATAACTGAATTTAAATATGGGAGGGCTGTGGCTACTATTCCACACCCAATTCCGTACTGTGGGCTAGTCCAGGCATAGTGAATGGGAGCAACTTGCCCATCGCAGGGAAACGAAGTGTGCATGGCGGTCTGGACTTTTTGTTTGCCTCAGCCAAGCCAACATGCTTCTACTCTTCACAACCTGCGGTGTGCTATCAGCCAGGAAAAAACAGAAGCAGCCTTCTGGTCTCTGTAAGAGTACTGTGTCTGTCTGCCCCATCCAATCTGGGTGCTAATGTCATGCTGTTTATTAATACAAAGAGCATAAAAGGAGCACTTGGATTCGTTTAGATGGCAGGCAACATTATTACACACCCCTGAGGGACCGTGGAATGCATTAAGGCAGGCAGACAGTTCTGGGGAATCAAGGTAAATAGAATGCCTTTTTCCAGTCTTCGGAGGCTTCAACCAGCTTTATTGAGCCACGGACTGCAGGGAGTCACAAGGAAGAGCTGGAAGTAATGAAGCTCAGTTGCAGCCTCGACGAGACAGAGCTGGTGTGCATGCAGCACTTTTCAAAAATGACTCCAGAGCCTACTCAGTCCATTTTATTATTTATAGAACAAAATGTAGTACAGCAACAACTGACTTTTCTTCATGTGTGCTCTTATCAAACCTTCTCCTTGGATAACATGCATAATTTCCACTTTCCTGTTATGTTTAAACAAGAATACGTTTTTTTCTCATCCCTTTCTTTTAATCAAATGCTACCGTGTGTTAAACAAGTCTATTTTTTAATTTGTGTGTGTTTTTAGATTTATTTATGGATTTAGATGGATTTAGACCATGATTGAAACAGGCCAGACGTAATGTCAACTCCTTGGGGGTCTCTCATTTACATCAGGTAATAGAAACTGTACTGTTTAGAAGGCATCCAAGATCATGTGGATTCTATCCTATTGCATCACCCTTTGAGCAAATATCTATTGTATTTTCACATTTAACCAGTTGCTGGATAGACAGTCACTGATTAGAGTAAAAGTGGTCAATGAAATGCCCAGAGTCAGACTGCCCCCTGGTGCTGTCCTCACACAATGGCACCCTATGGTCTCACATGTCCCCAGATAAATGCCCATCCGAGTTGACCCTGAAGCGCAATTAAAATATTCCCCTGAAGCAGACTGTATTTTGCAAACCTACTGAACCCTGATTTGTTTTTGGCCGCATGGGTAGTACTGAATGACAGTTTATATATTAGGAAATAGCATTGCATGATATGGAATAGGTGCCATGACAAATTACTTAAATGGAATAGAGTTCAGGCATCAGGTCCTATCAGCGATATTACCTAGTCAGACTATGATCCAATGAGCTGTTGGATCACCATCAATCAAACATTTATAGAGCGCGACAAATCACCCATGAGGGTCTCACTGTCCTGGAGATGATGGATTCTGCATGGTGGTTTGTTCATTCAAACAACCAAGTCTTAAGTTCTTTCCTGAATTGCAAGAGAGATGGAATGTCCTAAAGCGCAGGGGAAGCCTTGGCCAACATGTGCGAGAAACAGCGTCTTGTGCTGTTGGTTTGATGGATCCAGGGGTGTCTGCAAGGAAGAGGGAAGCTGATCGTAGGTGTCCGGTCGGTTGGTGGAAGGTCAGGTGTTTGTTGATGTATGCTGGTTCTTCGCTGTGCAGGGCTTTGTATGCATGCATCTGCATCTTGAACTTGCATCTCCTCTGGATCGGGAGCCAGGATAGGTTCTTGAGGTGAGGTGTGATGTGGCCTCTTCTGGGGAGGCTGAGGATGAGTCTGTGCCACAGACATTTGCATTGTCTGTAGTCTCTTCAGGAAGTGTGCAGTGATTTCTAGATAGAGTGTGTTCCCGTAATCCAGCCTGTTGGTGATGATTGTCTGCGTGATGGTCCTTCTGGTGTTGACTGGGAACCAACTGAAGATCTTGAAGAGCAGCTGTGGGGTGTGGAAGCAGATGGATGTAGCTGTGTTAACCTGTTTCTTCACAGATAGCTTGCTATCCAGGATGATGCAGAGGTTGCAGGTGTGGTCCGTCGGTGTGGGGGGTGTGTCGAGTTCCACAGGTCATCATGTGTCTTTCCATGGCAAGTTGTTGTTCCCAAAGAGGAGGACTTCCGTCTTGTCCATTTTGAGTTTGAGAAAGTTGTCCTTCATTCAGCCAGTTGCGTTCATATTACATCTGTGGAAATTGGTTCTGGTGGTGGAGGCATCTTCTGACAGCGAGAGGATGAGCTGAATGTTCTTGGCAAAGGAAATGATGTGAGTTTGTGCAATCTGATGGTGTGGGCCATGCAGGGGTTGAAGAGAAAGGGCTTGAGGTATGCTGCAGATGATCTTCTTGGGCACTGAGGTAAACGTTGGGAGACAGATTTTTTGGGTTCTTCCGGGGAGGTATGAAGTGGTCCATTTGAGTGTGTCTCCTTGAGTTTGGATATAGTGGAGTCTGTTGTTCAGAATGTGATGGGAGATTATCTCAATAGCTATTGACAGGCCCAGAGGGATGAGGGATGCCATTTTGCCATGATCCAGGAGGGCCCTGATGTTGTTGGTGGCTGCAGTCATGGATGTCTCAGTGCTGTGGATGGCACAAAATCCAGATTGGGAGGGGTCTAGGAAGTTGTTGTTTTCTAGGTGTTCAATGAGCTGCTGGATGATAGCTTTCTCAAGAACTTTTGCTGGAAAGGAGAGCAGAGAGATGGGCTGGTAGTTCACGATTCTACTGGGTCAGCAGATGGTTTTTTCAGGAGGGGTCTCATTTCAGCATGTTTCAAGTCCCCAGGGAAGAAGGCCGAGGTGATGGAGGTGTTCAGGACTTTCCTGAGCTTGTCACCAATTGCCTTGCTTCCGAGGTTGAAGACGTGGTGGGGACAGAGGTTCGTGGGTGCTCCTGACTGCACGGAGTTCATGATGGAGATTGTGGCGTGAGTGGTGAGAGGATCCCAGGGGGTGAATAGGTGTTCAGGGTTTGTGTTTATGGGTGCGAGCAGGTTGATGCTATCGGTGGTGGAGGGTCGGGTTTGAAGTTTTTGTAGATGGCTGAGAGCTTGTCATGAAAGAAGTCTGCCATAGTGTCACACAGTTCTTGGGAGGGTATAATGCCATTCTTTGTGGTAGCGGGATTGGATAATCCTTTAAAATGGTGAAGAGTTACTTGCTGCAATTTGTGCTCACTTCAATGCGGTCTGCTAGGGCATTACTCTTTGTTTTTCAGGAGGCGATGGCACTGGTTGAGTTCTGTCTTGAATGAGGTATGGTCTTCTATCTTTTTGCTGATGCACCACTTCCTTTCCAGTTGCCAGTAGCTGCACTTGGTGGATTTCAGCTCCTCTGTGAACCAGCTGGTTGTTTTTGTAGGTCCTTTGCATTTGGCTGACTTAGCGGGCGATTGTGTCAGCGCATTCTGTGATCCTTTTGGAGAAGTATTTTGCTGGTTTTTCTGGGTTAGGTGTTGAGTCTGGGGGGTGGAGCTAAAAGTGTTTTTCCACAGTTTTTTAATGCTTTTTTCCATTCTCTGCATGTGGAGCTAAAGGGCATGGTGCTGGAGTTGGTAAGGCCTGAGGTGGTGGACTGGATACTGTAGTAGTCGGTCCGGGTGACATGTGTGACGTGATTGCACTTGACTCTGTTGCTGGAGCTAAAAACAGGGTTGAACATATGTACCATGATGTGGGTGGGGTCAGTGACGAGTTGCTTGAGGCTGATGATGTTCATGCTTTCCAGGAGGTCGGTTGTGTTGGCATGTCTTGAGCCATGGAGGTGGAAGTTGAAGTCCCCTTGGGGTTTGTTGGTTTGGTCCCAGTGTATTATCTTGTAGCCTTTGGGGCTTAAGACATGTGCCTTTGGGGCTCATGAAATGTGTCTGCACTGCAGCAAGTCTGCTCTGCCTTTATGCTTGCATGACTTATTGCATTAAACCACCCCTTGACACATACCTAGATAGTCACTCTGACATACCTGCAACAAGACAAACTTCTTACTCAGCCTGGGTTATCAGCAAATGCATCACACATGCATCTAGCTCACTTTCCAAACCCTGCAATTTTCTTTCGAATTAGGGCAGTAAACCGTGTGGTGAATGATTGAAATTCAGAAATTAAACCTCTAGCATTGAATGTGATATGCCCTGGCAGTGACTGCCAGATGTTAGGAAATTCGCTTTAGAACTGCACAACTCGTTTTTGCAAAGGTCAATATACTAACGTTCAAATCTGTAGAAGCAAACTTGAGCTTCTTCATTTAAAAAAATGGTAATGAAAGCCTATTTTCTAAACTTAGAGATAAATATTGGGCACTGGTTCTTGGTCTTTTTTTTTTTTTCTTTTCTTTTTTTTTATTATATCCTCATTTGCCTGGCCCTCCTCTTATTCAGCCTCCAACTGCCATGCGCGTATTAAATTTAAGTGCAAGCTTCCCACTGCACCTGAAAACGCGATTGATAAGAATTGGCAGGAGATGGCCCGAAGAGAAAACGGGTAATGACTCCAAACTTGATGTTTAACCAGTTGAACTAGCCTTGGAACCAAATGAGGAGGCCTAGTTCTTGGAGTTCTAAGACATAATCATTGGACCGGGAAAAAAAAAACCCCGGTTACTGTCTCCACTGAACCAAAAAGTTCCAGAAAGCCCGGTTGCGTGGACCACCTGATCTCGACAAGTCTGTTTTAGTGGTTGCATAGAGAGATGATAACCAATTTGCATGTGTTGGTGCCGAGTTTTCAATCCAGACCTTGCATATCTCTCTTCTTGCAAGCAATATTGCATAAAACAGAAATGCCCTTGCATGACCCTTAATGCTGTTGTCCCATCCAAATATAATCAGGGGAAGTGTAATAGAGATCGAGATGTTGAGGATAGAGTCCAAAGTCGCTTTTACTTCATTCCAGAACTGTAGTATGCTAGGGCATTCTTTAAACATATGGATGTCAGAAGCTGCGATGTAGTTACATTTATTGCATTTCTTCCCTGGGATGAATTTGGATAGTTTTAGAGGTGCAAAATAGGCTCGGTGTATCGTAAATAAATGATTGTGCCTAAGCCATGCAGGTTTAACACACTTGTATAACAAGGTGCAGGATTTCTGCCAGATTTCGATACTCTGGGCCCCGAGGTCTGTGCCCCATAGTTGTTCCGGGAGGGTGAATTCTCCGTCTATTTCTTCTAACAGGCTCCAGTACCACTGCAAGACTTCTTTGCCCCCTCCTGATCTTGCTACCAATTTCTCTTCAGTGACACTGCGCTTCCCAAGTGTTACCCCTGACCTGGCCAGTGCTTTGAACCAACTGTCTAATTGTAAGAACTTGAACCTCGAAAACTCTGAACCCAGTTGGTCCCGTAACTCCTCACAGGGCCTCAATGATTCGCCTACCAACAAATCTCCCCATGTTGATATTCCTCCTAGTCTCAACGGGATTGCGAGCCTGTCTTCCAGGCAAAGCGGCAATCCGGATATTCCCAAATGGGTGCAAAGTTAGAGTAATATGGCAGACCTAGTTTCCTCCTTATATGTAACCATGTCTTCGCTTGGGACATAGGAATTTTTAATTTTACTTTTTTGAAGTATTTCTGATCTCCATATTTAAACATGTAGCCGTTAGTTGGTAGACCGGCTCCAATCAGCATGGCATTAAACATGAGACCAATAGAGGTATTGGATGGAACTTTTAGAAGCATTCTTGAGTGAGACAGTTGGAATGCCCACGCATAATATTGCAAATCGGGCAGAGACAGACCCCCCTTTTCCCTCCTCCTTCTCAATTTCTTCCATGCCACTATTGCCAATTTATAACACCAAACAAAGGAATTAAGCTCTCTCTGACATTTCTCCAAGGCTGCATTATCGAATGCGAGGGGGATGGTATTAAAAATAAAAGTAAATTTAGGAAGGATGGACATCTTCATCAGACTTATTCTACCAAGGATAGTCAGTGGGAGATTGGACCAAGATTTTAGTAATTTCTTACTTTCATTAGACACTCTCTCGAGATTAACTTGAGCGATTTTGCGGACGTCTTGCACTACCCGAATACCCAGGTATCTCATTGAGTTGGTTACGTTTAGCTGTAAATCGGGGATGTTCCAAGCCATGATGTCAGTTTTGCCTGGGTTGATTTCATAGCCCGAGATGCGGCCAAACTCTTCGGCTCTCCTTATTACCTCTGGGAATGTAATCTCCGGGTCTGCGGTAAAAACTAGGATGTCGTCTGCATAGAGAGCTACCCGCTTTTCCCACTCCCCAAATCTGAAAGATGGAATAAGTACATCCCGTCTTAGGACTTCCGCAAACGGTTCAATATACAGATTGAAGAGGAGGGGGGAAAGCGGGCAGCCCTGTCTAGTACCTCTCGAAATCCCAAGTGATTCAGACAGTGTACCATTTATTAGGAGCCGTACAGATGGTGAGTTGCACATAAGTTCTATAGTGCGACAAAATTTATCCCCAAAGTTAAACTTCTTCAGTACGTCATAGAGATAGGGCCAATTTACCCTATCAAAGGCTTTAGCCGCGTCTAAGGTGAGTGTTGCCAGCGGAAGGGAGAAAGATGAGGCGATGTCAATTGCCCCCACTAGGTCGTACGTTAGATCGGAAAGCAGGGGACCTTTGATGAAACCCTTCTGGTCCTGGTGTATAATTTCCCCCACTACTGAACCCACTCTAGCTGCTAAGATGGAAGCAAAAATCTTGTAATAGCTGTTCAATAATGATATTGGGCAAAATGACCGACATAAGGTTGGGTCTTTGCCAGGTTTGGGAATCAATACTATGGTGGCTTCGCTCCATGATCAAGGGGGGTCGTGACCCTCCCTCAAGATACCATTGAAGAGGGCCGTTAAAGTAGGGACAATTGCCTCGACCAAGAGGCGATACAGTTCGCCATGGAGTCCGTCAGGACCTGCAGCTTTGCCATGTTTGAGTGACAAGATGACCTTCCTTACTTCTGTTTCGGAGATATACATCTCAATCCCCTTGCGTTGTGCAAGTGAAAGGGATGGTAAAGGTATCTGATTTAACCATGTATCCCTTGTCTGTTGGTTGTCAAGGATATCTTCCCTGTATATCTCCTCAAAGAATTCCCTGAAGACTGTACTAATTTCTTGATTTGACGTCCTGAGCTCACTTTCACCTTCAGCCTTGATTCCTCTTATATGGCTTTTAGCTTGATCAGCCTTAACCCTCCAAGCCAAGATCTTACCCGCTGTTTCCCCGAATTCAAAATTTGAGATTTTACTTGCCTCCCATCTCTTTGTTACTCTATGTTTTCTAGCTGATTTCTCAGATCGGACATGTTCTTTTGATCTTGAAGTGACCGAATTGAGGCCTCGAGTCTCTGCTCAATTATCTCTAGTTCTTGTTCGAGATTTTGAATTTTCGATATATAAATTTTCCTCAGGTAGGGAGCTCTATTTGTGATACAGCCTCTCAAGTATGCTTTTAGAGCCTCCCAGACCGTATCAAGAGAGGCTGAGCACAAGTTGATGTCCAAGAACATACTAGTTTCGGTTTTTAAATATGTCACTTCCTCCAGCTCCAATAAAATGGTCTGGTCAAATGACCAAGAGGGATGTTTAATTTGATCTGGAAGTTTTAGCATAAATGAGAGAGCTGAATGGTCCGATAGGTGGGAGGGTATGTACTTGATAATAGAAATAGAGTTTTGGAGGCAATAGCTGACCAAGGCAAAGTCAATTCTTGAGGTGTGTTTATATTTTAAGTTCCTATAGGATATCCCTTGTTTGTTACCCGCTTTTTCTCTCCATAGATCTGCCAAACCTATTTGTTCCATAATCCCTTTGAGAGACTGTCTAGCTTTAGAAGGAATATGACTTCTATATCTGCTGTGGTGAGTGGATTTATCTAGTCTTGGATTCAATATAACATTAAAGTCCCCTGCCCATATTATACGGTCCGAAGTGGTCATTAAGTTGTTCCTGACTATTTCTAAAAAGGACGGATCATCTATATTGGGGCCATAATATCCGACTAGATTTCACACCCACCCATTAATAGACAACTTAGCTAGAAGCCATCTTCCGCTATTGTCCTCGTTGAAATTAAGAATCTGCACCTTTGCTGTTTTTTTGCAGATTAAGAGGATTCCTCTTATGTTGACGTTATGGTCAGTGCTGATGAATTTGTCTATCCACTTTTGTTTCTTTAGTATTGAATTAGCCTCACTTTTTAAAAGATGTGATTCTTGGATGACAATGATCTGCGCTGGGGAGTCCTGTAAGTATTGTAGAATACGTTCTCTTCTCCCTCGCACACGCAGACCATTGACATTCCAAGATAGGAACTGAACTGAGGTCATCTTTAAACATCCTCCCTAGTATGCGCTTCCCTCCTACACACTTTGATGTTGTTGCCTTTATTAGCCTTGTTTGTCTTGTCTGTGGCGATTGAACTATTTGAAAAAAAAACCTGTTTTGGAGGGCCAGACTCCTGAGGATATTTTTGAATTTTTGTGTTCCCCCCCAGCTCCCAGCTCCCCCTCCTCCCCCCCTTGGAGAACCCACCCATACTTACTCCGACCAGATGTAGGGCCGGCTTTGCGCCAAACTGCGCCTTCTCCTCCCACACCACGAAGTGCTCACCTTGAAGAAAAAAACAAAAAACTGGCAAATACCCTGTGCATTAACCTGTGCAGGGTCTTACATATATTCACTTCCCCTTTGGTTTTATTTAATTATTATTATTATTTTTTTTTTTATTCCCCTTTGCCTTTTTTTCTTTTTTCCTTTTTTTTTCTCCTTTTCGACTCTTACTTTTTTTTGTTTTTCCTATTCCTTCCTGGAACTTTCCTAGAGCTTCCAATACCTCATATAGCCCTCATATAGCCCTATAAATCACCCCTTATGATATAGCCTCTCAGACTTCATTCTCAACAATAAGTCAAGTCAAGTGAGAAGGAAGTAAACAGGAGGTATAAAAAGGAGAATATGATAGAGGACGGGGACTTGATGGTTCTGATCACTTAAAGTTTGCCCTGGGAGTGATTGCAAATGGATTCCAGAAGTTCATCTGCCTCATAAGGTGATCTGACATTGTGCATCTTATTGTTGTACATAATACGCAGAAAAGCCGGAAACCTCATCTGAACTGTTGCACCAGCCGCTCTAAATTTATCCATCTTCTGGCCCAGCTCTGCCTATCAAGCGTAGTCTTAGATAGATCGGAGCGGATTTCAAAGGGGAAATCAGGGCCTTTTGTGGTTTTAAGTTTAAGCGCAACGTTAAGAATTTTTTCTTTCAGGGCATACGTCAAGAAGTTTATAAGAATTTTCCTAAGTTTAGTCCTGCCAGAGTTTAATCGGAAAGGATCGCAGTGGATTCTCTGTATGTCTTTATCCAACTCCTCTGCTGACTCCTCGAGGTCTAAAGCTTCCTTCAATAGTTTTACTATAAAACTTTTAAGGTCTCCGCCTTCCTTTCCCTCCGGGATCTTTAGAAGACGCAAATTATTTCTGCGCGAGTAGTTCTCTAACGATTCCACTCTTTCTTTCATCGCGTCCCCTTCCCTCCGTAAGTTTTTGATTTTTGACTCTGCTGCATCTAAGTTGGCTTTCATTTCTCCAATCGAGCTCTCCAATGCTTCTGTTCTTTCCCCCAAGCCATCTACTTTCCTCTCCAGTGCTTCACAGGATGACCGAATATCATTCTGATTTGTCTTAGAGACCAGAAAGTCATTACGAATCTCTTCTCTCATTGAGGGAATTGAGGCTGCCAGGGCCACCAATGCGGACTCAGTGTTAGTAGATCTCTTAAGGCTGTCTCCTTCTTCTTCTTTGTCTCTAACCGCTAAGTTATGTGAATGACCTGTGGGGATCGAAGATTGCGCCTCACCAACGTTTTCCGGGGGGCGTTTGCTATTACGCTCAGTGGTGGTGGGGACAGTGGATCAGCCATATCAATAACTGGGGCAGAGATATCAGGAACTCTGGTAGGGTTGAAGATGTTCGAGTCAGTGATGGTAGTAAACAGGCTGTCAGGGGGGGTATCTATACTGACACTCTCTTCCAGGTTGCTTACTGGTATCAAGTCTAATACTTGAGGCAGCACTTTGAAAAAAGAGGGCAAGGAGGGGGTTACTCTCCCAGCACTACAAGTTGAATTCAGAGCCTTGCACCCCTCTTGGAGACCAGTTTTACTGTTTTTTTGCTTCTTTTTCCTCTAGGTTTTGGCTTAGGCTTCTGGCTTGACTTTCCCTTTATTGAGGCTGTACAAATAGAAGTAGAGGGCTCGCTTGTTGCAAGAGTAGAGGTAGAGGGCTCAATTGCTGCCACTATCCCTGAAACAGGGGATTCTGGGAGTTGTAGTATTTCCTTATTGACCCTTTGTATCTCTTCCAAGTTTTTAATTACACGCTTAAAGCTTTTAGTATTTGTCCTACCACGAGAGATTTCCTTATCTTTCTCACCCCTCTTGCTCGCAGGACCCTCAAGGCACACAGTAGCCTCCCGACTCCCTTCTCCGGTGAGAATGACTGATTCCCCTTCGGTCGTGTCCACCTGCTCTCGTCTGCTTCGGTCGGTGAGATTGAATTCACCCTGCTTCTGCAGCAGCTGAACCACCGCTCCCCCAGAACCAGCACAGCCCAGCCTACCTCTCAGCTGACCCCGCGCTGAGCGGCCCCAACGAAGCTCCACGGCTGCTCTGTGCCACGGGCCCTGAAGGGGCGGAGAGCTGCCGGGAGGAGGTAGCGAGGCGTGACACATCCGAAGAAACCACCGACAATCGCTAGCCTCAGATTGCGGTCCGGGATTGCAAAGACACGGCTCAATGCTCTAACAGGGATTCAGTAAGAAGAGCATACTCCCGCGTAGCAGACCTCGGCAAGGTAGTAAGTCAGAACGAGGAAAGGCGACTCCGTGGTGCGGAGCTCGGCGTCTGACGGGCGGACCGCACTAGCCTGCGGCCGCCATGTTCTCTCATGACTGGTTCTTGGTCTTGCATGACGATCTCCCTATTATATTGGAGAAGATGTTACAGCTTCCTTGTCATTATTACTTATTGCTGTAGTATGCCTTTGCAATTGCCTTTCAAATGTATTGCTTTGTAACCACAGTGTTATCAGAATTTCCAGTAAATTATGCGATTTTGCATAGTGGTCTTCATTTTCAATCAATCAATCAAAGCTTTATTTTGATATAAATATATCATAAAAGCATTTTACAAATTGTGTTAAAAAGGTACAGGATATAAAATTTTGAACAGGGGTACCATATTTAAGAGAACTTAAAAACACAATTAGGGGATATAAATTGCTCCATAAAAAGAAGATACAAAAAAGAAAACAACTTCTTTTTTCCCTTCTCTTTCCCTCCTATGCATAATCATACAATCAATAAGTAACTCATCAAAGATAAAAACACACAAGGCATGGTTAAAAGATGAATTCAACTGTCTCAGCTTTGAAGCGAAATAAAAACATAGTTTAAGAAGGATCTTCATCCAGGGCATAACATTTTTGATCTTATCACCCATGCCCAGCTGAGGAATTTGGCCACACCACAAGCCAGAGTAGTATTGGTGTCCGTTTGCAATATTCTCAGAGCTTCGCAGTGATTCATTGTTCCCAGTTGCCAACAGATAGGTTTTAACCATTTTTTTCTTGGTTTAGTGTATGCAGGACATGCGAACACAAGGTGCGGGACGCTTTCGACCACTCCTTCACAGTGTGGGCAAGTTGAGTGTGTCTGGTAAGGAGGCTTCCATTTGTTGGTGTGTTCACGGACAGGAAGCGTGCCCAATCTGAACTGTATATAAAGAGCCCTATCCCTGGGTTTCTGAATAAAATCTAAATAGGACTCTAAGCTGGGTCTTCATTTTCTCTGCTTGATTCATTTAATCACTCTCTGGAACTTGTCATCACCACTAATGCCCCGCTACTTTCAAAAGGCACCAGCCACCACTAGCCATCTGCCTTTGCTTCTTGGCCTGCCAAACTCGGCTCTGTGTGGGAGCCCTTGCATTCCAGCGATAGGAGTCCTACAACAGTAAGAAACCTTCCATCGCTGGCCTCAGTCTTAGGACCTGTGAGGCCTGGGGGTTTACTTTGAGTCTGGGCTGGGAAATCTGCTAAGGACAATGCCTCGTGCAGAGTCAGCCGCAAAGAGGCAAGCTCCTAAGGTGAAAGCCTTGTGCTCTCCCAGCCCCGTTCTGTGTTAATAGTCCACAGGTGAGGTGAAATACTAGGCAGTGGCACATCACCTTTTCCCCAGGTCATAAGGTCTCTTCCTAGTTCTGCCTAATACACGGAGGGAGCAATGCATGGCAGGACGCTCGCAACCTGCATAACCAACCACATGTAGGGTAGGACGTTGTGAGCGTGGCCAAAGGTAGTATTCCTGTCACCAATTCACCCCAACCGAAGATGCTGGTAGTCTCTGCAAATGCCATCTACTTCCAGTCATGCTTTAGAGACTCCTAATTGTGGGTCAACGGAACAGTAAATATGCATCCTCTAAACCTCTCCTTGAATGGGGTTCAGTGAGCGTGGCACCAATGCCCATGGAATTCTATGCCTTTTTAACTCCAGCAAAGCCTTTGGCTTGCCAATGCTTCCTCCAAACATCCCTTCATTTCAACAATTATGGGAGTTGCTCACTGCGCCAGAAAATGTGGCTCAGGTACGCCATGGTCATGTGGCTCTCTCCGATATTCCATTGGGTGCTTGTTAAACTTGGTCTTTTAACGTGTCTTTTAATCTTGCCCTTTTAAACTTACTCTTTAAGCTCCTGTATGTCACCTCAGTTGAAATCATATTCTTCAACTAAATTCTGGACAAAAATATTGGGTCTTAAATCTCTGCTCCCACAAAAAGTGTACTAAGCAGCCACCTGTGCTTTATTCTTTTACTCCCAGTTGTTGCTGCTGTCCTGTCTGTTGTCTTCTACCCCTGTCACGCACGGCCAGAGCTGACCATCTTTGGAGCTGGGAATCCAGGCTCGAGCCTTAGTGTTGGCTGAACATCCTGCGATTCTGGGCAAGTCACTTAATCTCCCCGTGCCTAACAAAAATGAATATGTGCTTGTGTAACATAACTGGGGCCACACTATAGAAGTGCCCCTGGGGTGCAACAGACATTTGTACCCACTTGGCATGCCCCGGAGCACTTTGGTATTACAGAAGGGGCCACAGACACTTGTGCATCCCCTTCTGTAAAACACTGCCAGCGCTTCCTCAAGATGCGTTTTTCTTGTTTGCATGGGGAATACCCCATACAAATGAGGGAATCGCTTTGCCTCTCTGCCTGCACCGTATTACAGATGCAGGCGCAGAGGAAAAGATGCCTTCAGGAGACGCACTCGCAGTGCTCCACCTAAAAGGTGGTGCACTGTCAGTACTCTCCCTGATGGCAGCCCTCTGGAGGGGAGAAAGAATTCCCATGGACCCCCAGACAGCCCCTTGTAGGTGGGTGCAGTCACTCACTGAAAGTGCAGGCAGGTTGCCGGCTGCCCTGTGAAACCACAGAGCAGCTTCTAAGCAGCTGCTCCATTTTTCACATGAATGTACTGCCCCCAGGGCAGCACAAGTTCGCAGCTGCCCTGGGGGCGGCACATTCACTCTACCACAGCACATTTTCCTTGATTGTGCCATTCACATATTTTAAAAGGTGCAGCCTGCACAATCATAGAAAATGCACAGTAAATGGAATATGGCCCCTGGTGCTCATATAAAGCGCTCCAATACCTTCTGGTCGAGTTTGCGCTATATAAAACTATTTTTAAAAAACTGACTTCCTGTTTCCTTTTACTGCCTGTAGCTGACACTATCTTAAAACAAGAGAGCGGCCCCACTGATCCGAGAGACAGGATACCTTATACAGTAAATCAATCACAAAACAATTTCTCTTGGATAAATTCACACATTCACAACGACTCCACTCCGCTATCCATGCACTTCATGCCTATCCTAATAATACTCCTAAGATAGGACTCATCAATCAATTATAAAGATCTGTTCAATAACACGTTTAATAAAAACAGTTGTACAATTGTGTAAAAAACAATTCATATAAAAAACTTTTTTAAAATTAAATATAATCCTAAAATAAATTATTATAGAGTGTAATCACAAAGCTTGTTTTCTGTTGCATTAAACTCCCCACTTTTTGCCAGACTACTGATGCACTTTGACTTAATGTGCCCTGGGTCCCTGCCAATCAGGTTTCCAGGGCCTGTGTTCTTTCCCCAAAACTGTACCTTGCACCCCCAATTGGCACCTCTCTGGTCACATGCCAGTCCCTTATAAAAAGGACCATGGGTAGCAAGGGCACTGTGGCCAGGGAAGGCCTCTAAAGGCAGCAGCACTTATTGTGCCACCCCTAGAGGCCTGTACCTTGACATACATACACTGCCATTGCAGGCTACATGTTTTGGTGCAGAACAAAGTGAAGAGTCAACATGGCACACATCCATGTGTGCCATGCTTACAACCCACTGACCTGGCATAGGTCAACCACCCCTCTATCTGGGTGCACTATACCAGTGGTGAGGGTACAGGTGCATGCACCCTGTACCCCTACAGTGTCCAGACCAATTCCTAGATATTGTAAGTGCAGTAATGCCATTAAGAGTATATGGTGCTTGGAGTGTGTCATTACGAACTCCAAGCACCATAATGGCTTTGCTTAAAACTGGGAAGTTTGGTATCAAACTTCTCAGCACATTAAACCCACACTGATGCCAGTGCGGGATTTAATGAAAAATGCACTCAAAGGGCATCTTAGAGATGCCCCCTGAAAAACGATCAGCATGTTATGGGTTCCCTGACTGGTACATACCAGCTGCCACCACGAGACATGTTTCTGGACCCCTGGGTGGGAACCTTCGTTCCCTGAGCCCAGAAACAAAGCCTTTCCTAGGTGAGATATTCACACCTCCCCCAGACCATCTGTGGCAGAGGACCTTCAAAGGCCTTCAAGCTTTGTAATGAGACCCTCAACCTCTCCTACTATCAGAAGCAAGCCCTCTTCCTGTCTCCCCTCTTTTTCAGCCGGAAGACAGGCGGAAAAAATTAGCCAGCCCAGAAGGTGAGCCCACCTGTGCCAACCCCACCCCTCAGGTGGGGGAGGTGAGGTGAAACCCACTCTTCAGTGCCCGCCATCTTGCAGATGGCAGGCAGTCTCCAATCAGGATCAGGAATTGTGCTCACTTCCCCATGTGTGGTGAGCACACCAAGGGTGTAGTCACCCTAATGTCAGTAGCCCATTGGCTATGGACCTTGAGACCCCTCAAATATCCCCTAAATTCAGTATTTAGGGGGCAGCTGTGAACCAAGAAGTCAGACAAGAAACCACAAGATGAAAAGAAGAAGGACCAAACAGCTGTGCCGAAGCTAAGAAGAGGAGTATGGCCACTGACTTGGCCCCAGCTCTACCGGTCTGTCCCCACTTCGAACCTGTAGAAGCGAAACCCTGGTGTGTCCTGCAGACAGCAACCTCAAGAACCCCAAGGACCTGCCCTGCCTTCCAAGGAAAAGACTTTGTCTCCTGTGAACACTGGATTTGTTCTCACAGAGCTCAGGCGAAATCCGCATGTCTGCACCACTCTGCACCCGACGCCCACGGCCCACGTTCGAGGGGCCCAGCCCCAGAGGAGGTCTCCTCGGTGATCCTGACTCAAGATCTGGTGCACTGCTCTCTGACCTGCCTCAATCCTCCAGCCGCCTGCAGCCTCAAACCGGAAGATCTCCCAAATACGACAAGGAGCTGGTTAGAAGATTTAACCCTAAAAGACACCCCCTGCACCCGACACCCCACAGCCTTGGGTGGCCCAACCGACGGTGTCTAATCAACCCCCAGTATCCCAACTTACCTCTCCAAGTGATAGTCACACCCAGAAAACCTGAGTCCCCAAGCCTGCGTGTGTTTGCAAACTCCCCATTGAATGTAACAGGGCACCCGAAGACAAACCAGCGTCCGCCGCCCTGGTGCTGCTGAGGGTGTACCATTGGTATTATCTTGAACCCCCATTTTTCCTGAGCTTACAATCAGGAGCTTTTCTCACACAACCTTGTGGCCTGCACATGAGCAGCCACCAAATGGAGGCCCCCTATCCCCCATTGGACAAAATTGGGCCTCGGCACTCTGCACCCGGCCGCCATAGTGCCACTGAGGGTGTAACAGGAGTGCATCCTTGACCCTGTGGGATCCCTGAGTCTAACCCCAGTAACCCAACCCCCACAACAAAGTACTTACCTGTAAACCGATAACACTATTTCCTCCAATTAGATAACATTGACTGTTTTCTGTGAAAATGTTTCTAAGTGTGGAGTTGGAAAATCTATAAAAGTCTCTAAAACTGTAACCAAATAACCAAAATGCTTTTACTTACCTCTTTACAAGAAATGTCCGAGTGTATCATCCAGGTATACTACACTGCGTAAAAAAAGTAATCTACTTGACATCCTACTGAAAAACCAATTCAATGTATATGTACAATAGTCCAAAGCATTGCACTACCAGTGATTCTACAGTAATCAAACCAAAGTATGTATCCAAATGCAATTCAAAATGTATTATTACGCAAAGTATAAATCACTCACTTGTGCCAGGCTTGCTTGGTTCAAGGAAATAAAATAACTAAAAGAATATTTATATACAAACAAAATTGGTCTGAGTTCTGTCTTTGAGTGTGTGACAATCATTTGCTAATTGAGTGTGTACAACAAATGCTTAACATTACTCTCCGATAAAGCCTTACTGCTCACCCACACTACCACAAATAGAGAGTAATACTAATAACTTTTACCTCTGCCCACCTTTGGGGTTCCACTGGACTCTGCGCACACTATACCTCACTTTTGTATATTATAGACAGAGCCAGCTTCCAACACAAAGGCATTAAAAAGAGAGACAATAAACGTGACAAACATATATCATCACAAGTGTGTTAATTTGACTGGATCAATGTTGCATAAGCCTGTAAACTATGTAATACATAGACTTCAAAGTTCCTCGAATTCAACAATATACAACAAAAGGAGCATTGACGTGTTTTGGTAGAAGAAATATTGTAGAACCACCTTCTTCAGGACAACAAAAATCTTAATGTCCCTCTCAACAATAAAGCAATATAGCCCCTAACAGCAGACGACTGGTTCAGGGCTGCGGTCAGGATTTGTGACCTCGCTCCGAGAATAACAGATCCCTAACCTATCTATTTAGTCTCCTTTTTTGATTTAGTCTCGTTCCCTGGGTGTTGGCTATTCATCCCTATGATTACACTGGCTCACTGACAAAGGTGAGGATCCAGGTGGAATGGACCAGGGCGAGTGCTCTGACCGCTGGGCAGACAGTTAGATGACGTGGTTTTCTTTGCTTTGCAGATGCTTTTTGGTGATATGAGGGATAAAAAATAAATAAAATAAACAATATAATATGTGCCTTATGATATTGATCCTCCAGTTGAAAATAAGGGATATAAATTAAATCTCACTTGGGTTTATGCTGTGTTTCCTTGATTATGGCCAGAGCTGAATTGCCACCCACTGTGGTACTTGAGCATTTTGTTCCAAATGTGTCTCCAAATTATAAAGAGAAAATAATATAATAGGTTCAGGAAGATACGGGAAACCTATATCATGAGATTGTAGTCCTATCTCCAGAACATGGTAGTGGGGTCTAAAAGCCCTCCAATAAGTTCAGGAAATTTACAGCAATGTCCGCCCCATCTGGCTAGTGGTTTCATGCACCTCGGGGTTTTGGTAACATCTTTTAATACTGCAACCCATGTTCTGCTGCATGGTTTGACAGTCACCCACGCACTCATAACCAGCAGATTGGACTACGGAAAAGCCCTCTACGCCAAGACTCTACTCCACAAGCTCCAGATGATACAGAACACCACAGCCAGACTCGTCCTTGACATCCCCGACACAAGCACATCAGCCAACACCTACGGAACCTCCACTGGCTTCCCGTTGAGAAGAGAGTCACTTTCACGATACTCACCCACGCCTACAAATGCCTCCACAACACCGGACTCAAATACATCACTGAGAGAATCTCCTTCTGCGTACCTAAGAGACAACTTCGATCCGCCGATCTCGCTGAAACCCCGCACATTTGCAGAGCCAGAACAGGTGGAAGAGCCTTCTCCTATATTGTGGCCAACACCTGGAACGAGCTCCCTATCAACATTAGACGTGACCCCTTCCCTGATCACCTTCAGGAAGGTGCTCAAGACCTGGCTCTTTGGCTGAACGGAACAGCGATTCCCCCCCCACCCCCCCCAGCGCCTTGAGGCCGTCACAGGTGAGTAGCGCACTTATAATTCCCTGATTGATTGATTTATTGATTGATTGAATGCGGCCTGGAAATTGTTGTGAATGAGTGAATTTATCGAAGAAAAATTGTTTTGTGATACATGTAGCTGACGATAAACAGTCAAAATATCGAGTAAAAAATATCGAATGGACATAATATCGAGTTTAAAATATAGAATAGACAAAATATCGAATGGACAGAATATAGACATCAAAAATATCGTTTTTGAGGTAAGTAATGTAATATCGAATGCTAAAAATATAGATAGTTAAACTATCGAAGTCTATAGTATAGGTTATTAAAATTATCCAATTTTTAATAATATCAAATTTTTTGTAGTGTTTTTTTATGTTATTATATTGTGAAAAATGTGTATTTATGTTATAATTTATTTTAAATAATGAATTTTGTTTTTTTTATTTTTGCGTAATTCAATTCTGTAGCCGGTTGTGGGTTTATAGGGAAATAGGGTGGGAAGTAATTTAATTATAATTCATTAAATATGTAAATTTATTTATTGGTATTCATTTTTAATTAATTGTTAATTAATTTATATTTGGTAATGAATTACATTTTAATTAGCAAATAATTTTAATAATTGATTAATTGCTAATTATGTTAATTTTACTAATTTATTTTCTGTAGCGGGTTGTGGGTTTATAGGGGAATCGGGTGGGAAGTAATTTATTTATAATTAATTAAATATGTAAAATTATTTATTGGTATTTATTTAGAATTAATTGTTAATTTTTTATGGGTAATTAATTACATTTTATTTGCCAAATAATTGTATTTAATTGATTAATTGCTAATTATGTTAATTTTACTAATTTATTTTCTGTAGTGGGTTGTGGGTTTTTAGGGGAATAGGGTGGGTAGTAATTTATTTATAATTAATTAAATAATTCAATTTATTTAATTGTATGTAATTTGAATTGTTAATTGATTTTTAATTGTTAATTAATTAATTGTTAATTTGTAATTAATTTATATTAATAGGTAACTAATTGTAATAATTAAATTTAATTAGTAATTTTAATTGATTATTATTATATTATATTAAATTGGTAATTACTTTTAATTAAATTTTTATAGATATTAAATTAATTTTTTTAAATAATGTATGAAGTATTTACTTTCCCTGCTGTTGCACCCACTGGAGTGGGAATAGTAATTTTTACCCCTACGCTATCCAACGCTTTCCCTACTGTTGCACCCACTGGAGTGGGAATAGTAATTTTTACACCTACGCTATCCAACGCTTTCCCTACTGTTGCACTCTTTGGAGTGGGAATAGTAATTTTTACCCCTACGCTATCCAACCATTTCCCTACTGTTGCACCCACTGGAGTGGAAATAGTAATTTTTACCCCTACGCTATCCAACGCTTTCCCTACTGTTGCACTCACTGGAGTGGGAATAGTAATTTTTACCCCTACGCTATCCAACGCTTTCCCTACTGTTGCACCCACTGGAGTGGGAATAGTAATTTTTACCCCTACGCTATCCAACGCTTTCCCTACTGTTGCACTCACTGGAGTGGGAATAGTAATTTTTACCCCTACGCTATCCAACGCTTTCCCTACTGTTGCACCCACTGGAGTGGTAATAGTAATTTTTACCCCTCGCTATCCAACGCTTTCCCTACTGTTGCACCCACTGGAGTGGGAATAGTAATTTTTACCCCTACGCTATCCAACGCTTTCCCTACTGTTGCACCCACTGGAGTGGGAATAGTAATTTTTACCTCTACGCTATCCAATGCTTTCCCTACTGTTGCACTCACTGGAGTGGGAATAGTAATTTTTACCCCTACGCTATCCAACGCTTTCCCTACTGTTGCACCCACTGGAGTGGGAATAGTAATTTTTACCCCTACGCTATCCAACGCTTTCCCTACTGTTGCACTCACTGGAGTGGGAATAGTAATTTTTACCCCTACGCTATCCAACGCTTTCCCTACTGTTGCACCCACTGGAGTGGGAATAGTAATTTTTACCCCTACGCTATCCAACGCTTTCCCTACTGTTGCACTCACTGGAGTGGGAATAGTAATTTTGACCCTCCCGCTATTGAACGCTTTCCCTACTGATGCACTCACTGGAGTGGGAATAGTAATTTTTACCCCTACACTATCCAACGCTTTCCCTACTTTTGCACTCACTGGAGTGGGAATAGTAATTTTTACCCCTACACTATCCAACGCTTTCACTACTGTTGCACTCTTTGGAGTGGGAATAGTAATTTTTACTGCTACGCTATCCAACGCTTTCCCTACTGTTGCACTCATTGGAGTGGGAATAGTAATTTTAACACCCTTGCTATGCTACGGTAATAATGTTGTATATTTTTTAATATTAATATGTCAATATATATATATGTTTTAACAAATCAAATTGTATTATTTTTTTATAACTTACATGAATTATTTAATAATTTTAAGGTTATTTAAGTATTTTTAAGTACATTTTAGTTATTTATTTTTAATATTTATTTAGTTTTACATACATTTTAATAAATTCGATATTTTTATAAAGTACATATTTTTAAACGATATTTTTGTACTTACCTGTTTGTACATAGGACTTAGATATTTTTGTAGTCTATATTTTGGAGTTGATATTTTAAATGCCTATATTTTTGTAGTCGATATTATGTCAGTGATCCGTAGCTGACCCTACACACACGAATACAAGAAAGACACATATCTTCAAATATCGAGAAAATAACTCACAACATCTGCATCAAAGCAACAAACTTATTTTATGACTGTTAGCCAAAGCCCTTGGTTTCCCTCAGGTGCAGTCCCCTCAGTCGCGTGCCTGTTAGTTGTTGTGGGTGGTAGTGGCTGTCAAAGTTCAAAGTTCAAAAAGTACTTTATTCGGTTAAAAGACAATAACCATAAAAGCGACAACATGAAATTTACAATTTTACACAGGGAAATTTAAAAAGTGACAAATCTATTACATTTCATCAACACCAATTGTTTTCCGTAATTTAAATACATATTTAAAAAAGCTTGAAACTACAGCAATAGTTAAAACTGTGTCCATTCTCTGAAATTCTAAAAAAGCTGGACGGCATCTGTTTAAATTAATTTCTTTAAGGAATGGGATTATGAATTTCCTACGTGGCATAGTATAAAATTTACAAAAGAATAAAATGTGGATATCAGATTGGGGCGATGAATCATCACACGGGCAAGTAGATACATTTTGCAACCATGAATTCATTTCTGGGAAGGACAAGAGTCTAAAAACTATATTTAATCTAAAACAGGTCAAGAGAAATTGGTCGTAATTAGACATCGGGAGGGTTAAGTGGAGAAGTGTGGCTCACTGGTTAGAGGAGGCAGACCTGGAAGCAGAGGTCAGCCCGGGACCAGGGTTCAAATCCCGGCTCGGCGGGGTCTTGAGTCCTAAAAAAAGGTCCACAGACTTGACAATTCTTGCTCCGGTGCCTACTCGATTCACGGGTTCACACTCTGCGACTCAGGGCAATAGCTTGCTTAATCTCCACAACGGCCCCTTGCGGTGGGATGCCTGGCTTTCACCTTGTGGATACCCTGCCGGGGTTATCTCACAGGGGAATACCAGGACGGGTTCCCTAAGCAAGCGCTTAGATACCGGGTCGGTGATTTGGGCTATATAAATACATGTACATTTACATTTACATTTAAGTATGGCTGTACTTTGTTACCAGTTAATAACAGGATGTGCGAGGTAACTGTCTTTTTACTCATTTCCTCTCGCCTTCTCTTGTCTTCGAGGTATTCCAAACGCAGTTTTTTCAGCAGTTTTCTGGGTATATTTCCCATTGTGAGTGGGTCCTCCTAGTATTGTCGGCAACCAATTTGAGTCATAAAACGTTTAACGTAATCTAGCCAATCAAATCTACCCACTTTTTCCATTTTTAATACGTCCTGCAACATAGCCCGATTCATGACACATTCGTTAGTTTTCCATACCCTATGCCACAAGAGGATGGGTTGTATTCTAATTATGTCTGAAATATGAGGTTGTCCCAGCTTAATATGACAAATGTAAGTCGAAACACTTTGTGGTACCGCTAAGACGTCCCTCATAAATTTATTTTCGGCTATTTGAATTGGTTCAACATTCGAATACCCCCAAAGACCTGCGCCATACAGGGCTACCGATGTGCACGTGGCATTGTATATAGTCAAGATTTCTCTTTTTTGTTTTTTGCCCAGCTTTTTTATAAAAGTCTTTATGGCCATTATAGTTTTTTGGAACAAAAGAGTTCTGGCCTTTACAGCACTTGTCCAAACCCTAGATTCATGAAACAAGATACCCAGGTAAGGGAAAGTAGTGGTATTTTCCAAAGGAACGTTATTTATAAACATTCTTTTCATCTGCTTTCCAGATCTTGTGCCACAGTTCATGGAGAAAGTTTTACTACAATTGATTTTTAGATCTAAACTCAACATGAACTTCTCAAATGATAAAATCAGTTTTTGTAGGGCCAAGGGAGTACGTGCCATTAAGACTGCATCATCCGCATACAAGAGTGCAGGGATAGATCTCTTACCAACCCTGGGCATATCCCTGCACTCCTGTAGGAGTCGGTGCTCAAGTCCATTCATGTAAAGCAAAAATAGGAAAGGGGGCAGAACACACCCCTGGCGTACTCCACGTCCCACTCCGAATTTTTTGGTACATTCTCCCCCCCTACCATAGCAGACTGAAGCTGTACCTCCTGAGTATAAATCTCTCAGAAAGCAAATGATGAGATCTTCCACGCCCAGCCCTTTCAGGATTGCCCACAATTTAGTATGTGACACACAATCAAACGCCGATGAAAGGTCGACAAACGTAAGATACAGATGTTCACCTTTTACCCTGGTATACTTTTGTTGAACGATCATTAAATTTAAACATTGTTCAACGGTTCCAATGCCCTTCTGGAATCCATACGGTAGGTCGCTAATTATCGCATTCTCCTCCGCCCAACTCTGGAGTCTTGCCAGGATGATTCTTCCAAGAATTTTTACGGATGAATCAAGGAGGGAGATTGGCCTATAACAGGCGCAATTTTGTCTATCTCCCTTCTTGTATATCGGCACGATAACCGAGGTGAACCAAGATGGATTTAAACCCCTTGCAAATGCTGCATTAAAAAGCTGCACCAACATGGGGCCCCAGATCTCAGTATTTGCTTGACATAGATCTGCAGGGATCCCATCGGGCCCTGCGGCCTTACCTCCCTTCGTTGCTTTCACACCCATCATGACTTCCTCCAAGGTTATCACCAATTTTTCAGCCCCTTCTCCACTATTACCCATTATAAAAGAATCTATAGTGTGGGATTCATCTTGGGAGCTATAAAGGTTTGAAAAATGCTCCACCCAGTCCTCCTCAGTAATTGCTATCTCCATGTGGGCCTTAAGATTGTCAAAGAGGAAAGGGGTATTAACGGCCCTCCAAAATGCGGATGCATCCTTGGACTGTGAGGCCTCGCAGAGGGCTTCTAGAGCCTCCTTTTTTATAGCATTTTTTCTATTATTTAGAGCCTCGTTATATGTTTTCCTCAAACCTCTTATTTCTAGCGGGTCTCGGGGTGACCTGTGAATTGCGTGTTTCAAATCAGTCAATGCTAGACTGGAACTATATAATACTAGAGGAACATTCCCCAGATGCAATTTTCCTGACCGAGACATGGCTGAACCAAGACTCTCAGCCAGACCTAGCACAAGCTATCATCCCAGGATATCAGATAGCGCGGGTCGACCGACCACGGGGCAGAGGTGGCGGCCTCGCGATCATATACAAAGAAAGCTATACCTGACGCTACTTAACGGAAGACATTGAGGATTGTGAAAACCTCTCTTTTTCTATCGACTTCTCTCCCAATGCCTGCTTCACCGGTATTCTCATCTACCGCACTCCCGGTCCCATAGGACAATTCAATACATCCCTACTCTCGGTGACCTCCCAGTCGGTTGTCTCTCCCTCCAACTTCACCCTACTCGGAGATTTCAACATTCATTTCGACAATCCACTAGACCCCTCGGCACAAGAGACCCAGTCAAGTTTGGCCGCATGTCAACTCGAGCAACGAGTTCCGTCTGCCACACACGAAAAGGGGCACCTGCTAGATCCAATTTTCAGCAACTGTGACCAGCTTAAAGTGGGCAGCATAACCAGACTTCCCTGGACAGATCACTTTTTAATAGCTTTCAATTGGACCACGAGTAAACCACCCCCTTCCTTATTTTCCACAAGGAAAACTCGTAACTGGTCTAAACTCCCCATTGACAACTGGGTACAAGCTCTATGTACCACGAGACCCTCCCTCTCCCAAGATCCAACCTTTAACAACAAAAAATACGAGGAATGGATAACCACCTCTTTGGATTTGGTCCTCCCAGAACACGCACTAAAATCCAAGAGACACAGCAAAACAGCTCCCTGGTACACAGAAGAGCTCAGGAACCATAAACGTCTCTGTAAAAAACAGGAGAGAAAGTGGCGCACATCATACAAGCCCGAAGATAAAGCCACCTATAGGGAAATGATCAGGACTTATAAACTGGCCATTAAATCCTCGCAAGCTGCCTTCTAAAACCTTAAAATAACTACGGCGAAATCTAAACCCAAAGAAATCTACCGCAAAGTTAACTCCCTGATCAAACCCCCGCCCCCGGTCACAGACAACAACAACTCACCGACCAAGTGCAATGATCTGGTGGAATTCTTCTTCCAAAAAATTAACAAAATCTATCTCTCCTTTCCTAAACCGTCCACTGACTCTCCTGGCCAAAACCTGCACTTGATATCAAACCCGACCAAGTGGTTGGAATCTTTTCCCCTGATATCACCGGAAACCGTAGAGAAACTGGCACAACAAATAAAATCCGGTTCCCCGTGCGACCCTGCTCCCCCAGGCTCACTAAACCTTGCCAGCACTGCTATTTTCCCCACGCTCCTGGATCTCATGAACTCCTCTATATTCAGTGGGACGGTTCCCTCAACATGGAAGCATGCTATTGTACGGGCTTTACTGAAAAAACCCTCCCTTGACCCGGCCAATCCCAGTAATTATCGCCCGATTTCGTTACTCCCTTGGGCGTCGAAAATTCTGGAGAAACATGTCAATACCACTCTGACAACGTTTTTCGAGGAAAACCATCTCCTCGACTCTTCCCAAACAGGGTTTCGTACCAAACATGGGACAGAGACCGCTTTACTGGCTGTGACTGAGGAGGCAAGACGGCTTCTGGATCGAGGAGGATCAGTGGCAGTGATCCTCCTCGATCTAAGTGCCGCATTTGACATGGTACACCACAAAATCTTGCTAACCCGCCTGGCCGACTTAGGAGTGACCGGAGATGCCCAGACGTGGTTCAATTCCTTCTTATCTGACAGAACCTTTCAGGTCTTCGACGGCACATCCCGCTCATCCACTCGTCCTCTGGGATGCGGAGTCCCCCAGGGCTCTTCCCTAAGCCCTACGCTCTTCAATGCATACATGAGGCCACTGGCTGAGGTTGTTCGTCCGCATGGTGTCAAGATCATCTTCTATGCGGACGACACCCAGCTGGTGGTCTCCCTTGCACAGAAGAGCGGCCTCCAGTCGCCACCAGACCTAGCGGCCTGTCTGGAGGACGTAAAGAGGTGGATGATGAGCTCATGCCTAAAGTTAAACGACGATAAAACTGAGCTAATGATCCTGGGCCCAGCCTCCCCCGCCTCCATAGAGCTGATCTGGCCATCAAGCATGGGAGTGGCCCCACCCCCCAGAGACAACATCAAAAGCTTAGACGTCTGGCTCGATAAGTCTTTGAGCCTTAACACACAGGCCACCAAGATTTCAGCCACCTGTTTTGGCCTCCTTAGGGTGATCAAGAAAGTCCTTCCCCTCCTCTGCTTCGAGGCCAAACAGACAATCATTCAGGGCCTCATCCAATCCCGTTTGGACTTCAATAACGCCCTCTACTTGGGAGCCCCAGACTACACCCTACAGAAGCTCCAACGCACCCAGAACTGTGCTGCCAGAGCGCTGCTGGGAATCCCCCGGAGGACCTCAGTAAAAACCGGCCTAAAGACCCTGCACTGGTTACCTGTCAGGGACAGAGTAAAATTCAAATCGCTCTGTATCGCCCAATAGACATTTTGGGAAACGGGCCCAGACATCAACCGCTCCCTGATCTCCCCCTATAGGCCCAACAAAACCCTCCGCTCTTCAACAGCATTCATGGCCGAGATCCCCAGGATCCGCAGAGCCAGAGCAGGAGGACGCTCCTTTTCGTACAATGTTTCCAAACTCTGGAACTCCCTCCCTCTGCAGCTAAGGAACAACCCCAACCTGACTACCTTTCGTAAACAGCTAAAAACTCTACTGTTTAATGCCTAATAAAGTAACCTCATGAGGGCTTCTTCTGTTTCAGCGCCTGGACGCCTCAGGGCAGCTGCAGCGCTCTATAAGTCACATTTTCATTTCATTTCAATGCCCTTGTACATGCGTTGTCGAACCAACTTTTATTGCCCTTTATCCTTTTCTTTGCCTCCACCCGCAGACTGTTTTTAATTTCAGAGGCTATTATATTAAAGTGCTCTATTATCTGCTCGCTGTGAGACTTCTCCCCTAGGCAAATTGCGAAACTATCTCAACAAACTTTCAGCAGTTTTGCAAGGAACATTTCTGGAACGACCTTACCCCATTTTAGGGTGTACCCATTCTGCCTCTCCAGAGTTGTTGTGGGTGGTAGTGGCTGTCAATCAATGCAAACCAACCTCTGTTTAACACAAGCTCTCGTTTATTTTTAGTTTTAACAACTCTGCTTGAACAAAATATTAATGAACGATTCATTGGAACTGCAGCATAAAGTGTGGGTGTCTATGCTTTCCTTTAGCATAGTAAATGTGCCACGGGTGGGGAACCCTAATAAAAGCGTGGAAATTAGCCCCGGAATCTACCTGCTGCATACTTAAAACATTAACACATTTCGTATAAACAGTGCTTTAAATGGGCCGGTACTCGCCGGTACTGAGTACCAGCGCTTTTTCATTTTCTCGCTTAGAGTACCAGCACTTTTCCTTGAATAAGCAGAGTACCGGTACTCACGAGGGCTTGGTTTTAATGCAGGTGGGGCTCCTGTCATCAATCACCTCATACCTCCGCAGCACCTTCCACTCTTAATCACAGAGCTGACTATGAAATCCCTATTTATTTGTTACAACCAGACCGTGCTAGCCTAGAGGACATGGGTTGAATCAAATGAAGGCCGATTTTGGAGTGAACAGTTGCCTTGAACTTCGCACAAAGTAAAAATCGATTTGAAAGATAAGACTGTTTGTCATCAACCTAAAGCCGTAACCGTGTTATTAACTAAAATGACAAATTAGAAATCAAAATGTTGTTTTATTTCAAATAAAATTGTTAAAAGTTGTATTTACTCATGTACTGAACTGTTACCTTCCTTTCCCTCAAATTGTAAAGCGCTCTGATATCCTTCGGGATCAAGTTTGCGCTATATAAAACTTTATAAATAAAAATTAAAAAAAAGAGAAGCCTGAGCCTGCTCGTACAAGAGTGATCTGCATATGCTGCTCTGGAAGCCATCAGAGCAGAGGTGTGGCTGCAGGGAGGTTCGATTAGACTGTGTTTTACACAGCGGGGGCAAAGAGGTGGTTATTAAATCTGATGGGCGAGGGTGTGAGAGGAATTGTTCAGGGTAACACAGTGCTACAATGACGCTTCTGTAGCAGAAACCGCTATTTGCAAACTGCTACCATTAGACTTTTTAACACAAACTCACCAGTATATATCACAAGACAAGATGATGAGCTCTATGTAAAAGTCAAATGCTTGACATTGTGCATCTTCAAAACACATACAAGCATTTTTTCCAGGTACTGATGCCTGTGGTGGGCCGAGAATGAAAAGAGTGTCTGATAAATTGCTAGCTTTTTTGCAGCTAAGCATTTACTAATCGTATGACACAGGAAGCCAGTGCCTTTCTCTTAAGTAAGTAAGATTGGGGCACCACTAAAAGTAGCAAGAAAGTGGATAACTCTGGTGGTTAATGCGCTTGCTAGAAAGATCTGTGCGCATTCTAATCTAAGGTTCAACTCACAATAAAATGACATAGAGGGTCATTGTGCCGGCTGGAAAGCATAGCATGCAACATGAACTTCAGAATTCTTTTTTATGTAGATAGCTCAGTAGGATACTGTTGTTGTTGCATATATCCTTGTCTTCCCTGTAGGTCACAAGTTAACATCCTTGGCATATATCTTAGTGAATTATGTCCCTGCAGCAAGGACCTGCATGCAAAAACAAGGCATATATATATAGAACCTTACTGTTTTTTTCTCAATCTTTTCATTTTTTAAGGTTGCTAAAAAGGGGTTACTTTAGGTAGCAATAAGCACTTAGTAAGTGCTAAGTAAATAGTTATTAGTGTAAAATGCTAATGAAATTATACATCTGATATTCTAACAATGCATGCATATTTATTACATAGAAACCTTAGAAAGCTAAAAAAAATTAGCCCCGCCCCTTGTTCTGCCTTTAGCACCACCCTTATGCCCGCTCCAAGCTCCACCCCCTGTCTATCCCTCCTCTTGATGAGTACCTGCACTTATTTTTGTCCATTTAAAGCACTGAGTGAAAAAGGCCCCTAAATATACTGGGCCTAGGTACCACT